>NC_046665.1:35082370-35098006 GCF_010883055.1 Belonocnema kinseyi | reverse complement strand
ACCCTAAACTTATAAAATCAACCCTTCTCTACCACGTTTATATGACTTTGTCAAAAATAATATTTTTGAGAATTTTCTAGTGTCAGTAGAGTCTCTGATTTTTGGGCTCCTCGACAATACCCACTCTGATTTTTGTGCTTCAACTCTTAACGTATAAAATCAACCCTTCTCTACCACGTATATATGAGTTTGTCAAAAAATAATATTTTTGAGAATTTTCTAGTGTTAATGTAGTCAAAGTTTTTTGGGCTCCGCGAAAATATCCACTCCGATTTTTGGGTTTCAACCCTTAACTTATAAAATCCAACCTTCTCTAACATGTATATATGACTTTGTCAAGAAATAATATTTTTGAGAATTTTCTAGTGTCAGTAGAGTCCCTCATTTTTGGGCTCCTCGAAAATACCCACTCTGATTTTTGGGCCTCAACCCTTAATTTATAAAATCAACCCTTCTCTACCACGTATATACGAATTTGTCAAAAAATAATATTTTTGAGAATTTTCTAGTGTTAATGTAGTCTATGTTTTTTGGGCTCCGCGAAAATATCCACTTCGATTTTTTTGCTTCAACCCTTAATATATAAAATCATCCCTTCTCTATCACGTATATATGACTTTGTCAAAAAATAATATTTTTGAGAATTTTCTAGTGTCAGTAGAGTCTCTGATTTTTGGGCTCCTCGACAATACCCACTCTGATTTTTGGACTTCAACCCTTAATTTATAAAATCAACCCTTCTCTGCCACGTATATACGAATTTGTCAAAAAGTAATATTTTTGAGAATTTTCTAGTGTTAATGTAGTCTATGTTTTTTGGGCTCCGCGAAAATATCCACTCCGATTTTTGGGTTTCAACCCTTTACTTATAAAATCCAACCTTCTCTAACATGTATATAAGACTTTGTCAAGAAATAATATTTTTGAGAATTTTCTAGTGTCAATATATTCTTTGATTTTTGGGGTCCTCGAAAATATCCACTCCGATTTTTGGGCTTCAACCCTAAACTTATAAAATCAACCCTTCTCTACCACGCTTATACGACTTTGTCAAAAATAATATTTTTGAGAATTTTCTAGTGTCAGTAGATTCTCTGATTTTTGGGCTCCTCGAAAATACCTACTCTGATTTTTGGGCTTCAACCCGTAACGTAAAATCAACCCTTCTCTACCACGCATATATGACTTTGTGAAAAAATAATATTTTTGAGAATTTTCTAGTGTCAATGTATTATCTGATTTTTGGGCTCCTCCAAAATATCCCCTCCGATTTTTTGGGCTTCAACTCTTAACGTATAAAATCAAACCTTCTCTACCACGTATATATGACTTTGTCAAAAATTAATATTTTTGAGAATTTTCCAGTGTCAGTAGAGTTTATGATTATTGGTCTTCTTAAAAATACCTACTCCGATACTTAGTCCCCAACACTTGACGTTGAAAAACAGTCCCTTTTCAACAATCAAACGTAATTTTGTGCAAACCAATATTTTTCGGAATATTGCAGTGTTACTACAGTCTTTGATATTTTTCGAATTTTACGGTTCAAATGGAGTCTCTGATTTTTGGGCTGTTCAAAAATGCCAACATCAAGGTATACGTTCTTATTATTAGGTTGACGTTTTTTTACACAGTGGTGGTTTTTCTAATAAAATGTTAAGTGCATTTGAGACCCTAAAATGAACCAAAAATCTAGTGAATTTTGGATTTCGCAAATTTTAGTTTTTGCAAAGGGGTGGTTTTTTTAAAAATGGGGGTAGTTTTAAAAATTTTTTTCATGCATTTTAGAGCCCAGCATAAGCCCAAAATTCTGGTTTTCTTTATTTGTTCAGAATTTGATTTCTTACATATGGGATGGTTTTATATTTTGTAGGGGTGGTTTCTGGAAATTGGTTGTTGGTGCGTTTAAGAGCCCAAAAAAACCCCAAAATTCAGACATGTTTCATTTTTTTTCTTACAGTTTTTATATAGTGGAGGTGCTGGCTTGATTCAAGTCAGCACCTCCACTCAAAATTTGAATTTTCACAAAAGGTAGCGGAGCCCAAGAATCGGCAATACAGCCCAAAAAAAGTCCAAAAAAAGCCCAAAATTCTGACATAAAGAAATTTGGGAATTTCGTTTGTGAGGGTGCTAGCTTGATGGACCTCTAATTTTTTATCTTAGTGTGTTTAAAATGGCTAGTTAATTACAACATTTTTGCGAAGGCATTCATGAATTTTTTTCTCGAAAAGTATGATCTTTCCGAGAAAGTGCAAAAGGAGAAAATGTTCTTAAAATCACTTAAAGAATACGTGAGAATTTTTCTAGAACGTTTTACATTATTTTTTTGATTTTGCAATTTGTCAATTTTTGAAAAGTAAAAAATTGCTCCAAAAATTCTAAAAAAGTTCAGGTGAATTTTTTGTTCGATTCTAACAACTTTTTATTCTTGATAACTTTTACTGTAAGCTCATGGTGCTCAAGAAAAAAATTCTCAAAGGTCATCATTGAAAATTTACATGATCAAGAATGATGAATTTTGTGAATTTTTTCTTGGGAACCATGAGCTTATAACAAAAATTATCAAGAGTAAAAAGTTGTTAGAATCAAACAAAGAACTCACCTGAATTCTTTTAGAATTTTTGGAGCAATTTTTTACTTTTTCAAAAATCGACAAATTACAAAATCGAAAAAATAATGTAAAAGTTTCTGGAAAAATTCATGAATGTCTTCGCAAAAATTTTGTAATTAGCGAGCCATTTTGAATACACTAAGATAAAAAATTAGTCTCGTAACCATGTATTCTGAAAGCTTAGGCATTTATTCCACCATTTATTGAGGTTCCATGTAAATGCATGAGTTATAATCGCAGAAAAAGTGGTGTACCCAAGCGATTCGAACTCCAAACCGTAACGCAAAGGTTCTGTAATTATTCATAATCTGCAGGAAAGGTGTGACGTTTTTTTTCTCGTGAAAATCGCGATATTTCCATAACAATTTTGTTGTGGGAAAGTAAGTGTTCGAAACCAGTGGGGTTGCCTTTTTTCTGCAGGTCGGAAGAGGCGTCAATGCTTGGGCAAGTGTTTAGGAGCATACTGGTCAAAGAAAGGCACCATCGGTCGGCAACGGAAATTGTATATAATTACAGAGCCTATCTCTTACAGTTTGTAGTTTGAATCGCTTTATTATCTTAATTAGGACTGAAGATAGTATAGTTGCACATTTTTGTAATTTTAAGAAATTTCTTTTTATTATTTCTGAAATTTGTTAATTGCAACTTGTTCAGAAATGTTTTCTTTATATTCATGAATTATTTCAGATTTTTCCCATTGCCTCTTGTATAAAAAATATTTTTCTGACCTTGACTCTTCTTAAGTGTGCCGAACATTCCTTACTTTTTTTTACATTTTTCAGTCTGCAAAGTGCAAAATTTGTTTAACATTAATCTCTTTAAGCTTATTCGCATAAAACACATCAAGCTTTCAAATATCTATTAACTTATTACAATAAAATTTTTTTGTCTAAGTTGTTAAGCTTTAAACCCAGATGACTACAATTTCCTTACTGATAGTTGGCTCACTGAAATTATCTGTGTTAAGCTTAACAGATTTTGGTGAACCTAGTCGGTGAGGCACTATTTTATCTCGAGCACGTTTAACTAAAAAAATTGATTTTTTGCAAAATTGAAGTCAAACCAATCCGATTTAAGCGGACAAAAACATTTGTAATGGTATTTGTGTATTTTTAACTCTCGGAGCAAGGTGAAGTTACCGCAGTAGAAGGAATTTCTTTTTGGGGTCACACGCACACTTGCAACTAGGGGTTCATATATATACAATTTTAATGCCCTGTAGCACAAACTACTTTCAAATTTCGAGCCATACACAATGACTAATCACATCTTAGACACATTTAATGTTATTCAGTGACAATTTGTTGAACTAATTAACAAAATGTGCGATTTGATTCTGTATAATATTTTCGATATGAAACTCTCCTTGGAAATGACATACTGCAACCTAAATTACGAAATCAAATCTTTCTAAATTATACTAATATAAATAAAATGTATATTATTATCGTATTTTATAAGTGAATCCAGTATGAATTTTTATTATAAAATGATGACGTTGACGCAAAGGGGATGTTTTTTCCCTAGTAGGTTTCTTTTTTTCGGATCGCGTCAAACACACACACACACACATATATAACCAATTGCGGATCCAATATAGCGAAACAAATGTTGGAAAAAGTTTGGGCAACTTCACAAAATCGTCCATATTTATATTTGTATTTTGGCGTGTATGACGTTTCTTCTTTTAAAGCTCCTTTCGACTTTCGCGAACACATTTTTGTCACGAATCTCACGGTTCGCACTCGAATAAAGTTCATGTGTTTACAACGCAAACTTTTCTGTATTATGTACATTTAATTTAAGGCAAACAAATTTGTTATTGAAAATTTTATTGCACCTTGTGTCGTTTTTTCAAACACTTTATTTGTTTATTTTCTATGTTATTTTTTTACGATTAAAAGAACAAATACGCGTCCTAGGGTAAGGGGTTCTAAGATAATTTGTAGATATAATTTAGGTGAACAATTTTGTTAAGTAAAATTTTGTCGTATCTTCTGTCATGTCTCTTCCAAAAGTTATCCGGTATACAGATGCAATGGCAACAACAACGACAGCATCAAGAATGATGATCCAAGAAAACATAAACCATCGTAGAATCTGTTTTTTGGAACCAGAGTGTCTCGAAATGTGGATATTTAAATAAATCGGTCATAGTAAGTTTTTACATAAAACTAATACCTTCTCATTGTAATGAGAATGTCAATATTGTAGATCAAATATGCGGGAACAAAAATTGAAAATATTCTTTAAACTTTATGAAATTCATAATACTTTAAATTTATGATGTCGCAGAATCTAAAGCTGATATAACATAATGGAAAATGGCCCATCTTATAGGATGAAACACGAACTCTAATTCGCCCTGAAAATTAGTCAGCAAATATGTGATTGGAGTGTGAAGGTGGAACCCAGGAGGTGAGTAAGGTTGCGTGGGATGTATTAGCGAGTGAACAAATTAATATTTACCGCTGGGGGGGGGGGGCGGTAGGGTTTGTTGAACTAGAGAATGTGAGGTTATGTTGATAAGGCTTCAGGAGAAGTTGTGGACGGGAGTTTTAAGCTTTCGAAGAGGTCAAGGGTGGTTCTAGTATGTTAAGGCGAAGCTAAGAGTGGGATGCCGACGAAGCAGCCGGGAGAGACGGATGTGCAGGAAGTTAGCGAGAGCGCTGGTAGTGACGTAGACGGGGAGGGAATTTTCCACGCGTCACTGTCGGTAGCAACGTCTAATCGGGAGTCGCGCCTCGTCAGTAGGAAGGGAAAAAGTTGCACTGGCTTGTTACTGTAACTTTTATTACAGAAAAGGAAAAGAGGTATACAAGAGATCCCAGAGAAACGTGCTGGACAATTTCCTTTTAGGGCTGGTCCACAATGAGAGTCGTAAGCATCGACATTCGAAAGTATATGCGTATTTGACATCATACGCACGTTGTGACCAAAGGTCGCAGTGAGCAAACGAAAAATGCGACACGCCAAAACTGCTGAGATAGTTGGTAACAACGTGCGTATGGCGGCAAATGCGCACATACATTCGAACGTGGACGTTCACGACTCTCATTGTGAACTGGCCCTCAAGAGAGCAGTAGGACATCTCTAGTGAGATTAGAGAATTGATAGAAGCTGCAAGAGGAACTAAACAGCAAATGGAGTCTATCAGGGAGGACATGAGGATTAGAGACGCCAAGTGGGGAAAGGAGATGAAAGAGCTTAGTGATTAGTAGAAGGGTTAGAGAGAGTCATGGTGTCGGTAAGGAAGGTAAAAGAATCTGAAATGAAACAGATGGAAGAGGAAATTAGCTTGTGGAAGGAAAGAACGGAAAAAGGCTAGAAAAGATAGAGGGAAGGGCAGACACGGAAGTAGGTGGAAGGGCGGGGGATGTGCAGAAAGGGTTCTGGGTGAAAGTGGGAGAACGCAGGAACGAAAATGAGATGGCGGTTAGAGAAAGGGGAATGAAGGGGCAGTCTTGAAATTGGAGGACTGGGGTGACTAGTTAGGGGTAATGCAAAATAAAAATTGGAAAACACGATTTGACGCCGAAGTAAAGAGATGTACAGAGAATACTGAACGACAGGGGTTGAAGGGAGAGGAGTGAAGGGAGAACGGCAAAGGTAGGGTATAGGAAAATAAAAATAGATAAGAAAATGTGGATGTAGGACGAGGAGAAAGAAGTGTTGTAGGTAGTGCAGGGGGATTTGTTTCGTAGGAAGTAGGTATGTGGTGATAAAACATGGAGGTAGAGTAGTGAAGGTGCTGTACTGGAACGTAAATGAGGTGAAGAAACAAGATGAGGATTTCTGGAGGTATGTCCTGGAATTTGACATTGTGGGTCAGATTTGACGTGATT
Source organism: Belonocnema kinseyi (assembly GCF_010883055.1). Taxonomy (NCBI): domain Eukaryota; kingdom Metazoa; phylum Arthropoda; class Insecta; order Hymenoptera; family Cynipidae; genus Belonocnema; species Belonocnema kinseyi. The sequence continues at coordinate 35,091,550 of NC_046665.1, read as the reverse complement.
AGAGTAAATAAGAAAGGGAGGGCTAGCGGAAAAATTATAACAGTGTATAGGGATAAATTGGAGGAAGAAGTTCATGACAGGAGAGAGCATAATGGGGTGCAAATGAGGGCAGTGAAGATTAGAGGGATGATGTACAAGTTCTTGACCGTGTACAATATCGATAGGATGCTGTAAGAGTTCGTAAAACTTTCAAATTTAAATATTTTATTCTAAGAGAAATATTATAACTATTGACCAAGGAAATAAAAGTACAAATTGAACCAGACGGTATTTCAAAACAAGTAACCTTATTTATTTCGAAATTCATTTCCTTTACAGTATAATATGTAGTATCGCATTGCACAAGTAAAATAAATAATATAAATTCTGTTGTTTAATATAAAAGCTTGTAGAAATTGATCACAGGGTTCAGTCTTTAAATAGCCTTCAGACTTTAGAGATTTCCTAATGTCCAAATGTTATTTCTAAATACATAACAATAATAATAATAATATTATGAATCAAAGAAATATGTGTTTGAAGCATCAAACGGTGCTTTCGCGCTCGGTCAAATGCATATATAATCAATTCAAAAGCGTACACTATTGTTTCTTATTTTCTTGATTCAAATAAAATATTATTAAATTATAAAAAATTGATTAGAGTCAACTGAAGATGTCCTGGACCTAATAGTAAAATATTATAAAGTTAACTATAGTGAAATTTGAAGCAAACGATATGTCCTATAAATTGATAGCATCATGCTCTCAATTTTAAGTGCGATGCTACCGTTGCAACAGTAAACAAGTTTAACTGTATAGTACGCTGCCATAATATATTAACAGAAATTTCCGATAGAAGAAAAAAAATATTGATTCAAATGCAAAATACATTTGTTTTCCACCTTCTTTAACCTCTGACACTTACTCCTCCGTTTACTCGTGTTTTTATTCACATTAATTCTTAACTATATTCTCCATACATTATTCTAAACTAAACTATTGCTGACTTTGGTTAGGGAAGACGTGTTTTACTTATAACTAATGAGAAACGCACTTTATTAAAATATCCGCAATTGCCGAGAATCGAACGCTCGCTTCAGATCGCACGCCTTATCCCTAAAGCTACGACGCCACGTTGAGGGCGATATCGTAAATACTGATGGCATTCATTTGACACTTTTGAACTTATAGGGAAATGCCAACTCTGCAGCATTGACTTTTTTGATAAACCATTAAAAATCGATAGCATGTCAAAAATAATTAGACGCTTAAGAGATGTAATGCTTTCACGATGATTAATTTTGATAAAAAGAGATATTTCGGGTTATAATCGTGTATGGAACTACGTTTTGCACACGATTGGAATCCAAAATATCTCTTTTTATTAATTAGACACATGTCCCGGCTTCTTTGTAAGTGGGCCCTTGTTTACAAATTATGAGCGTAAGAAAATCACGGTCGCCGGGGCTGCCAAATGTCTACCGAGTCACGCCCTGCTCTCTTCAGCTTGCTTCACTGGTCCAGTGGTAAATGCCCTATCTAACGACCAGGCTGTCGCTAGTTCAAATCTTTAATTTGACAAATTTTTCTTTCTTTTTTTCTATTTTTCGCATTGTATATATGTCAACTAATAATTTTTAATGCCCGAGGCGATAAATTTTTTCCCCTCTAACATAGTAAAATTTTTGGGAAATAACTATCATGCAGACACTTTTCGATTCATTTATTTGCATAATCGTAATTTATCGTAATTTATTGCCCTTGTTTTCGAAAAACGTTATGTTTTAAATGTTTTTGATAGGATTATCACTTACAAATATATTAAGGACAATAAATATATTTTTAAACATACCTAGATAATTCAGTCCATTTATTTGCTTTTATTTTAAGTTTTGACTTAAATATTTACTCTGATTAGTTATTCAATAATTACTTGCATAAAATGAATCATATGATTTTTTATTAGATTCTTACATAATTAAAAGTATTTTTTATTTCTGCCTTTTGATTTATGTTAATATTTAGTTCAATCACAATAAATAATACTACCATAATTATTATACAGGGTGGACACGCTGGGGCTTACATACATGACGAGTTGAATGCTACCCGAATTGCACAACAGCAGAGAAGAAGCCATTATACAGGGGTATTTTCATATTTCGCGCCTTTAAAGTTGCATTCGGATCGGCCATTCGGCCAAGTCCGTGCATCTTCGGATTAAGTTTATAATAGTTTCCATGGTTGCGTGGTTGGTGGCGTATCCAGGTTAATTTTAAGTGATCCTTAACGAGATTGTAGATCTTTTTTAGGATAACAATTTTTGATAATTCATCTTTTTTCGTATCCTACATAGTTTGTCCACAAACTGAAATTTGTTATTTTTCATTATTTTTTTTGCAATAAAAATTGAAATTTTTGATTTTTGAAGAAAATCCAAAAATTTGTTAAGATGATCTTGTAGGGCTTTCAAAAAGAAATATTTTTCTTCTCTTGAATTTTTTTCAAATCGTGCGTTTTTTGGCTTCAAATTTTTATTTTCGGTGGATTTAAAAATTTTTGAAAACGCTACATCTCTGAGAATTTTCATTTTATCGAAAAAGTCATTAGAATAAATTGTTTGTTCTTTTAAATATTATAAATATCCGTACATAGAATTTTCGAATTCAGAAAAAAGTGGTCTCACAAATTTTCAAAATGCGCTCACTTTTTGAATTTTTATCAAAAACAGCTGGTGCACGAACTTGTCCTTTCTTTTAGGATCTAAAATAAGTGTACCAAAGATGGATTTGATTTGCTCATTTTTTCGAGAGTTATCGTGTTTAAGGACGGACGGCCGGACGGACAGACAGACAGATGTCATCGTGAAAACCTGATTTTCGGATTAAGGGGGTCTCGAAACGTGGAGATCGGTTCAAAAAGAGTAATGTCAAATTTCCGACACATCTAATACTTTTTCAATCATAAATGATGAGAATGTAAAAAAGATACCTTGGTTACTCATCGAAGTGTGCAACTCCTTCCCTTGTAGTGCACTAGCGCTAAAGAGAAGTCGACCAGGCGAGAGACCGTTCAAACGGTTTATGGGCGGCTCACGCCCTAGTATCAATCTAGAAAAGCGTTCGACGCTTTATAGTGGTAACTGCCTGTACTATTCAGCCCTTGCCTACCTCACATTACTCATTTTTATATATCTACATCATATATACATACACACACACACACACACACATATATATATAATTAATAATTTGTCATAAGGATATGGTAATGGTAATGGTATGGTAATACAAGCAGGGGACTTTAATGCGAGAATGTGGAGGTAAGGGGGCCTCTAAAGTGAGGGAGAATGTTTCGAAAGAAGATCGAAGGATAAGTTAACAGATAAAGTAGGGGAGATTCTAAGGGACTGAGTGGGGGATAAAAGTTGGGCGGTGGCAAATGGTATGGTGTCACAGGGGACGAAGTGAGAGAATAAATGTATATTAGTAATGTGAGATTATCTGTGATAAGATCTGTTGTTATGAATATGCAAGGTTGGAAAGAAACAGAGAAATTTGCAGTGGAAGGGAGGGTAAAATGAGACCATCTTATTAAGATTGTTATTGGAAGGAAAGGGTGGCGAAAGGCAAGCTGGGAAAGAAGGGTCGGTAGGGGAGAGGGTTACCTGGACAATGGAGACGATAGAGAAATATCTGGAGCAGTTAGGAAGGGCAGATTTTGAAGGAGAGTCGGTGGAAGGGATATGGGAAGATCTGGAAGAGAAAGTAGGAGAGCGTATGCAAAAGAAGGAGATTAAGAAAAAGAAAGGAATGGTGAAGCGGTGATGGGATCAAAAATGTAAAAAGATGAAAGAAGGGTGAAAAGCAAGTACAAAAAGTGGAAGGAAGGAACTACGAAAAGGGAGGAGTACGTATAAAAGAAGAAGGAATTTAGGTTAATATATAAGAAGAAAGAGCAGGCAAAGGAGAAAGATCTGGAAGAGGAGTTGCGAAGTCTTAAGACAGAGAAGAACCTATGGGAGATAATAAATAGGTATAGGAAAAGTAGGGTGGGGATAAGGGAGAAGGAGGTAGGGAGTAAGTAAAGAAGGGACATTTTTAAAAGAATAATTTCAGGGCTTAGATTCACAGAAGAGATGTGAGGAGAGTAGATGTACGAGGGAGGTAGATGGAGAGGAGCTGAATGACGAGGATATTGTTCTTAACAATTTCCTCGCTGAGATTGGAGTCGGCAAATCGCAAAATACTAAAAACTGTTGCACTTTTTGTCCCATTTTCAATAAGTGTGAGTTTATACATAATTACTGTTAATAAACATAACTGTTCAAATAATTAATTATTATTGTTAATAATATCCCTTTAGAATAATTGTCAAAAATACTATTTTTCTATAACATTTCACAATTTTTGTTCAATTTTCAATTTGAGTAAGGTAAAGAACTTTTTCACAACTTATTATTGCTGTTCATAACATTGAAATTGAATGATGCCAGGAAGATGCGGGTTTCCTAAAATTTTCAAACATTGCCTTCCTTTCACTTGAAGTGATTTATTAATTAATTGAATGTAGTAAAAAATATTTATACAAATTCTGATAGCTTGTAAGTATCTTCTGCTTTCGTAAATTTTTTAATTTTTACTCGCGCCTTAACTTACCAAAGTAATAAATGATGCAAGCTGACAAACATAGTTGTTTGAACAATTTATTACTGTTCATAGCTATCTTCTCCTACACAAGTATTAAGGAGCTGCGGTTTTTTCTGAATACTTCAACTTTTTGTTATGAATAATTTTCGGATAGAACGCGTAGTTTTTGGTTTCTTCGTAACAACTAACATTCTGAATCAAAATTTAAAATTTTTTGAAAAATGCCAAAAGAGCTGAAATAAAAATATTACAAGTGTGAATAAAGCGCTGTGAAAATGAGAATATTATGGACAGCGGTTATTGAAGTATAGATTATCATGCTTTGAAAATATTATGTAAAAAAATATATAAAGATTGAAAGCCTACCTGCAATAAAAGTAACTGGAGTCATTACCTGAATTCGGTGTTTCTTTTTAATTTAAATACTTTCCCAATACCTGGATTTGAACTTTGAAACTAACTGCTTCAGTAAGATTTTCTCACCAGATTAAATAGAAAACTGATCATTAATTTAGTGAGGCTTATTATTCGAAGTTAATAAGACTTCTTAATCAGTACTTTTTAATTGAATACTCATTATTCCGATTGAGGGAGTAGATGTCAAGTTTTCGGCAAAGGGTACACTTTTGTATATAGTTCAATGTTTCCATAGTTACTGCAAATATTAACCGGTTTTCATGAATCTCTTTTATAATTTCTTCGTATAATGCCATTAAACTAATTCTGATAATTAAAATTGAATCAAGCCATACCTTCCTGATTTCAGTTTTGTAACTGGTCTGTATCTCATAAGAATGAAAGGGTCGTTATTTACGAGCAATTCACTGCGCTCCAAAGAGTCTGCCTCGTGAGTTTTACGAGGGTCGATGGACAGTGCCTCGAGAATCCACATACGGCTGCATTGAGTGTCACTGCAATTTTTCTCTACTGTTTTCTCCAATTTTATTCTTAAACAAAATATAAACACTTTATCTAAAAACCAGCTCTAATCAGGTAAAAGGTTTTAACAGTTCTGGGAAAACTGAGTAGATCCGACCTATTGGCCTAGAATCGTTAGCAGATAAAGGACAAACATGGTGTTTGAATCCTTAGGCTTGAAACATTTAGTCTTTGAGTTTCTGTAAATGTAGAGCGGGCTGAAACACAGTGTTTCCATTCCTAGGGTCGAAACCTTTTGTTTCAGAGCTAGGGTAGTAGGTAGGTAAGGTTTACAGGTACCTTAACTCGAATTTTCAATAGATTTGTTATGAAAAATAATATGCATTACTAGAAATTTAACACAATGATCGCAACTCATGTGAAGACAGCCCTCGCTTCGCTCGGGCAGCAAATTTCTGCCTCATTGCAATCGCTGTATTTCATCCCTTGTAGGTCAACATATTTGTTAAGATTATCAACTTATTCACTCTAATAAGTTTCTGCTTTACGCCGACGTTTTCTGCCCACGCGGGACGGTTGCTTTTCAGTGCTAACCTGCGCTCACCTTGACAATTCGTCGTCTCCATAGAATTACGTAGAATCTGAAGGCTATGTAACGAGTGTACAAGCTGATCAAGGCAGTCCTGAGATCAATATTTTCTTACCCATATTGAAAAATAAAAGTTTAAATAACGCGGACAATTTTTTCGAAAAATATTAATAAATATTAAATAACCGTTTGCGACAATGCACGGAGTTCAGGGAAGAAAAAAGTTTATTCATGAAAATAAGAAATATCGACCGACGCATTTAGGCTTTACGGCAGAAGTATGACTTCTATCATATTCTGTCGGTAATCATGCAATCTGTATTACCCACAGACCCGTAGAAGTTCGAAGTGGCCTACTCGTTGCGATAGTGCTGCTCCATGGACATAGGAAACGCGGGACTAGGCATGCCTTCCGAACTTGAGCAAGCGTGGTTGAATCCACAGGAGGGGGGGGGGGGGGGGGGGGAGTTCCATGAGTGGGGAGAGACGCCATATTACGATGTGCCATTTGATTATGTGCACGAGCATTTTTGCCGACAAACTGTGCATGAAAATATAAACATGTGGGCGCTGCCATGTTTGTCGCGGGACATCAAAAGGTGGCGGACCTCTCCCCTCATTGCATCACACCCGCAATGGCATGCCTAGTCCCTTGTTTCCTATGTCCATGTGCAGCATTTGAAGTGCAAACATTAGTTTTTGTTTTATTTGTGCCTAATGTTCGTGGGCGATTTTTGTTGTATTGTCCCACTTTGATCAATATTAACCTCATAACTAGCCCATTAACAGCATTGAACATGGCTTGCAGGGTTTTTTACATCCTGGTCGGAATTTCTCTAAAGTAGCAGGGACTGAGAGCGAAATACGTGAAGAGCGGAAAATCCGCTCCTCGCAGGCTCTTCTCCTGTTTATATTTTCTCAGCGTTACGAGCGAGGATGGTCTATGTGAGCTTCACCAGAGCTGAGACTGCGTGATCGAGAGTCCACCGGGAAACTCGACGTTGCCAGATGCGAGTTTTTTCGTGAACGCGCGAAGCTCGTCGATCAGAACCCCAGGCAAAAATTATTTCGAGTTCATCACTATAGCGAGCGCCTACTCGTATCCTAGATACGTTATTCGATATCTGAACCGTTCCCAAGATCTATATGCTGCATTATAACGAGGATCACATTATTTGTGGGCTTAACTTGAACTTTACTTTTCAATTTTCATATTACATATGATTTATAATTAATCTATTTATATATTTTGTTGAAAATGCATCTTTAGTTGAAAATTCTTTTTTTTTAAATTATATTTTTAAGTAATTCGTAAATTTAGCCACTTTAAATTTCATTTCTTCGGATTGAAATGTGACTACTCTTAATTTAAGACTAAACAGAAATATATTTTTTCATGAATAATTCTATGGCAAATGAGCATGAAAAAGATTCACAATTGAAAACCAGACTTCAAAACTACGTCACTTCTCGGCTGATTGGAGGTAAGAAATAACAATTGAAGAAAAGCGAGATGAAAAAGTCAACCAAATTCTTACAAATTCATAGTTTTTTTGGTTAAAAATCAAACTATTTAGTTAAAAATAAATTTTGTTACTGTAAATTAAATTTTTTCAGTTCAAAATAGACGAATTTCATGAAAAATGAACTATTTTATTGAAAATAATTTTTGCTTTAGTTTGGAATTCAATTTTCTTTCGGCTCTTGCATTTCTCAAAGTTTGAGACCGATATTTTACGTATAAAAAAAGTTCGAACGTTCAAAAAATGTTGAGGTTCAGAAAAAAGATGAAATAATTTTCAGTGAAGTTCTTACCAAAATGCAGTACCTAAACGGACTTTATTGCACTCTAATACATTTCCCAAAGTTTCAGCTCGATATTTTATTTACAAAAAAAGTTCCTAGGTTCAAAAAAACATTCAGTGAACTGAAAAACTGTCGTCGGTAATATAGGTATTTAGCTGTGTCACATGCCCTTAATACTTTTTGGGAAATTGTTTCTTCAGTATACAATTCACGTCTGGGATTAAAAGATTAACTACTTTATAAAAATACTGACTTTTGGGTTAAAAATTAATTGCTTCAACAAAAAGTGATTTTTTTTTAAACTGAATATTACATTATTTTAGTTATCATATTTAGTCGAATAATTTCTTTTAAGAATTGCAAAATGCCAACGGTGCAATTAGCAACGGTGTAATGTACAACATTTGTGATTCGCTATTATACTAGGGGTTGAAAAGGAGGGTGTTCCGGAAGTGGTAGGGAAATGGAACTTTTTTTAGTACCTTCGGGCGTCAAGTGGAAAAATGATGAAACATAATATTTTAAGTCTGGAATTTTGGGAATACTTTGCATTTTTTTAACATTTTTATTATCTTTGGGGTTGAAAACGAGGGTGTTCCGTGGGTTGTCCTCGTCTATATACCGTGAATTTTCGAAAGATGAGTCGGATTGGATTTTGCTTTGGCACACAGTTTGAGAGACCGAAAAGAAAGATCGAGTTCGTTAACCACTATTTTTTTATTAAAATTCAAAAAGTTAGAGCTTTTTCAAAATGTTTGATACCACCTTTTTCCAAGATTTCAAAATTCTATTCACAGCTATTTACAGTATAAAAAATACAAAAAATCGACCCCTTCCACTTTCATTTATTGAAGAAAAATGACTAAACTTGTAGCATTTGCAAAATCCAAAAAATCGAACGAAAATGGATATTTAAAGCCAATCAAAGCGTGCTATTAGGAAAAGTCGAGAGAAGAAAAACGTTACTTTTTTATATATTTTGTTTTCTCTGTAAAAACCAACTTCATTTTATCCAAAATGAACAAACTTTTCTACATTATGCTCAATAGTTTTATATTAAATATAATACATTTTTATGTAACTCGGCCTGAAATTGATTATTAAGATATTCCAAAATAAAGTACAAATTGTATTTAGCGTGATTACTTCAATATTCGTTTCTCATTCTGCATTAAATTATATTGTTATTTGCGCTGAAACATGTAACATTCCAATAAATTTATATAATTGCAATTCATAATATGCATGGAAATTAAAACATGCTTATTCTTAGTGC
>NC_046665.1:35078163-35082270 GCF_010883055.1 Belonocnema kinseyi | reverse complement strand
CTTGGTTTTTACGATTAAACAAAAACTACTTATCATATAAAAAAGTAGTTCATGACAAATTTGTAGATCTAGTTTAGTTGCACAATTTTTGTCGATCTATCTATTTTCGTATTTTTTATTGTTTAAACTTTTTTAATTTTTATATCAAATTTTATCAAAAACAACAACGACGACGACGCCGGATAGACAGTCAGGCATCGACGTAAATACTTGTTTTTTTTTACTCAGGGGGCTTCAAAGCATCGACATCTGATGAAATTCGCGAAAGTCATTTTTCGCATAAAAATAATATCTTCTCATTATGGATGAGAATGTAATTCATTATTTTTTGTGTGATCAACATTTGAATTTTCGATTTCTTTTAAGAAAATTCAAGAAGTTAATAAAATAATCATGTAGGGCCTTGCAAAATTAACGTTTTTCTCTTTCTCAATTTTTTCCGTATCACGCTTTTTTGACTTGAAATGTCCATTTTCGTTTGGTTCTTTGGATTTTGAAAATCCTATAACATAGGTAATTTTAATTTTATCCAAAATAGGCTCTAACTTTTGAATTATTATCAGAAATGGCTGGTTAAAGAGCTCGATCTTTCTTTTTGGTCTCTCTAACGGTGTCCAAAGAACAATCCAATTTGACTATTCTTTCAAAAGTTATCCGGTATACAGTCAACCACAACAACAACAGCGACGACGACGACGCCGGCCTTCTGACTCAGGGGGCCTCAAAACGTGGACATTTGATGAAATTCGCGAAAATCGTTTTTCGCATTAAACATTTAACATTTCAGTTCTGGATATAGTAGTGGTGGTCTCAAAGGGTTCTTGGTAAACATTCTCACCGACTCCATCATTCGTGGGATAAGAAAACACGATTTCAGACGTTTTTATTTTTGTAAATATCAACAATCAAACTTTTATTAGGTAAGTCTAAATAATGGGTGATGTGTAAGGGTAGAAAACTGTTTAAAAACATTTATATTCGACAATTCTTTGCCGACAGAATATTACTTTTCGCCCTTATAATTGATTTAAGAAAAAACATAGAAAATTTCTTTTATTCAATTCATATGAATGTTCATAACTGAAGCACATGAAAAATTAAACTAATTTGTTTCTAGAAAATAAATCTTCTTCATTGAAAATACAACTAATTCGTTCAAATTTCAAGTGCGTTGTTAAAAATTATTTGTAATACTTGAAGAATCATCACTTTGTTTGTAAATGTATTTGTTTTGTTGCAAAATTCGCTTTTGTCGGATAAAAATTAAATCTTGAAACGCAAATGGACCTTTTCTATTTTGTGTGGAAAATTGATTATTTTAGTTTAAAATTAAAGTATGGGGATGAGAATTAACTTTCTTGTTTGCAATTCATATTTTTGCTTGAAGATTAAACTAATTTTGTAGAAAGTTGAAACGTATGTTCAGAAGTGAAGAATATATTATTTAAAAATGAAAGTATTTGATAGAAAATTAATGAAATTTTTTTGACGATGGACGTTCTTCATTATTTCATGTCAGTACAAAGATACTGGTAACTTGTAACAAAATGTTTAAAACAATTATCGTAGAAACAAATAACAAAATGTTTCAAGAATTAATGATCAAAACTCAAATATAGAGTACATTTTCTACGTTTTAATTTATCTAGCCGTAAATCAATCAAAAAAATTACACAAAAAGCGATATTTCTTTCTGCCATTCGCTTGTAGCAATCACATTTTTCATAATATGTTAATTTACTGCTCTGGAATATCACTGGCAAACCAATAGAAATAGATTCCCAACAAAAAATTCACTATATAGACGCATGCCTATTTTCTCGACAAGGCTCGCGGCGAGCTTCTTCAATGCAGATGATTCGAGCAGCGTCCAGTCTCGCTGCGAGTTCTCTCGGCAGCCGAGAAGCGGTGCCTTTCCTGCAATATTCAATTCGCGCATTGCGACGTTTAGTCCTGATAGTTTCGCGTTGCGCATTGAAAGGCTTTGGGGTTCACCCTGTTTCCCTTTTCTTCGCGCAAGTAGACTCGAGCACCACAGACATGCGTTTTATATCCTCTTATTTTATTTCCTAAACTTTCAGAGCGATACCTCATTTCCTTTAGACGTAATTTAGGAAATAAAAATTGAGGTCCAGCTTTGGTCACACACGCACGCTGATACTCGTGATAGGCCTAAGCGTCCTATCGTTGTATGACCTAACTGCTTAAATGATTAACACGTACGTGACATCTTATACAGACTCCGCCAAAAAAATAATCTTCAAACAATAGCATCGTCCTTTTGTTTGTTTTATTTTGAACGACCTGCATATATGTTTTACACAAACAGAATGATTTAGCAGCAAGATTAGGTCAAGCTAGTCGCATAAGGAAATGTTTTGATGCCAAAGGATTCCTGTGGAGATAAATGAAAATCCTCTTAATGTTAAATTTGAGAGGAAATTCCATTCACTTCAAAGATCCTTTTGTAACAAAAGGTCATTTGTCTGAGGGTCTTTAAATAATTAATATTTGCTTACAAATTTTCTTTGCATTGGTCATGATAAGTCGGGTTTCTTTCAGTAAGATTTCACTCCATAAATGTTACGTTCAATTTAATCGTATTTAAGTATTTAACTATAAGCCACACACTTAAGCAAATGAAAGAAATATATCTTTTTTTACCGTACTTAAATTAACATCAAACATTTATTTGAGAAGTAAATTATTTAAAAAAAAAAAATTATTTAAACAAATACAAATTTGTTACATAATGGTCTAGTAACGTCTGAGTGACGTAGATATTTAATCAAAAGTGAAAAGTTAATCATATTAAAAAAACTAGAGTCTTCTACGTCTATTTAAGAAAAATTTACAAATTAATAATTATTATTTCTTTACACAAATGGTAAATTCTTGAAACGAAGATCAGTTTTCCCATAAATGACTGATTGCCTTACGGAATGCAAAATAGCTTGTTGCAATGAATTAGTGGGAAAAAATTACTTAAACATATAAAAATTGTTTAAGCAATCGAAAAAACAGTAAAAAATGTTTATTAGACGTTTTATATGACAAATACGAACAATCTATGGTGTAAAGGGGAGAAGCAGGGCTCATAGATGTTACTGCTGGGCTAAATTGTGAATTTCAGTGTTTTGGAGCATTTTTGGTTTTCGATCAGGGACGCGGAAGGGAGGGGAGCGTCAAAATTCTAAGTAAATTAGTGAAAATTATTCGTTGGAGACACCGAAAGAACTTCTAAAAATCTGCTGCAAGCTAAGTTTAAACCCAAAAGTTTGAATCTCAATTTCCCACTTTCGTCTTAATATTAACCTCGATATTAACCGATTTCGCTCAAACTTGGAGGGATTTTTTCCATGAACCTAGCAAAATAGAAGGGGGGAAGGGTTGCCCTCTATTCAAAAGTCAGTTTTTTGGAATACCGTAATGTACACCTAGTATATGAAAAAATAATGTAGTTTGAGTAAGGTATAATCAGTATAACGTTGCTGTTTACAACGCGCAATGCCTCGTGTTCGATATCCAGCAACAAGGCTGTTTTTTGGCGGACGTCCACATATATATTTCGTCTATTTACACTATTAGAAAATTTTTGAAACTTCATTTTAGTTTTGAGTTACACACAAGCGATCTTTATTAAATTGTGTAACGGGTTCTTCTTTTGTTTAAATAAGCACCAGAATAAAATTGCCTTTGTTGAATCCAAAAGAAATACAACGATGTAAACAAAATAAAAATGTGCTTCGCAATTTAAGTACAGCCCTAACTGGAATTTTACGTATTAATGACTGAAAGGTATTTTCATAAACTTGCACTCGCAACTGAAAATTCATTTACAAAAACCGTTTTAATCTATTTTTCATATGCCATCTCAAACCTTATAGATTGTAGAGTATTCTATTATTTTCTCACTCTCGAACGATAATGTCAAATAGTGTAGGAAAATACAATATAGTGGAATCTAAAGCATTGTTTACACTTTGCATTGAGTTTCCGTAAATTACACAGGCCAACAATTCTCAGAACCAGAGACCAGACCTACTATACCCGAAGGTTTTTGCTGCGCTGAATCCGAATTTGACCTCAGAAAAATTCCATCACCCT
>NC_046665.1:35076478-35078063 GCF_010883055.1 Belonocnema kinseyi | reverse complement strand
ATTTTTCTGAGGTCGGATTCGGATTCAGCGCAGCAAAAACCTTCGGGTATACTAGGTCTGGTCTCTGGTTACGGACCTTTGTCAAATTTTGTCGGCCTGTGTTATCGTTTTGAATACATAAGTGATAAGAAAATGGTGTCATCTCTTCTGCTTTTTAGTTTAATATGACATTATTTCAACTATTAATTAGTATTTTATCCATTTACGATTCCACAATCAGGCAAGAAAAGTATAATGTCCCAAATTTGACGTTGAGATAGCGCTTACCCCATGGCGTGATTATTTTTTTCTGAAAGATTTAAAAATTATAAAGATAACAAATACCAAATAAGGAGAGTAACGTTAGCTCAGACGATAGACCGTCAGACTTTCATTCCGGAGGACTGGGGTTCGATCTCTGAGTCGATACCAATGAAGATTTTCCTATGCACTTCTAACAGGATATTGTTGGTTCGGAACCCACTTTAAATTGTATGTCCCTTCAGAAAAGGTTGCTTCGATTAATGAATACGCGCGCACACCCATACATTTACATGGCATGCCAGCACAATCTTCGAATCTGTGCATCTAACATTCTGATGACTTTGGAGGGATTGCTCCGTCCACCCTAACCAGGCTGTATTCTTCTTGTGCGGCCTTCTAGAGAGGCTGCCGAAAGGCAGAGTAGTTGAGGATCACTTTGCCTATTACAAAGTAGAACATCATTTGCTGTGTGATATGCGCGAGGTACGCCTAGTACCTGAAAGATATATTCTCAGATCGTTGGAGGCAACGAGAATAAATACAGGTCTGGCACAATAGGCTTTATAGCTCCAGTGCCAGAGGGGGGGGGGGGGGGGGGGGGGGGGGGGCTCGCCCTCCCATCCGCATTCCAACCAACCAAATACATCATTCAACTATATTCAGGGTTGCTAGATAAAGCTTTACCCAAGTTGCCCCAAATTGAAAAAGAAATCGAGTAATACATGTTGTTTGGACGACTTTCTCCATTCTTTGACGCTGGAAGGTAATAAAATGAGCTAAACCAATTCGCTCAATTTACGATAAATCGCATAATCTGTCAACCCTGCCTATATTGGACATTATCGACTATGTGTGAAGTAATAATAGAATAGTCTATCATGTCTCATTTCAGATCCCGTTTGAAATTTAAACATGGATTTATTTATTGAACTTGAATTTTTAATAAATAATAGAATCTTATGCAATGAGTGAGAAAATAGTTAATGTCTGATGAGTATAAGGTTATCCGCACTCATTCGAAATTACCTACTACGCCCACTAGTTACACATGATACTTTTTCCCATAACTAGGCGGGAAATAAGATTTTGGAGGCTAGTTTAGAGTGGGCAAGAGTCCCCACTCTGTGCCGATCTTACCATATATTCAAAGCCAAAAATAGAGAAGGGATAGACGATGGCTCTGGCGTCCGTGCAGCGCCCCCTCTCGAGTACCAATCTCATTATTCAAAGGCTGTCCTTGTCGTAATACGAGGGTGGATTGATAAGTTTCCGGCCTGACCAAGAGATGGCGCCACTAGGCCTACCTTGAGGTGGCGTTCTATAGTACCATCCTTAGATAGCT
>NC_046665.1:35074516-35076378 GCF_010883055.1 Belonocnema kinseyi | reverse complement strand
TCTGAAGGATTAAAAAAACTTGAAAAGCGATTGACCAAGTGTATAGAGCTCCAAGGAGATTATGTTGAAAAATAAAAAAAAAATTACCCAAAAAAATTGTTTCTATACTTCATTCTAAGGACTTATTGAACTACCCTCGGATATAGGGGCTGATTCAATCTGATATGGGAAGAGTAAATTACTCTTTGGGCGGGACTAATCTCTTCGGAAGAGGCCCTGCATACAATTTCGGTTGAACTTCACTTACAGGTAACTTCGTTTAATCGATCAATTGTATTTCATGCCCCTTCCTCGAGATCACATGGTAGATGTTTAAACCTGCATTGCGACATTGTTTACATAAAGTCATAATCGACATGTCTCAATTATAAAATATAGGACAAACTTAGTTGACTCTTACTAATGGAATCTACTTTATTATAGTCACTAATTAATTAAACTTGAAATTCTTAATTTTATAAAGTATTGCAGAGAACCGGAAAAAAGGAGAGAAATCATTAAGTAATTTTATAAACTTAGAATGGCATTGGCAAATGTACTTTCGTCATTTACAATATTCAAATCATAAAACTTGTCAAAGGTTTCGGATGATTTCGTCCGGCCTGCTGTTGCTCTAATTGTGTCTATATTGACACCTATACGTTTTGCCGCAGACGTCGAAGCGTGCCGAACACTGTATGACGTGAAAGTGCCAGTATTGATTCCACTATCCTTCAGTACATCTTTAATCCACCTACTTAATGTCTGGGTACCCAGTGATTGGTGTGGTTTTTCCTATGATATAAATAATGTTTCAGTTTCACCCCGAATTTCTCGCGTTCTTTCAATATAAACAATTAATGTCTGAGCAGCACAAATCTATTTTTTTTTTCAAAAAAAGGTAGAGTCAGTAGTGGCTGTTTTCTTTTTGGTCCAGAAGTTTTAATTTAAGGAGGAATCTTGATTAGTAACTTATCTTATCTAGTCGATATATTCTTAATATTATGAAGGGATATTGTTTGTATGCAATGTTCAGTAACTAAAGTTAACAGCGTCACTAATTTTTTAGATAATGTTCCATGGAAATGTTATTGTTGGGTGTATACGTACTAAGAAAACATAGCAACACTTTCGGATCCCACGTAGAATTATATTTAGGTCATTGTGGTCGAAGTTCATATGCACCTTTGCAAATTCTTTTTATTCTTGAATCTTCTGCTACTTCAGGATCAAAAATAAAAGATAAAGCTGATCTATAAGTAATAATTGATGTATACGATGCTCCATTCGAAAATTCGTCTGCTAAAAAATCTTGTAATTCCCTTAAATTTAACTTCAAGGAATCTAATTTCCTTCTTGAACAAAATTGGTGCTATTTTTTGATGGGTAATTCATACTGGCTTAGCGTTGAGTCAGTGACCGAAGATAGGGCTATAGCTACTAACTTATCAGGCATTCGTCTCCTTGCGAGCGACTTTTAAAAGGTATTTCAAACACTTTCATTGATTTTAAAATCCAAGGGTCAGAAGTAACCTTTTTCCATCTTTCGGAAAATTTACTCAGTCTGTCGGCAGGAATACTCACATTTTCTAATTCGGTCTCCTTTGCGATTTGCTGTTCGACGATGGATACCTGTGACGAGGAGACTGGCGGTGTTTATATTTCCCGCCTCATGACTTTCTCTGCTGGCGTGGATAAGCATACTTCCTGCTTGTTTACTGCGGTGAGCGATTCAAGTTTTTTGCATGATGTTCGACCTCCCTTTTGTCTGTTGGATTGAATTTTATGGCGGACTTTACAAGAAGTTCTGCTTCTTTTAATTTTTCGTCAAGCTGCTTACCAAAAAGAAATTCGTTAACTTCAGTAGCCTTAAGCGCTTCTGT
>NC_046665.1:35063688-35074416 GCF_010883055.1 Belonocnema kinseyi | reverse complement strand
AATACGCCAATTAGCACAAATGGTAAGTTCCGACAGTGCCTACAAGTGCGCCTACTGGCCGCTAGATGGCAATACCGGTTTCATATGTATACACCTGGTAATTAAGTATAGTCCAAGATTAAGTTTCTCAAAACTGTGTAGGCTTTGAGGTACACATTCTCTTCGTGACACTCGCGCTGTGCGCTCGATTTCCGACAGACATTTTTAAACAGGTTTTTGTTAAAAAAATTTTCTCGTAACTTTCGTCGTTTTTTCACACATTTTATTTTATTTTTTTTTTTTTAACGTTATTTTTCACGAATAAAACAAAAAGTGCGCGTCCTATCAAGAAGTGATTCTTAACGAAATTCTAGATCTATTTTGGGATAACCATTTTTGTTAATTTATCTTTTTTCGTATCCTACATAGTTTGTCCACAAAAAGGCTTTTTTTATTTTCCATTATTTTTTGTGCAATCAAAATTTGAATGTTCGATTTTTGAAAAAAATCCAAAAATTCGTTATGATAATCTTGTAGGGCTTACAAAAAGAAATGTTTTTCTACTCGTGACTTTTTTTCATATCGTGCATTTTTCGGCTTCAAATTTTGATTTTCGGTTGAATAAAAAAATTTTGAAAACGCTATAACTCTGAGAATTTTATTTTTATCGAAAAAAGTCATAAAAATAAATTGTTTGTTCTTTTTAATACTATAAACATCCGTACAGAGAATTTTTAAATTTGTTTGTTTGTTTAAATTTTGAAAACGCTATAACTCTGAGAATTTTGTTTTTATCGAAAAAAGTCATAAGAATAAATTGTTTGTTCTTTTTAATACTATAAACATCCGTACAGAGAATTTTTAAATTTGTTTGTTTAAATTTGTTTGTTCAAAATGCGCTCACTTTTTGAATTTTTATCGAAAATGGCTGGTTCACGAACTCGTCCTTTCTATCAGGACCTAAAAAAGTGTGCTAAAGATGAATTTGATTCGTTCATTTTTTCGAAAGTTATTTTATTTTCCATTATTTTTGTGCAATCAAAATTTGAATTTTCGATTTTTGAAGAAAATCAAAAAATTGGTTATGATAATCTTATAGGGCTTACAGAAATAAATCTTTTTCTTTTCTTGATTTTTTTTCATATCGTGCGTTTTTCGGCTTCAAATTTTGATTTACTGTTAATTAAAAAATTTTTGAAAACGCTATAACTCTGAGAATTTTCTTTTTATCGAAAAAAGTCATAAAGATAAATTCTTTCTTCTTTTTAATACTATAAATATCCGTACATAGAGTTTTCAAATTCAGAAAAAAGTTGTCTAAAAAATCTTTAAAATGCGCTCACTTTTTGAATTTTAATCAAAAATGGCTGGTTCACGAACTCGTCCTTTCTTTTAGGACCTAAAAAAAGTGTGCCAAAGATGAATTTGATTCGTTCATTTTTTAGAAAATTATCGTGTTTACGGACGGACAGACGGACGGACAGACGGACGGACAGACAGACAGATGCCATCGTGAAAACCTGATTTTCGGATTCACGGGGTCTCGAAACGTGGAGATCCGTTGAAAAAGTGTGATGTCAAATTTCCGACAATTCTAATACTTTCTCAATCATAAATGATGAGAATTTAAAAAATTATTGGATCCGATTGGGATTGATTGAAGGTTGAATCGTTCTTAATCGGTGTTAATCGAGACAGAAATTGTACATTGTTTTTAATCGTTTTGAATCGGCACAAGTGTTTGAATCGTTCGCAATAGGATAAGCACGCCTGCGCATTTAAACGAAATTTGTACACGGAGAAAAATAGACATTGAAAAGCAGATATTAAAAACTTTGATATTTAACCATAATACGGGGTGTGTTCAAAAAGTAAGGTGACTTTTCAATTTTCGCAGGCTACGTACATTCAAGTTTAAAATTTTTTGTTTTGTTGTGTTAGTACACTCGTCACGATCATAAGTTCACAGTTTTGACTATATAGCTCGTGTTGTTTTTCTGGCAGAGGCGTAAAAGGTTAGAAGGGTTTCGTGTGCTCGGCGATTTTCTTCTTCCGAAAAAAATAGAGCAAAGACTTTGCATTAAATTTTGTGTGAAAAATGGAATCCAGTGCTCTAAAACTCTTGAAATGTTGACAGTTGCATACGGTGAGTCTACTCTGAGTAAGAAAAATATGTATAAGTGGTACAAGCTGTTCCAAGAAGGCTGACAGGATGTCGAAGACGAACCTCGCCCTGGACGTCCCAGCACGTTAACAACAGATGAAAACGTTCAAGCAGTGGAAGAAATGGTGTTGAAAAATCGCCGAATTACCATCAGAGAAGTTGCTGAAGATGTTGGCATATCGGTTGGCTCATGCCATGCTATCTTTTCGGACGTTTTGGGCATGAGACGTGTGTCAGCGAAATTTGTTCCAAAACTGCTTAATTTTGATCAAAAGATCCATCGCATGACCATCGCTCAGGAGATGTTGAATAAAGTCAATAAGGATCCTGATTTTCTCAAAAGGGTTATAACTGGGGATGAATCGTGGGTATATGGTTATGGCGTCGAAACTAAAGCCTAATCGTCTCAGTGTAAGCATCCTGAGTCTCCAAGACCGAAAAAAGCACGTCAAGTTCGGTCAAATGTGAAGGTTTTGCTCACTGTCTTCTTTGATTACCGTGGCGTAGTGCATCAGGAATTCGTATCACAAGGTCGTACGGTCAATAAGGAGTATTACCTTCAAGTTATGTGCCGTTTGCGAGAGGCGATACGCAAAAAACGTCCGGAACTTTGGAAAAACAATTCGTGGCTTTTGCATCACGATAATGCACCTGCTCATCCATCGTTCATTCTTTCAGCATCGCTGAAAGAACTCAAGGCTATACCACAAAATGATTATCAGAAGTACTTCGATGATTGGAAAAAGCGTTGGCACAAGTGTATTATATCTGAGGGGGATTACTTTAAAGGGGACAACATAAATATTGAGGAATAAATGAATATTTTTTGAGAAAACCATAAAGTCACCTTATTTTTTGAACACACCTCGTATATAGATATTACGGCATAATATCTAATATCTTCTATTTAACATACAAAGTATTAAAGGGCAATATATGTTTATATTGAAAGTATAAAATGTGTGATATTAACAGCTAATATCTAAGATATTAAAAAAGCTCAATTTTATCGGAGCAAGGTCGCGGACGTGTGGCGTAACGACAAAAGATTTTAACCCCGCTTTGTCTGTATGTTGAGCTTTCATCGCGTGTATTGTGGTTTTTCGGATTTTAAAAACAGAGGACTACGATATTAACATTCTTTTGCATTTTATAGAAAATGGGATGCTTTACAGGTAATTTTTGCACAATTAAAAAATATTTCTTGAATATCTTAGGTTCTGCCCTATAATATCTTGGATATTGTCCCATAGTTAAATCGCTAAGATATTACCTATTAATATCTAGATAGTTTGTGCTATCATCTATTTTTCTCCGTGTACTTTGAAATTTTCGTAATTAAGGGTGACTGCGAAAAGATTATAACATTTGTAGATAAACAAGAATTATGAATAATAATTAGGATATACGATTTCGAAATTGAAAGAATATTGAAGAAATTTGCATCGGATTTGAAATGTACCACATTATTTTGCATTAAAACAATTCATTAGGGAAATTATAATAATATTGACAAAGATATAAACATTTTTTTGTAAAGGGATTCATAAAATATAGAACATTTGTATGTTTAAAATAACAAACCTGATTTAATCAACAGTATTCTTTAACCAGACTGATTACTAATTACACTATAATTTACATTATGTAATTCTTTTATTTCAGATGCAATTTAAAAACAAAAAGTAAATAACAGTTTTCAAAAAATTCCCGCGTGATCAAAGTGCTGTCACCAACACGGCCGTGACCGACCTGAAAATCACCTCGCGTTTCGATTGAGAACGATAGCCGACCTCAATCGTTCTGAGTCGGTCAGACCTGATTAAGAAACACCATTGGGAACGATTGGATATTACTTTCAATCGCTCGCAATCCGATCCAATCATTCTTTTCTAGTAGTAGTAGTTCCATAGTAGATAAAGCTTCATCTCTTTGTAAATCGACAAGGATTCTACATGTGTCAATAGTTTTTACCTCATTCTTATTCAAAATTTGAGACAAAATACGTCCCAGTATAGACAAATAAGCTGAGACGTTTTCTTACTTAGCAACAAGTCGATTGTCGCGACTTGAAACTGAGTCGTGAACGGAAACCGTCAATTCACTGTTGAGCTTAGAAGCTTCTAAGAATTTTATATTGGCTGGTTGAGGATGTTTATTTAGCAATTCAGTTTTTACATCGTCCGGCAAGCCATCTTTATAAGTTTCTTCCCAGCGTGTTTGTATATCTTTGTGAATTGGCTCTGCAACTTTTCTATCTAATCTTAGTCGCTTACAAATCTTTGATAACGTATCGTTATCAAGAGCTATATTCTCTATACCCTCAGCAGTTTTTTCATTTGATTCAGCGACGTTATTTCTTGCTAAATTTCCAGAAAAACTCTTGATGCCTCATCTTTAATGTTCGGTATAGCCGGGACGATATACTCATTGTTTTTATTTGCAGCTGCCTTGCGTTGCTTAGTTTTTAATTGCTCTCTGGAATAACGGTCGCCTTTAGAACGAGAGCGACTGCGTGAGCAACGAGAGCGAGTGCTTGCAGAAGAACGAGAGCCAGCATGCGAGGGAGGATAGTCGGAGCAAGATGGAGGTAGAGAATGGCCACGTGATTGAGAGTGATGGCGTGTGCGCGAGAGGTTATGCGAATCTGCTCGCTTCTCTTTATCTCTTCCTGCTTGCTTATTATAATACTCTTTGTCTACTTGCCGCCGTTGATCCCGAGAGCTGTTTCGTGCCTGTCTGTCTTCCTCGAGTCCCTTACCGCTTTTCCCCGGTGTCCGCGAATGTCGACGTCGATTTCTTTCTTTGCTTCTTTAGCTGCTACTTCTGCAGCTTGACGATGAACTAGATGAACCCTATTTACCTGCGTCGAGAAAAAGGATTCTTTGCTTTAGTTTATCTATCTATATCCCTGAGATAAAGATAAAAGACTTCAATTTTTGCAGTCCTGACCTGCTGGAAAAGATGTAAGTCTGACTCACTTTCCTTTATGCTTTCTTACACCTTACATGAAAAAGTTTTTTTTTTAGAGAGAGAGCTCTAAGCGATCACTCTCTGGCCTAACCATCGAGTGTACCAACGACTATTTGAGATAAGCTGTAACAAAACAGAAAAAAAGTGAAAGGGTTAATTTACGTTTCCTTTTGTAGTGTTTATGCTTCCTCCTTCTTCGTAATTTCTTCTCTCGTCGTTTAATACGTTCTCGAAGATCATCATCGTCCTCTTTCAAGTGATAAGCTCGTTTTTCCTTTCCCATAATTGAAATAGAAAGGAAGAAAAGGAGAATACGTGTGGTTTTACCGGCACAAGAATGAAGAATGAGATTGTTACTCGAGAGGGGGCACTGCACGGACGCCAGAGCCATAGTCTATCCTTTCTCTATTTTTGGCTTTGAATACGTGGTAAGATCAGCAGAGAATGGGAAACTACCATGTTTTCTCGAGGAAGAGGCACGAAATACAATGATCTGTTTTGGAAATCATTGAAGAACTCGAAAACGTTGATTTGTCACAGGTATAATTAAATGAAAAACTATCCTCATTTAAGTATTCTTCTACATTTCCGCGGAAAAAGATCGAGAAATCTTTCATTTTTCTGTCTCTAAATTGGCTAACAAAGTTGCATCATCCACGTGGATATTGGAAAAAAGTTTATTCTTAATAGAAAACACTGAATAGCGTGGGGCGATGCAGCATCTGATATTTTCAATAGAAGAACAAAAAACATATTAATAATCCAGGGCTATGAAAAATAATGCTCATATTGAAGTAACAAGACATGATCCAAAGGAAATGCAAGGTGAATTACATCTGAACAAAAAAAAATTAATTAAGCGGTAGCAAAAATTAGCGCACTTTTAAATTATGATTCGAATTCTAATGCAAAAGGTTCATGAAATTTGATGTACACGTAAGTAGAAGAAACTTAAAAAACATGTGCGTGTAAATCAAGTCAGATTTTTCTAACAGTTATGAAATTATATAATATGAAATTATATGAAATTATATAGTATTATGAAATTCAAGACTGTCAATCAAGTGATTTAATTTTGTATACTTAACCTTGTAAAGCTTTCCAACGACATCAGAGATATCCCTCTAGCTCTGATGGTCAGAGTTTTTTGAGCTTTTAAAATTAAAAACATCACTCATTTTGAGTTTTCAGGGGAGTACTCTTAGTTCCGCAATCTTTACACTTCTCAACTAAAAGTATAATTCCCGAGACCTTATCATTTGAATTTTCCCGCGCTAAATGTAGAGGAGAGGAAGCTTCCTTTGATGGGAAAATTTCCGTGACGTTATTGCAATTGAAAACTGTTTATTATTAGAAAAACCGTCACTAGGAGTAAATAAATTTGGTTAAAAATGAATTGGCTGAAGCTTTCGACCAAAAATTTGGTTTGTCACTGATGACTTTTAATGACAAAGATTGTCATTAATGACTTAATCGCTCGCAAATTAAGCAAGAACCAACAGTGTCCATACACATTCATAATATACTTACACATTTTTTCATAATACTTATCAATAATTATCACTTTACACCCCCCTCCCCCCTGTGTGGCACACTTAGATCCCGGTGAATTTAACTGAGATAAATTTGTCCAAAAAGATTGATTTGTAGCATTCCCGATCTCCAAACTCTACGTTCAAATATTTTAAATTACAATAATCAATTTTCCATTAAACAGCAGAGTGACCAACTGGTCACAAAAGGCACGAAATGATCCGATCGGTCCCATCGGCTTCAGTAGGCATCGGAGGCCCACTGCTGCTCGACGTGAGTTCGCCATTGTGCTTATTCGCCTGTGTCTCCCGCTTCGAGTGATTTGTCTGAACTTCGTGAAGCATTTAAAAAAGTATGCCGTTAGGGTACAGCGCCTTACCGCAACGCTCTTGTTCGGTGACGCTTCAGTGACCACCGCACACCGCTTCTCTTATTTTTACCCGCAGCGCAACTTCAATTCTCGGAAGAACAATATCAGGGGGCCTTATCTTAGCGTTTCGCTGTAATTAAAATTGAATATCTTTAAACCGAATTTAATCAAATTTAAGACATTTCAGATAAAACATTTTTCATCAAAGGCAATGATAATTTGATCAAAAAAATACTCGTCGTATCTAATATTACGCATGTAGATAGATAAACGTTTATTTTTCTGCCTGCTGGACTTAAAAAATTGACTTGCTTGCACTTCCATTTTTTGTACAGAATTTTCTTACAGCTATCTCTTACAAATACCATCCATCCACACCTTATAACTAATCGGCTCGCTTCTATATCCTAAACTTCCTCGCTGCGCCTCGCCTTGCCTCGCACGCATGTCTCTCTTTTCTCGCTATGCCTCGCATTGCCAGCCTCTGTTTCCGCGGCTAACGCCTTCCTTCTCTTCTTCTCCATCTTAACCAACACCCCCTTCACCCATGCTACTGCCCTTTTGTCCCCCCTTTCATGCAGAAATACTTCCATGATTATTTCACTCCTTTCCACCTCTTCACATTCCTGCAACCAGTGCTCAACTTTTGCATCCCCCTTCCCGCACAATTCACACATTCTCTTCTTTTTAAAAAGCCAGAACCTATTATAATTCTCCATGCAACTGCATCTCATTCTCGCTATAAGTTCCTGACTTCCTCGCTCTCCTTTCTCACACAAATATTGCACTCTCTCCCTTGGCATAATCCACACATAGTTCCCGTTAAACCTTGACGCTCTTATTATCTTCTCTCCTTCTGTCTTCTCTTTCTCCATGCCATTCTTTTGAACCAACTCATATACCTTCCTTCCTTCCTCATGCCTAATTCTCACTTCATCCATTTGCAATCCATTCGTTCTAAAATACCTTTCCCTTTCTACCTCCATCATTGCACCACTACGTCTGTTCTCTTTCTCTCGCCAACAGCCCCTAACCAGCTTACTTCTCTTCTCTTCCAAAAATTTCTCCTCATATTTACACGCTCGTCTCCCTGCGATAATCCCTAAACTTGTCCTTCTTGTTTCCCTCCTGACAATATAGTTCGGCGTATTCCTTGCCAATCCCAGTGTCCACTTTACATACCTCTCCTGAATCCTATTTACCTCCTCACTTACCTTCCACCCCCACACCTCCACTCCGTAAAATAACACACTGATCACTAGCGGATCACATAATTTCATTCTCCTTACAAAATCATCTGCGAACAACCTCTTCCCTAGCTCCCACACTTGGCTCATCACCAAATTTGCCCTTCTCACCCTCAATTTTATATGACCATCTACACCCCCATTCCTTCGAAACAGGAAACCCAGGTACACAAACTCTTTCACCTTCTGCACCGCTTTCTCCTTTCACCTCTACTTCTCTCCCTTATCACTCCCACCTCGATTCCTGAACACAATAACATAACATCTCCTTCAAAGCCTCCTCGTTCTTTGCTAGCAGTACTATGTCATCTACATATGCGAGAGATATACTTTCCAGATCCGCGATCAAAATGTAAAAAGCGTTGGGCTAAGCGGGCACCCTTGCCTCACCCCCTATCCATCTAGAATCCCTCAGAGATTCCCTCCTCTCCTCTCACCCTATCTTTCCTCTCCTCGTATACCTCCCTTCCTCTCTCGATCAGGCCCCTCTTCACTCCTCTCTCTTCCATTACCTCCCACTAACTCCCCCTATCCATCGAAGGGAATGCGCCCTTTAGATCTACAAAAAACGCGTACACTTTGGCACCCTTTTTGGTTAGTTCTCTTTTCACCACGTGCTGCATGACGTAAATATTGTCAATAGTACTCCTTCCCTCCCTAAAGCCCGCCTGCGTCACCGGCAATATTCCTTTCCCCTCAACATCCTTGCGCAGCCTATCTGCCAACATCATCGCGTATATTTTGTACGCAGTATTCATGAAAAGATAGTTTAATTCCAATATCCGATTGCATAATCCTTTATATAAATAATGGAGATTATAAAAAGCATGTTTATTAACCATAATAATCAAATAATCTAGAACACATAAACGAACAAATTTATTTTCTATATTTGATAAATTATTAAAAAACTGATTAAAACGTATTCGGAGAAAACTAAAGTTTGGGACTTGCTCTCAAACTTACAAGGGGGGTTAAGTTGGAGCCTGGCGTAGAGTTTTTGTTACTTTGAAGATAAAAAGAAGATCCCATACTATAAAAAAGAAATTTGGGCAAACGTTAACATTTAGGAGCTGAAATCATCCCTTTTATATTTTTGAGTCTTTTAGTGTTTTAAGAGGTAACATTGTTTGTTTATTTATTGTTTTTACACAAAATTGTTCTGCTTGGTGCTGTATTACAATATTAGCGTGAGTTGTAAAAACACTTACCCTCTAGTGTACCATACCCTGTTAGAAATAACTGGTTGAATTTTCAACGACACGTGGTTGAATTTTTATACAATTACGGTGGTTGAAATTTCAGCTACTTATGAATGAAAAATCAACAGCACGTGTAATGGAAATTTCAACTAATCAGTTGAAAATTTAACATGTTGAATTTGATTCAATATTTTTAACTAATCTAAAATATTAAATAAAACCCATAACGATTTCTTAAAAATACTGTGCTTTGCAATTCACTAACTGTACAAAAATAATTCTGATAAGGAATCATGAATTACTTCGTACGTTTGTGTCGTGAGATCCATAAGGTTAATGAAATGCATATAATATTTAGAAAAATAAGCAGCTTTAAAGAAGGAAAACAAACAGAACATTGGATCTTTATTACCATAATAAATTTCGTGTCCATTTAGACCAAATTTTCGATCTTCGTTTTTGTAACCATAACCTAAAAAAGCATACAGCAGTTAGCACCGATAATATGAATGAAATTTTCTTATTGGAATAATATTATTGCTACATACCTTTTTTCCCTTAAAGCTGCTTCGTTTACTAAATATTATATGTATGTCCTTTGTTATTTTTACGGATCTCACGACACAATGAAGGAGTCGTGGGACTTTGTCACGTTGAAGTCTGGATTCACAAAAAGTATGATGGCGCATGGATGCATGCGCATCTTCGTTAATTTTCAACTACATTTCATTGAATTTTATTTGAATACTGTGAATGAACGAAATTTTAACCATAAAAGTGGTTGAAAAGTGGTTAAATTTTTAAAATATTTCTAACAGTGATAATCAATGAATAATAAATAAATTTATTAATATAACATTTCTGTAAGTAATGGATTAAAATATTTATTTTGACAATCATTGATAATATAACTGATTTTTTATTAACGATCGCACTTGTTCTTATATTGATAAACCCTTGTTATGTAAAAACTACACCTTAAAAAACTTTTTATGTTTTGTTTAGCAAGAAATTTGAATGATGATACATATAAAAGAACTGTTTGAAGAATTTTTATTCATGTTCAGGCACGCGCATATTTCCATTAGAAATTAAACACGCATACACATACCCTTACACATATCGTTCCTTTACTCTTTATTGCTAAACGCTTTCGACTTACAATACGAGGGTGGATTGATAAGTTTCCGGCCTGACCAAGAAAAACAACGTTTTTAAGAATTTTTTTTTTTTATTTCTCAACATAATCTCCTCCAAGGC
>NC_046665.1:35059087-35063588 GCF_010883055.1 Belonocnema kinseyi | reverse complement strand
AGCTATCTAAGGATGGTACTATAGAACGCCACCTCAAGGTAGGCCTAGTGGCGCCATCTCTTGGTCAGGCCGGAAACTTATCAATCCACCCTCGTATAACGATGCTTGAGTAGATTAAGTTGCTCGTTCCGAATCTGCTCGAGGAAGGTGTTGGTTCGCAGATCGTTTGAAGAAGGTGCTCGTTCCGAATCTGTTCGAGAAAGGTGTTGGTTCCAAGTTTGGTTGAAGAAGGTGTTGGTTTCGAACTTTTTTGAAAAAGGCGTTCGTTCGCCGAAGTATTTCATTCATGAAATTTTATAGTGGTATCACTGACGCAAGGATCAAAGTTTTCTAATATAAATGTTCCTTTTTTTATTTAAACTTTTAATTCATACTATTTTGCATAATTATATCAAACTAAGATAATACGATAGCACTTTTAACATTTATTTTGAAATCACTATATAATGAATTAACTATAGTATGCCATGCAGTGTGATGAGTATTGAATAAAATAATGTTTTGCAACAGATAATTGAATATTATATTATTTATAATTTATAAATTATTATATTGCATATTATTATATATATTATTTATAATAATAATAAATTATTGATTGCATTAACATAATTTATTGAAGAACAACAATAATAATTTACTTAAAGAAATTTAAAATACGTATATTGCGTACTATTCCTAATACTATATAGTACGTTTGTAGAATCTTTGAATATATATATATATTTTTAAAGAAAATTATGTATATTTTTTAAATAAACATGATAATCGAAAAAAGTAATTATTTCAAACATAAGTAATAAATGACTCCATAATTTTATCATTAAATAAGTTATACTCTAAAGGACTAACGCCTCTTGAACACATGAATTGTAAATCCTTAATCCTTAAGTTTCCTGTGAATCTAAAAAATTAAGTCAGATTTAATTTTGCCGATTTAATCAAACCGAACAATGATTAGTGATTCAAATTCACGATAAGGTAAGTTCAAAATAATACGAAATGAGATTAATTTTGTCGAATTTTTATTAATAATGTAATTTTTCGTTTATTCTAAGTGATCAATATGCCCGCTGCTCGGGCACGTTTTGGCTTGATATGTCAAATCAAGACAGCCTATTAAAATTCATCACTATTTATCAAATATATTTAGAAACTATAACTGTTAAATTTTTTGATTAGTCAAAAATTGAAAAAGTTTAAGCTTTATCAAAATTTGAATAATTTTTTTATGAGTTTTAGAAATTGTTGTCAAATTTTCTGGTACGAGTCAAAAAGACTTGCAAATTATCCTAATAGCATTTTTAAGTTTGATTACACTTCAAAAAGATATATGCTTTTCAACATTTTTAAAATTTTCAAAAAAGGGAAAAAATTGTTTTAACAGATTAAGAAATATGAATCCAAATTTCTGCTAGATATAAAATATATTTTTTCGAATTTTTTATCATGAAATTTTTCAATTAGACAAAAGTTTCAAAAGTTGGATCATTTTCAAAAATATGTAATTTTGTTTTTTTAAGAGATCCATAAGTTTAAAGCGTTGTTTTTAGTATATTTGAATCAGATTTACAAATTATCTTGATGAAGCTTTTCAATTGGATACAAGTTATCGAGTGCGAGTTTCGCAATAAGAATGTAGTCTTCAAAGCCTTAGGTGCTTTAAGAACCGTCTTTAAAAACAAATCGAAAAAAAAATCAGTTAAAATTTATGACTGTAATTCTTCAGAAGTTTAAATCACAGTATTTAATTTAATTTATAGTATTTACGATACTTGAAAAAATGTGGGTAAAGTGTACGCATTAAATGTACGAAAACGAGCTCGAAGCGCCGCGCGCTCAGCGCGCATTGAGATTGTGCCCGCGCAGCGGGCATATTTTTCACTTAGAATAAACTAAAAATTACATAACTAAAAAAAAATTCGACAAAATTAATCCTGATTCATATTATTTTGAAATTAACTTATCGTGATTTTAAATCACTAATCATCGTTCGTTTTAATTGAATCGTCAATATGAAATATGACTTAATTTCTTAGATTCGCAGGAAACTTATTTTAATAAAATATAAAAACTTTGATTGTTAACAAGTCTGAAATACTGCATCAGCGGTAGCACTACAAAATTTTAAGTATAAAATTTGTTGGATGAAAATTCAATTTGATAAGGAAAAAAGAAGGATTTACAATTCATGTGTTCAAGCGGGGTTATTCCTTTAGAGTATAACTCATTTCATAATAAAATTATGGAGTGATTTATTACTTATGTTTGAAATAATTACTTTTTTCGATGATCATGTTTATTTAAATAATATACATAATTTTCTTTGAAAAAAAAAATATATATATTCAAAGATTCTACCAATGTACTATATAGTATTAGGCATAGTACACAATATACGTATCTTAAATTTCTTTGAGTAAATTATTATTATTGTTCTTCAATAAATTATGGTTATGCATTCAATGATGGACGAGAACTATAATTATCCAGGACGTCCTTTATCGCTAATATAGGCAGGTTTATTATAAATAATATAATATTCAATTATCTGTTGCAAAACATTATTTTATTCAATACTCAACACACTGCATGGCATACTCTAATTGATTCATAATCAAGAGATTTTAAAATAAATTTAAAAAGTGATGTCGCATTATCTTAGTTTTATATAATTATGCAAAACCGTATGAATTAAAAGCTGAAATAAAAGAAGAAGCATTTATATTAGAAAACTTTGATACCTACGTCAGTGATACCACTACAAAATTTCAAGAATGAAATAATTCAGTGAACGAACGCCTTTGCCAAAAAGTTTTGAACCAACACCTTCTTCAAACGAACTTCGAACCAATGCCTTCCTCGAGCACATTCGAAACGAACACCTTATTCTACTCAGGCGTCGATATCTTCTATGAAATAAAAAATAAATGTACCAAAAATAAATGAAAAGAGCAAACAAAATATTGCCTTTTGACAATTTGCGTGTGTCATATGATAAAGGCATTATCATTTTGGCATTCATAACTGGCATATATAAAAACTGCACATATATAAAATTATCAGGCATGTATATAAACCATTATCAGGCACGTATATAAACCGAAAGAAAAGAACATGTGTCCAGTTAAAAAATTTGATTGTGTTTCTATCGTGGAAATTATTACTACATAAAATGATTATTAATGCGTTATAATATCGCTATGGACAATAACGTTGAATGCGGAAAAACTTTGCATCAGCCCTCAAAAATAACACCTGAGAAGGTACATCTGCACGATGTAATAGAGGATATTATGAGAGGAAATATGTATGATTTCTCAATTATTATTGAATATTTAGGTGACGTACAATTTGGTGATGGGGATTGCCAAATAAAGGACATACAACCGATTGAATTGTTGAACATGTTCATTAGGGACTTTTGAAAAAACAAACAGTTGTTCGCAAAGAGTTCTAATAGCAATGAAAACTTTCTTTTGGCAGTCAAAAACACTCCCCTAAAGTGTCATGAAAAATCCTTCTATCTTCGCATCATAGATGTAGCTAAAAATCTCAAAAAAGAAAGCACTACTTCAAATGTGAACAAAA
Source organism: Belonocnema kinseyi (assembly GCF_010883055.1). Lineage (NCBI taxonomy): Eukaryota > Metazoa > Arthropoda > Insecta > Hymenoptera > Cynipidae > Belonocnema > Belonocnema kinseyi. The sequence goes on along the minus strand of NC_046665.1, from coordinate 35,059,997 downwards.
AATGTTTTTTGAGATCAAGTTACCGATAATAATCGTTTAAGGCATGCCGATTTATACCTTTTTGGCGATAATTCCGTTAAAATATTTTTTACCCTTCCTAACAGACCTTGAAAATTTCAAAAATTGAAAAAGTCGCCTTTTTCGAAATTTTCTTAGTTACGGTAAATTTTTCGACTATTTGACCATATAATGTGTAATATACATTAATGTAAATGTATTTTCAATATGTTGCAACGATATTATATCGGGAATATATTGCTTTTTATTTGGCAATAAAATTAATTTTAGGTATACAAATTATCAGAGAAAATGGTTCGAAACAATTTGTTTAATTAATTAATTAAAATTATTTTTTGCTACGTAGGTACAAACACATGTATATCACACATTACATGGTCAAATAGTCGAAAAATTTAACGTGACTCTATGAAAACTACGAAAAAGTCGACTTTTTCGTTTTGTTAAAATGCCAAAGTAAATCAGACAGGGTGAAATAGTTATTTATGATACAAGAACCCTGAGTGACACTTTTTTGTCCGACTGTGAAAAGAAATTCACACGAGGCAAAGTGTCCCGTGAAGAAATGAGCTTTGCTACCGCATCCAACATTTCAATGTGCGCCACTGTCGCTTCCGGTAGAAGAAATAGAGCCGCAAGCATTTTCATTCACTATTATTATTATTACACCATTAAGCCATTTCCCTTTCGGGGGAGGCGTGACTCACTCGGCAGGGGAAAGGAGTAGTGTGTGGAAGGGATAGAGATTTTTCAGATTGATTCAGAATTCTCGTGCTATTTAAGTAAATAGCACGTTCGTTCCGCAACACTGCTCCGACCCAGGTTGCTGATCAATCTCTCTAGCAACCACCCCAAGCGAAGAACCTCACGAAGTCGTTATGTAAGGTTCCCC
>NC_046665.1:35055895-35058987 GCF_010883055.1 Belonocnema kinseyi | reverse complement strand
CGCCCGCTGTTCAAAATCTCGGCGTTATTCTTAGTTTGTAGGTTTAAATTTCCTTTGTTTTCTTTCTTTTATTGTGAAATTATAATGAATTGCTATGAATTACTTATCTTTAAGTACGTTTCCGGATTTCCCAGTAACTGCATATCGAAGCACAATTTTAAGAAAGTATATTTATTCATTATTAATGGAAAAATATAATACATTACGTATCAGATAAAACTATTTGAGTAATTTTTTTATCTCGATAACATATTACCCAGTTGTATTAAATGTTGTGCAAAATATTGTTGATAAAATTTTAGGAAATTTTTTTGGATATTCTAATATATTAAAATAAGCTTACGCCTGAAAACGGCGTAAGCTTGGTTATTTTTGGCGCTAATTTTTAGAAAAAGACTACTTTTATGGGAGTTTATTTAATTTTTAAATATTGTGTAAAATATTCATAAATATAGGTCACTTTCGATTACTTGTGTTACAACAATGCAACAATTCACTTCGTTGGAGAAATTGTTTGATTTTTGTGAATAAATATGCGAGCGCACTATCTTCAGTTCTAATGAAGATAATGAAATGATTTAAATTGGAGATAGTTAGTTGAACTATCTGTAATAATTTAAAATTTGAAGGAGGTATGTGCTTCTTGTTTTCTTGGTACAAATTGCAATATTTGAAGTCAGTTTTTTATTTAGGAAATCAAGTGCGAGAGCCCAGCGTGGTGCTGTTTAATTTAATTTAATTGTTTAAAATAAAGTCTTTTCATAACCACTGTTGAGTACTTTTTGAGTATTTTTGTGATAAAAAAATTAATTATAATTAATTAAAAATGTGATATGTATTTCTTTTCAGTTAGCAAATAGTTTTTAAAAATAATTGTTTATACCAATATCTTGTCACAATCACTTTTGAGTACTTTCTGAGTACTTTTTTAGGAAAAAAAGTAATTATAATTGATTAAAAATGTGATGTATACTTTTCATCAGAAAACAACAAGTTTTTTAATAATTGTTTATAACAATATCTTCTAATGAACACTTTTTCTGCATTTAATTCCGTACTTACCTCCAATACACTTGTAATTTGCAGTGATTTCTGTAAATTGTACATAATATTCTCTGACATTTTTTCTGAATTAAAAATAAGTAAGTAATTGATTATTTGAAAGTAATTACATATTAAAAAACTTTTCTTTACTGAAAAGAAATACATATCATATTTTTAATCAATTAGATATACTTTTTTATCATAAAATTACTCAAAAGTACTCCTTTTCATCTTTCATTTTCATTCTGGATCATCAAAAACTCATTATTTTTCTCCGAGATATAGGACATTAACCATTTAAGTTTAACACTGAAAATCAAGCAAAGATCTTTGAAGTTTTTATTTAAAATAGTTGAATTTTTTAAATCTGAGCACGAACTTGTACGCTTTTTTCTCTTCCTTTGCTAGTCCTTTAGTGTAAAATTGAAATGGTTAATGTGCAATATCACGGAGAAATAAAATCGGTTTGGAATGATCTAAATTCCGTAAACAGGTTCGAGAAGAATCCCATGTAGAAACCGTCCCATTTTTCCTTATTTCAATTAGGGTAGTAGTCAGAATCTCACTAAAAGACTAGAGCCAAGCTTTAGTTAGTTCCTGATTAAGATAAAAGAACCAAAAAGATTCTAGTTATGCACTGGCTGGGCCTTAGTCAGCATACCTTACTATTGGCGAGAAAATGGTAGGCATCTGCCATTGAACCTTAACAACTCAGCAAAAAAAAATGCTAGCGCAATAACAAAATATTCATATGAAAGCTGAAAGGGTTCTACGTAAACTAGCTTGAAGACGTTTATGTAAAAAAATATCTGTGCTTTGCAGACTGAAAAATGTAAAAAAGAAAAGTAAGGGATTTCGGGTACATTTAAGAACAGTCACGTTTAGATCATTATTTCTTACTAGTTGGGACGTGTGGCTGTTTTTTAGTTGAAAATTGGTCGTACCAACTCAGAAACCTTTGTGGGCTCATGCACAACAACTTTACTAAAGATCATCACATCATCAAATGCATAGTTTACGATTCTATAAAGGACATACAGACAAACATTCATTTATATATATAATAATATATAGATATAGATATAGATATAGATATAGATATAGATATAGAAACAAGGGACTTTGGGACAAATTAAAAAAAAATCATGAGTATGAGGAAAAGAGTTGTGAAAAAATTGCAGTTTAGAAATTTTAGAAGCAATAAAAAATTGTTGCTCAAAAGTACAAAAATGTACAACTGAATGTACAACTGTAACGAATAGGCAAAAACGGTAAATATGCTAATGGAAATGATTGCTTCTACAAAAATGTGTAAGATTGAATATTTAAATGATAAGAACTTGTAGCCGAGTAGTTATTTATTGAGTTGAAAGTTTAAAAAAATTACTAATGCGAAATCATAGGATTAAAATGCGTAACTCCGGGTTATACGTTAGACTATAACAGAAAATAGCTCATTTTTAAACAAAGAAATGAAATTTTAATCAAAATGATGAATCTTTAATGAACGAAAAATAATAATAATTTTCAACAAGCGAGATTATTTTTCAACCAATTAACCAATTAAATGATGAATCTTCCAACAATAAAATTATTTTTAACAAAAGATTTCAGCTCTTAGCCGCAAGTAGTTGAATTTTCAAGAAAACAAGGTAAATCCTTAACGGAAAATGTAAAAAAATGTATATTATAATTTAGAAATATTTCCTTTGCGAAATTCTACTTCTACTCGAAAAACTACTTGAAGAACTATTTTGTTTAAACTTCGGAGGAAGGAACATTTAAACTGTGACGGATTTTGACTTAGAACAGGGAATTTTTAACTCCTTTCTTTTAAATGCCAGTTTTAATTCTAAAAAAAAATTCTCGTTCTATATAAAAAATTCTCTGTCCCAAGGGATTTTTTTCACCGAAACTCCCTGTCCTGCAATAAAAACGATAATTATTTTCACTCATATGCCCTGCAACTGTAGATGAAGTAAAAATGGTTTTAATAATGAAAATTCTAATTTTTCTACGATCGCAAGTAAAGTCCCGGGTTTTTAATT
>NC_046665.1:35040221-35055795 GCF_010883055.1 Belonocnema kinseyi | reverse complement strand
TCCTAATATTAAATTACATGTTTTCTTGAATTTTTTGTATTACTAATTTCAGCTGCTCTTATTGTTACTAAAAACTATGTTCTTCCTTTTATATTTTTAAAAAGTATCCAGTTTTTAATGAATTTTAGTATTTTTCTTATACATAACAATGCAAAAAAGGCCTACCTAATCGGATCGTCATCTATTGGATTTCTTTGAACTACGATATCCCTCCGGAAACAAAATAACAACTACCCATGGACATAGGAAACACGGGACTAGGCATTCCATTCTAGGGTTGATAATATGAGGGGGGAGGTCCGCCATATTTTGATATCCCGCGACAAACATGACAGAATCCATATGTTTATATTACCTTGCACAGTTTGTCGGCAAAGAACACTCGTGCGCATAATCAAGTGGCTCCTCAAACTGAAATTGAGAATGCTTTTTTGAATAATTCCCGTTTTTCTGGGAATAGGAACTTGGCTAAGGAGATAAGAAGTATGATATCGAGAGCTGAAGATGAAGAACATGGAGAACATGAAGAATTTGAAGGACAAATGGATCCACTAACTTAGCTATTTCTCTTGCTGAAGACACAAAATTGACGAAACATCAATAAGAAGCACTTAGACTACAAGCTAAAGCACATAATGCTGACATTTTTTCTCATTATAAAAGTTTGAGGAAGCCAAGAGAGGGTGTCTTCCTCCCAAAAAAGTACAACAGTTACAGAGCCTGGGATGGGGATTGAATTGCAAGATTTGTGCAATCATACAGTGGAGCTTATGCTGGAAGTTACAAATATTTTGCCGCCGGATATAGTGGAAGGGAAAAATATCGTGATGAAGGGTCAATATAAATATGGTTGTGAGTGCTTATCTGACCAGAGCGAATATAATTAAAAGTTCGGTGGAGCAGAAAAATCAGATGCAGGAATTTTTATGTCAATGGTGCCATGACGTATAAATAAATCTTGTTCCCATAAGAATAATACGAATTATTCTGAATGTGTAGAGCCCTTGACAATTTGAAAGAACGATAATCCTGGATCCACCAGATTATGTAGGCTGCTCATGTTTGAACATGCACCAGAAACTAAGGAACGAACCACGACAGAAGTAGAGTTGATGGAAGAAAAATAAAAAAACTCAAACCTACAAAAATAAAAGTGCCGAATAGTCGTTGTATCATAACTGTCATTTATGAATTCGCGTTGACTATGGTTGATGGAAAGGTGTGTCAGTCTCTTTCCGGAACTCATTCTGCTGCCACATGTTACTTTTGTGATGGGACACCATCCCAGATGAACGACTTATCTAAAGTTGCAGATAAACCAGAGATGGTACGAAATTTCAAATAAGGGCTATGTACATTGAACGCATGGATTCGTTTGATGGAATTGATACTGCACATAAGCTGTCTTTTAGGAGTCTGCAAGTGTCAAGCAACAATTAACAAAGATAAAGCGAACATGAAAACTGCAAAATAGAGAGTCCAAACAGAATTCCGTGAAGAGATAGGGCTTATTATAGATGTTTCCAAACATGGCACCTCTAGAGAAAAAGGTTTTCTCTACGTACTTAAAGCTGTTGCTCTTGGTGGTTCTGAGCTCACCTCAAACTGTAGGTCCCCCTCCTACCACCAAGTAAGTGTATGGGAGTGTGTGTAAAGGAATAGGAAAAAAGGTGCAAGAAAAATGTAAATCCTTAGGGGACACATTAGAAGCTTCCATTCCAAGTACTAAATGGAAAAAAATAATTTTTTTTCTGAAATTGAAAGGACTGACTTTGAATAAAATGAGTCTTTATGTCGAAAAGTGCCCGAATAATTAATTTTTTAAATTAAATTTATTTAACAAAAACATAAAATTAAGCAACTAATTGTGAATGTTACTGAAATTATCGTAAAGTACCCAATTAAAAGGACTGACATTGAAAAAAACTAGTTTTTCCGTCGGAAAATTCCAAAATAATACATTTGTTTATTAAATTTGTTAAATTTGATTATTAACTTTTTTTTATTAAAAATAAAATTTATCAAATAGTGATGGATGTTGCTAAAATTATCATGCTCGACAAATTTTTCCGAAATTTTATCAGTTTAAAAAAAACATGCAAATCCGTCTACAGGTTCAGCCGGAATCGTATTTTGAACCAAAAAATGTACTTTATTTTGCAATGACTGAATAAGCATTCCCGAGCTAGGGTACACAAATAAATGTAATATACATTTGATATAATAGTATTGTACGTAATGTAGAAAAGTTCGCGTTTTGGAAAAAATCGAGGGCGAAGCACGAGATACGTGATGAGAATGTGTTCGTTAAGGCCGAAGGAGCTTTAAAAAAAGATAATTCGCAATCACCAAATTACAGTTTTGTCGATGCTTTGACCGTTAATTTTAAAAATGCTGTGCACAAATGTGCACATTATGTGCACTTTATCGAACGAGAAGCGCAAAAAACCAAAAGTCGCGCACCCTAGACGCGCTGCAACTGAAAATTAATAAGAATCTGCCTGCTCAGCGGGCAGATTGTTTTTCGTCTAAAAGTTCAACCAATTGTTAATTTTTTTTCATGTTTCTTATTAATTTTCAAGAAAGAAAAATTTGTCATACCATAAACTACGAGTTTTGAAGTATTTTTTCCGCTAAGATTTAAGTTTTGATTTAAATAAGTAATTCATAATAACAACATTACAAATTTCGAAAAATGCTAAAATTATAATAAAATAACAATTATTTTAGTAAAGTATAGAAAAATATAGTAATATTTTACAATTTTCAGAATAATTAAATATATTCTTTGATCCGAACTCTTGAAATGGAAGTTCATAACTTGTTTTAGAGAAAATTTCGACTTATGAGTAGTCTTTTTAATATAAAAATTGAGTTTAAACTTGACGATTACTAAAATAATTAAATACAGCCGATAACAATTTGTCGAGATTTTGTAATAAATTAAATGAGTTGCTCCTTTAATATTTTTAAGCGAAAATGGTGTCATACTTTTTACATAAATAAGTTGATCTGGAAACTCCCTCAAGGTACGTATAGGCGCTATCGAAAGTTAACATATGTACCAAATCAATATATTAGCGAGCTCCCATAAAAATGCATTTAGGTGTCCTATACATTTTTAATCAACAATTATATTTTGGAATACATCGGAAAGTAATGAATTTAGAATTCCGTAATGTACTTGATGACAAGAATATTTCTTTCACTTTTACTCTTTCAATATAAATAATTTATTATTCAATTTAAAAATATTTTCTTCAATAGAATCCAAAACATGCATTAGGGAATTTCATAGGAATAATATGGGTGAAAAGAAATTGGAGGACCGTTTTTACTTTACTGGCATTACTTACAGGAGTACAAGTGTATTTCGTGGATATTATTAGACATTCTTTTCATTCTATTCATTGCAATCTAACATATATTTATTTATTTACACAGTATAATCTTTTTGGGACGTTGTGGCATGGTTTAAGGGGGCGCAAACCAAGGGGGCGCAGCCGGAAAGTCCCGGCTGCGTCCCTATGCCAGTCCGCCATTGCATCTGAAGCATCTGAGTATTTTACACGTATAAACACGTGTTTTTCATTAAAATAACACCACCTAAATTCTTAATAAATGAAACTTAAGTGCTAATTTTGTTAAATTCTGTTTATTATAGATACTGAATGGGGTTTGTGAATACAATCAAAAAATTTAAGTTATGTATTTTTTCATCTCTCACAAGAACTATTTTGTTTAAAAAAGAGATGAAATTGTTTTTAATGTGTGAAATATAAAGAAGATAGTTGCATTTGTACTGTTTTTCTAAAAGATAGTTAAAAATAATGAAAATAATCATTTGTCGTAGTACCTCTCATATAATTTCTAAAATTATTGATCAGGAATTGCTTTGTATTAAAATATTCTTACTTACTTTGTTGGTGACAAATTGTTTATTACATAGATTTATAACACAGCTGAATAATGAACTAACCGAATAACAGAGAGGGTCCAGAGTTCTAGACGAATGCTTGAAGGGTATTCCCGTTAGGACCTAGTTAGAAGTTCTAGATAGAGCTCGGCTAAAACAGCGTTACAGAACTAGCCTGGCCTTCCCTATTTTTCCCAATAAGCTCCTAATCAGAAATAGAGAAAACTGTCCGGGGCCCTTCCAAATGCCAATCGCAATTTCTACATGGGAAAAATTAGCTGCTCGTGTTATATTGTTTCAAACATGGCTGAAAATTAACATTTTCTCACTCTAGGTTTAGGATATCTCGAAATCCTGCTGTGTAAAAAATTTGGACAACTGATTCGTTTTTAGGACATCAAAGTCCTTCGGAGTCCAGCCCATGTGAAAATATTTAGTGACACTGTAGTGTTTCTGTCTAGTGCGCCTTGAGTCGATCCTGGCGTGCCAGATTCACGCATTACAAGCCTGGCGCTGTCTAGTTTTGCCGAGTGTTTTATTTGAACATTTCTGCAGTCTAGTTCCAGTCTTGGCGCTATCTAGGAGTTCGTTGCAAATTTGAATATATGTAGACGATCATTTGAAGACTGATCACAATAAATAATTGCATGAATACTCAGGTAATAATTGAATGTACACTATTATATATTTAAGATAATAACAATACTTATTGAAGGTGATTGAAATCTTAATGTACGAACTGTATTCTTAACTAAGAGTTTCATAAAAGAAGGTTTAAAACATTTTCTTTCAATTGCATTATGTAGTAAAGTTACAATAAATTTTTATTTAATTTATAATAATTATAATATGTAAAATGTTGTGGGCTATATTGATAATATTTCAGAGAATCAAATTTAAACATAATTGATTTATTTAACTTGTTTTAATTATTTCTAGATGGTATAAATGTAAATTAATCCTAATTTATGAATTACCTAAAATGATAAACAATCATTTTGTTTATTTATTTATTTTTTTATTGATAAATAATTTTTTATGACCAAGAAGCTATTACAAATGGGTAGAAAACACACGGAAATGACGTATAAAATAAGATAGGCGCCAAAAGAATACATATATGTATATGTGACGTGCGCCGAAGAATGGGGGCTTACTCTAAAAAAATCGAAATCAAGGCTTTTACACATTTCGATGGTTCTTGAGCTGCCTTTCTTAATTAAACCATCGGAAAAAATATCCAAGAGTTATTATTGCTAATAATTGAGTTGTTAGGTATCTGAGTGACAGGGCTTTGGCTCGAAAGCTCAAAATTCCGTGAAAAATCTCCCACTACCCACTATTCATCTACGCGTCTCATCTATACCCCGTCCGTGAGCAGCGTCTACAACCTATCTCCTTCCGTGAGAATGTAGTGGTAAGTGGAGAGGGAAGATTTCGTGAGTCTTCCCTCTCTCCTAAAAGTCCAGACTATCGAGTCGACTTCAACCGCTCGTCCTGAGAAATCTGACTTTTCAGAGTAAGCCCTCTTTCTTCGGCGCAGATTGCACTTAAGGATTCTAAAATAAACGATCAAATTTGTAAAATTCTTATGACAAATATCGCATGTTTACGCAGTTCGCACACAGAGCTTGAGTTAAGAAGGTATAAAAAGTCCACAGGATTCTGAAAGATGAGAGCCCTAAATTCTGAATAGGCGAGGCAAATGACAAGTAGATGATAGAGATCCTCCCTCACTCGAAGGTAGCAAATAGGACAGTTCCTTGTGGGGTCGAAAATAAATCTGTAAATACCATGGCGACTAGAACCTCTAGTAGAAACAAAGAGTCTAAATTGAGCGACCAAGCTAGAGATATTGTTATAAGCCGGGGTGTGTTGTGGGTAAGTTACCCGACTTGAACGTAGGTTGAGTTGCGGCTGATGTGATGGTGGTTCGTGGTGAGTAGAAAGCCGTCCGTTCCTCCGGGCAGCGGCTATTTGTACACTGTGTTCGTTGGTCGCTGTTCGACTTCCGTTGAAGGCCGGTTGGGAATGGGTCCTCTATGGGTAGGTTCCAGTTGTTTCCTCGGAGGAAGTCATCGAGCCAGTCCATAGACCGGGGCTTGTCCTGTCGGCTACTTGGAGGCTGCTGGTGGATGCGTGGCGCAGCTTTGACGGTCAAAAGATATTTCCGAGCCTGGAGGCCGCCCATGGATTGGATTCGGTGGTGGAGGGCCCGAGCACGTGCGGGATCGTAAGGACCACTAGCCACGTCCTGATGGCGAGCCCTGGTACGTACGAAGACGTCAGGGCCACGAGCCACGCGTCGGTGGAGAGCCTAAGGAACTGAGGTGTCTGATTGAGGACGTTTTGTTGGGGGTGAGAATAACAGTGAAGATGAAAAGGATTCATCCGCTTCTAGGAGGAGGATGTCCTTATCACTAGAGGGGCCAGTCGCGGAATGGTCGGGAATTGAGATGGGAGCGTGCGAGGGAATTGGGCGAGAATGTTGGAACCATTTGCCGGGAGTGGGTGGCAGAGGTCCTTCAGGAGTGATAGAAACGAGAAAATCGTATGGTCTCTTCTCCGGGGTGCTTGTTGAGGACTGGTTCCAGGGTTCTGGGAGGGCTGCAAGCGGCACCTTTCCGGGAGTAGGTGGGACTGCGGGTCTAGACCTAAAGGGTTCTAGATCGTCGTACCGCTTCGAAAAGTCTAGGCGGCCTGATGACGAAAAGGAAGAGGAGAGGGGAAGGACGCGAGTGAAGCGTATGCGAGCATGTACAGGAACAGATACTACGGAGCTGATGAGTCGCATGGAGTGAGGTGTTTGGGAGATGCAAGGTAGAGACGAGGTAGAAGTTACGAGGCGGTTCATGGGAGAAGAGGGAATAGTCGGGGGTTCTAAAGCGGAGAGAGAAGCGGCGGCGAGTCGACGGCGAAGCCGTGTAGCCTGGTTGGGAAGAGAACGAGGTTTTTGTTTGACACACATACGGTGGGTTGGATAGGTCAACTGAAGGTAGAAGGAAGGAGAGGGAGCCACAGGGGGGGGGGGGCACACAGAAAAGAGAACGCCACCTCAACGTACTACACTGGCGCTCACGCGGCGACATCATGATTAAAATGTCTAATATCAAAATAAAAATACAAATATTTGACTAAAAATTGAATAATTTTGGAATTAATCCAGAACCTATCCTAACTTTGATATTCTGAAGAAATTTCATGCATTTTACGTAGTCTTATGTTTAAATGCAAATCGACTACTTGGATTATGGGGGAAAGCTTTCGTTGAGATCCCTGACTGTGTACGCCGTAAGCCTGAGAGAGAGGAAGAGAGGGAGAGATACAGAGAGTGTAGAGAAAGGAGGAAGAGAGCGCGCGTCGGATGGAAAGAGAGGAAAAATGGAGAGATGGAAAGAGAGACCAAATTAGCCTTTTTAGGAATTCTGAGTGTCGGTCACGCAGTCCCAATTCTTCGATTTCACGGTTCTCAACTATATCTTTTTGACAATCAACAAACTCTACCCCTACCCGGATAGAGTTTGCATACCCTTTTGGGAAATCTTGATGATTCTGTTTACCTTCTAAGCTATCCGTCATAACCTAAGCCTGCGCAGCTATCCGTAGTGCAACTACACGATGGTACCTTACGGCAGCCATCTCTACAATGTCTATAAAGGTTAGGGTGCGTTTCGGCATCCCTATTAACTAATTATGATAACTGTCCGTTGGGGCCGCTGTGGAATACACAAATTATATACAAGTTAGGAGGGTGCGTTGCGGCAGCCCTTTAATACAAACTTATACACAGGTTGCTGCAGCCCTTCGTGAGATGACCTATCTTACACGTTTCTATATCGATGTCGTCGCCGAGGAACATACGTTCGTGTTTCCCAGCAGTCGATTGGATCCCGTCGCCGTAAGTTATAACGTCGCCCGGCGTCATTGTTTGGCGTCCTGTCGCCATAGTTTTCATCGTCGAGGTACTCGCCTAGCGCCTGGTCCCTACCCTTGTCGGCATGCGGGTTCTGGCCGGTGCTAGTCTCGGTGGTTCTTGACACCCGTCCGGGAGTAAGGTACTCTCCTTCAACTCCTTGACGCTTTCAGCATCACCGCCGATGCTTTCGGCACCTCCGCCGATGTTTTCGGCACCTCCGTCAATGTTTTCGGCATCTCCGCCGACGCTTTCGAAAACCGTGTCTCCGCCGACGCTTCCGGCAATTTCGTCTTCGCTTAAGTCGTTGACATTGTTTCGAAGCGCCTACCCGGCAGCATCCTTCTCGTCTTTGTCAACCTCTGCTCTAATAGGTTAAGGCGCTGGTATAAAGGAACTTCTGTGCACCTTTTGGGCGATGTTGTATTTCCAGACCCAGTATTCATCGCCAAAAATGTGATCTAGGGTCTGCAAGGGCCCAAGTCTGGCTGGAGCCAACTTGGAATTAAAACCAGCAGCTTTGTTGGATAGTTGATGGTTTGGAACGTACACCCGATCGCCAGGGTAGAAGTGGGGCAAGGTGGGTGCGGCTCCATATCGAGCTTGATAGGCGGCTTGCCTTAAGCGAGTTCCTCCCGATTCCTGCGTTCGTTAGTTGGTTGTGGTTCGCCGAGAACCTGCTCCAAGTTCCACTCTCCTGGGTTGGTTGCCCTGATGCAAGGGTAACCTGAGTCCCTTTTTCAGCTCCTGGTGGCGTCTCTCAGTAGAGTTTGCTCGTGGATGATAGACGGGCTTCGTCCATATTTCGCAACCCCACCTGTCGCTTACCTCGGGTAAAGAGATCGGTCACCACAATTATAAACCGGTGACCCTGATTAGTGCGTGGGTACGATCCCATGAGATCGACGGCGACTGTATCCCAGGCTTGTCGGGCTGGGCGTGGACGTTGATTGTCAGGTTGTCTTCCTCGTACTGGTTTACAGCATATACAGAGATGACAGCCGGGCATGTAGCGCCGGATTTCGCGGTTCATCCCTGGCCAAAAGAACAACTCTTAAAGGGATCGCACAGTCTCGTCTGTGCCAGGGTGACCTGTGAGTGCTGCATCGTGATATTCTCATATCACTCTGGAACGTAGATTTGCTGGAACTTGTAGTCTTCACTTTCCTTGATTCATGTCCTTCCGCCAGAAACCCTGAGCGATCAGGCAGTTTCGAGCGAGGAAGGCCTGCTCCTTGGGCGTCGGCATCGGTGTGAGTCGTTTTACAAGTGGACGGTAGCATGGCAGCCATGTCGGGTACGTCGGGCGAAAGCTCGTTCGGGTTCGGATCTCGTAATAAGGCGTCGGGCAGCTCATTGTTCTCCCCTGGTATATGTTCGATTGTGCGTGGAAACCTGCTAAGGAACAAATCCCAACAAGTGAGTTTGTGGCAGGTATCTTTCTGGCGCTCCGGACAGGTCAATGTTTTCCTACCGGTCCGCAAGATGAAAGGACGATCTTCCAGGAACGGCCGATAGCGTTTGATTGCCCATACGATAGCGAGGCATTCCTACTCATTGCAGTGATACCGTGCTTTGGTGGGCGAAAATTTCGCACTGGTGAAAGAAATGGTTCTCCGTTTACCCTCCATATCTTATTGTATGAGCACGGCTCCCATGCTGCGAGCCGGGTTTTGAAAGGCGAGCTTCGCGGCCTCGAAAAGCTGGAGGGCTTCAGGCGTCATACTGTAAGGGCGTTTGATAGATAGCATGTCGGATAAAGGAGCCAATATTACAAAGAATTTTTGAATGTACTTCTTTACCCAATTGCATACCCCTAAGAAAGAGCGCATTTCCTTTCAAGTACCGGAGGGGGCGGCGTTTTGTATTGCCTCGATGTGCCCTGTTTGTGCCATGTTTCCATCCCTGCTTATGATGTGGCCCAAGTGTGGCAAGGTAGTCTGACCGAATTACACTTGGCAGGGGCGGCAGTTAACCCGTAGATGGAGAGCCTTTCGAGGGTTAGAGCCAAGTGAAACAGGTGCTCCTCTCAGTTGCGTGAGTATAGCGTTCTTCAGGCCGAAAGGCATAGCCCGAAATTAAAATTGCCCTCCGCCGGGCTTAAAAAGGCCGTAAACTGGCGTGAGTCTGAAAACATTGGCACCTGTCAGTAACCACTTTTCAACTTGAGCGTGGAGAATACCTTCGCCGTACCTAAATCCTTTAAGGTCTCTTGTATGCGCGGTAGACATTGTGGAACCTTTAGTGTCATACTGTTGAGGCGCCGGTAGTCTATGCAAAATCGGTAATCGCCGTCCTTCTTCCCGCCGATTTCGATGGCTGAGCTAAAGGGATATGTCGTTGCTTCGATGATTCCATCGGCGAGGTGCCTCTCTAAAGGGTTGTCCGTCCTTCAGTCGTATCTCGTCTTCGACGTTAGCTAATGCTTGTTTGAGCCGTCCCTCATCGTGAAAAAGATGAATGTGGGAATGGATAAACCTAATAAATTCAGCATGGTGCTCTGGCGAAAATTCATTTTGGATCAAAATTTCCTCTGTGGAGGGAGTGAGTTCGTGTGCCTGAGAGAGGGTGTTAAGGTAAACCCTTTTTCGGCCGGTAGTACCGACGAAAATACAATCCGCTACGTGATCGTGAATGACCCTATGTTGTTTGAACCAGGGTCGACCGAGTATTAGCTCAGCACGGAGTTCTGGACTAATGTGAAAGAGGCCGGGGTAAAAGGATTCTTGGAGGATGGGATGGCCGCCCGATCTCTCCAGTTTCCCGTAACCGCGATATTTTGACGGACCTTGATAAGGGGGCATTCCCGATGGATAGTATCGCCCCGGGCAGTATTGGCACTGCGGCGAAGGTCTAGTTGTTGGTGTTGTTTCGCCGCTATTGAGAAGTGCCTGTTTCGCAGAGCCTTTTCCTTGTAAAGGTTTCCGAGAACTTTCTTCGGCCTCCTCATTTTCGACCTGCACGGCCCGTTCCACTAACTCCTGGAAAGTCAAAATGGTAGCTGTACGCAGGACTTTCTTAATCGAAGGTTTTAAGGCCTCCAGCAAGAGCGAGATTAATTGTGCTTCCGTTGCGTGTGGAAGCAATCGAAGGGCGAGCCAATATTTTTTTGCAAAAACACTCCGACGGCCTCTTTCTCCTCCTGCTTAGTGAAGTATAATTTGATGTGGAGTTTGCTAACTGCAGTGACTCCGGCAAAGTGTTGGTGTAGTAGATTTCGGAACTTTGCCCATCGTAGGGACAAGTTCCGGTAGGCCTCAAACCATTTGGAGGCTTTGTCCGTGAATGACTTGTGGACCATCCTGGACCACAATGTTGGATCGATTGCCGCCTCTGTGAAATAAGATTCACATTGTTCCAGAAATACCTTTGGATCCTCGTGGTCTAGGCCTGCAAATGTAGGTGCTGGCACATCCGGGGTTGCGTATTGCTTGCACCAAGGCTCGCCAGTTGGCGAGTGGTGAGCTATGCTGAGTGGCCGGCATCGCGAAGTAATTTTTTCTTGGAGAGCGTATAGCGTATCCGATTCTCACATGATCGATAGGAGGGAGCAATAACGGCTGTAAACTGGCCGCCCTGTCAGGGACCTTCTGCTGCTGGCTTGGGCCGGGAATGGCCTCGTTGAGTTCTTGAAAGAGTATAAGTGAGGTGTTGCGTGTCACCGGTAGAACCGACTTGCTTCTCTTTCTCTTTGGTGAAGGGGAATTGGGAATCGCTAGGACTTGACTCCGTTTGATTCGATGTTGGTGAGGTAAGTGTGTCCTTATCGGATGGTCCTGTGGGGAAAGCAATTGTGTTGGACGCCACCGAGTTTTGGGGATTACACACGGCCACCGAGCGCTTTTGATTAGGCATCGTTGTTGCCGAAAGTTTCGAAGAGCCACGGCAAGCTGAGATGGGAGAGCGAATCATATGAGAAAAAAGGTGTTTGATTCGTTCTCAAACTCTGTTGAGAATCAAGATTTATATTTCGAGCCCCACGTTCGGGCCGCCAATTTGTTATAAGCCGGGGTGTGTTGTGGGTAAGTGACCCGACTTGAACGTAAGTTGAGTGGAGGCTGATGTGATGGTGGTTCGTAGTGAGTAGAGAGCCGTTCGTTCCTCCGGGCCGTTCGTTTGTTGTCCTGTCGACTACTTGGCGTCTGCTGGTGGATGCGTGGCGCACCCTTGACGGTCAAAAGATATTTCCAAGCCTGGAGGCCGTCCATGGATTGGATTCGGTGATGAAGGGCCCGGACACAAGCAGGGTTGTGAGGACCACTAGCCATGTCCTGATAACCGGCACTGGCACGTACGGAGACGTGAAGGCCACGTGCCATGCATCGGTGGAAGGCCGTGACACGCTCGGAGCACGTCGTCACTAGAGGAGTCAGTCGCGGAATGGTCGGGAATTGAGGTGGGATGGGGCGAGGGAATTGGGCGAGAATATTGAAACCATTTACCGGGAGTGGGTGGCGGAGGTCCTTCAGGAGTGGTGGGGACAAGGAAATCGTAGGGTCTCTTTTCCGGAGTGCTTGTTGAGGACTGGTACCAGGGTTCTGGGGTGGCCGGACGCGGCACCTTCCCGGGAGTAGGTGGGACAGCGGGTATAGGCTTAAAGGGTTCTAGATCGTTGTACCGCTTCGAAAAGTCTAGGCGGCCTGATGACGGAGTAGAAGAGGAGATGGAAAGGACGCGAGTGAAGCGGATGCGAGCATGTATATGAACGGATACTATGAGTCGGATGAGGTGAGGTGTTTAGGAGGTAGAAGGGAGAGACGAGCTAGAAGTTACGAGGCAGTTGATGGGAGGAGAGGGAATAGTCGGGGGTTCTAAAACGGAGAGGGAAGCGGCGGAGATTCAACGACGAAGCCGTGTGGCCTGGTTGGGACGGGAACGAGGTTTTGGTTTGCCACACATACGGCGGGTTGGATATGTCAACTGAAGGTAGAAGGAATGAGAGGGTGCCACGGGGGGAGGGGGCGGGGCACAAGGAAAGGAGTTTGAAGGTAGGCAGACAAGTGAAAATGAAAAAAAGAAACAAAAATTTTCTAGTTTGTTTCCAAAAGATCTTTATTTATTTAGGCTCAGATTTCTCTCGCATCAAAAAGAGTAGTTTTTCGAGTAGCTTTAGCGGACACGGGGCCGGGGTCAGCTCCCACAGTCCAATGCTTCGCGAGTACTCGACAAGAAACCAAGTGCCGGATTCCACTCGAGCACCGGTATTTAAGGGTGTGAAGCGTGCGCGCTTCGATGAAGGAGGAGCGTCCGCTAGCTCGCTGATTGCATGCGAGGTCGGTAACGGATTCGCAGCCAAGCAGAGGGGAGAGCGTCGCCTGAACGTACTACGCTGGCGCTCACGTGTCGACATCGTGATTAAAATGTCTAATATAAAAATACAAATACAAATATTTGACTAAAAATTGAATAATTTTGGAATTAACCCAGAACCTATCCTAACTTTGATATTCTAAGAAATTTTCAAGCTAGGTTGAATAGAACGATCGCTGGTCATTATTTATTAACTAATTCTGTACAAAGCCTCGGTAAAATAATTAACTCCGCGACCCTTCTATTCCTACTTAATTAAAACTGAATCTAAAAGGTCTTATGTTTAAATCAAAATTGACCACTTTGGTTATGAGGGAAACTTTTCGTTGAGATCCCTGACTATGTATGCCGTAGGCCTGAGAGAGAGGGGAAGAGAGGGAGAGAGACAGAGAGTGTAGAGAAAGGAGGAAGAGTGCGCGCGTCGGATGAAAATAGAGAGACGAAGGCGTACGTGCCTGGCCCGTGGCAGATGTTTGTCCTCTGGAGTGTCAATGCAGCCGGAAACTGTTAGAAACAGGCTTTGGCAATTTAAAAATTGAGTCGATGACTCACTTGGGTAGGAAAACTCGTCGTTTTAAAGAATCCGTGTAATCGGCATTTAGTTACGTTGGAACTCCACTCCAAATTACCCCTTTTAGGAATTCTGAGTGAAGGTCACGCAGTCTCAATGCTTCGATTTCACGGTTCTCAACTATGCCCTTTTGACATACAACAATATAAGACGGCATACTGACTGTCAAATAGGGCTGTATACCCGGAAACAAGTTTATGTGTTGATAAACTTGGAAGCTGTTAGTTTTAAGCAAACTATCATAATCAGAATACCTTAAGTAATCAGCAAAATTCAAAAGGATTTGTTCTTTATTTTCTTTTAGAGTTTCAGAATTTATGTTAAGCCATAGATGTTCTGAATTACAAATCGAAAAAAATTCTTTAATTCTAGTACCCAGTTATATTTGGGATTACACAGAGGCTTACTACCCAGACAATTGGTTTTTTTTTAAACTGAGTTTTGGATATCTCCAACAATTTTTCGTACCAAACCAACGACAACTTAAAAATATCGTAGGCTAGTGGCAGTCTATTCGTTTCTCTTCGCAATGCGTAGTTCGGTGCACATGAAGAACGATTTAAAACCCTTTTAAAGAAAGAAGATTGGACTCTTTTTATCATCTCAGTATACCTTAGCCCTCAAATTGCTATAGCGTAGTACAGTACACTTAATGTTAGACTTTAGAACAGAGTAGTTTTTGTATTGCATGAGTCTGAATTAACTGAGTGAAGGGTTTTGAGAACAGCCCCGCTTGCAACACAGGCATGTATGAATTATTCATACATCAAGCAATTTTAGTGTCTAAAAAATGTTTATTTTTTAATTAAAACAAATATATTACGGTGTGATGAATTGCAATTCCTATACGACAAAAATCATTTTTTTTCACTTTTAGATGGCTGTGAAGTGTTATTATAAAAGTGTTATTATTTGTGCAGTAACTAAAGTATTATAAAAGTGTTATTATAAAATAGAAAATAAATATATATT
The DNA here is from genome assembly GCF_010883055.1 of Belonocnema kinseyi. Lineage (NCBI taxonomy): Eukaryota > Metazoa > Arthropoda > Insecta > Hymenoptera > Cynipidae > Belonocnema > Belonocnema kinseyi. The sequence continues at coordinate 35,041,113 of NC_046665.1, read as the reverse complement.
TTTTAAACAGGATTATAAAATTGCAGCATATCATGCATTATTATGAAAAGTCACATTGAAACATTTAATTCAAGATACTAAAATTGAAGGGTCGGATTTACTGCATACGTTAAGGTTAAGGTAACGTTAATGCTAAGGTATACTGAGATGATAAAAAGAGTCCAATCTTCTTTCTTTAAAAGGGTTTTAAATCGTTCTTCATGTGCACCGAACTACGCATTGCGAAGAGAAACGAATAGACTGCCACTAGCCTACGATATCCGGAAAGTTACGGGAACGTAATATTAAGTTACAGCAAAGGGTCAACACCCAGCGCATGTACACGATTTGCGGAAACTCACTTTTTAATATTGTTGTGTATTAAAACTTTTTAAAATATTTGTAATGAACTGCAACATCTCTCTCTGTTTATATACATATATATATATATATATATGTATATATATATATATATATATAAAAGACCTTTTTGCATTAAAAAATAATCATATTGTTTAATTAAGAATTCTTTTTAATCAAAATAGACAATATATTTAGAAACTAGTGCGTGTGTTACGTAGTCCGAAATTGTACACATCTCAAATATTCCAGGTGCCCTGGGTTTTTTGGGAAGTTACATGCGACCTAAAGTTTGAATATCGATTGTTATTATAGTGCTAGCATATAGAACAAAGGTCAATATGTTTGCTATCACGACTTCGGAAGCACTGTGTATGTAAATAATGGCTAAAGATAACAAAAACAGGTGTTTTGCTTTGTGCAACTAGCCTATATCAGTGGCGAACTGGGTACTCAGGGGCGTGGCCGGGGATCCAATACTAGGGGCGACTCCTAAAAAAAAGCTCATCGGAAAAAAGAAAAAACTGTTTCTAAGGAGTATAAAATAAACGTA
>NC_046665.1:35038497-35040121 GCF_010883055.1 Belonocnema kinseyi | reverse complement strand
AAAGCTACTTGAAGACAACCCCCAACACTGGACTGAAAGCGAGAGTTTGGCGTTTTAACAGAGTAACGTTTGATGTTTTTAATATTATTGGGGATACTATCCAGCACTGGGATTTCTCAGTGTATGGTGAAAACTAGAATTATAAAATAGAAAATAAATATATATTTTTTAAACAGGATTATAAAATTGCAGCATATCATGCATTATTATGAAAAGTCACATTGAAACATTTAATTCAAGATACTAAAATTGAAGGGTCGGATGCAATATACACCTAAGCGCTCGATCACGCGGAGAAGTATTGTCCGTTGATGACATTTTGAAAATGGTTGAAATTTCAGTGTTGACAGTCAATACTTGTAGAGAATTTTATTGAGGAATATAGAGACTGAGTTCACAGACAGAAAGCGGGAAAATAATCGGACCACATACATTGATTAAACTATTATTGCAATAATAATTCCATATTTGAAAAAGGCATTTTCGGGCGATTTTAATTCTTCTCCAAGTAACCAAATGAATAAATCTTAATGTACGATACGCCATTTTATAGATTTTTGTGAGAAATAAAGAAATAAATATATTTTAGATTGCAATGAAAAGAGTGAAAAAATATTCAATATTATCCACGATTTACACTTGTACTCCTATAAGTAATACCAGTAATGTCAAGAGTGCCCTCTAATTTCTTTTCACCCATATTATTCTTATGAAATTTCCCCAGGCATGTTTTTGATTCTATTAAAAAAAAATATTTTTTAAATGAATAATAATTTATTTATATTGAAACAGTAAAAGAGAAAGAAATATTCTTTTCATCAACTTCATTACGGAATTTTAAATTCATTTGTTTCTGATGCAATTTTGTCTGAAACGTACCTTGTGCTTCGCCTACGATTTTTTTCCAAAACGCGAATTTTTCTACATTACGTTCAACACTATTATATCAAATGTATATTAAATTAATTTTTGTATCTCGGTTCGGGATTACTTATTCATTTATTGCAAAATAAAGTACAAATTTTATTTATAGTAATTAATTTAATATTTTTGTTCCTTATTTTACTCTAAATTTTATTCTCAGCTACCCTGAAAAATGTATTGTTTCAATCAATTTATATTACTAAAATTCATTATATGCATGGGTATTGAAACAGACATATTTTGACTGTCTTGTTTTTATAAATTAAAGAATTCGCCTTCTATAAATAAACAATTTTGTTATATAAAAAATTAAATTTTTTATTTTCCATGTTTTTTGAGATTAAAATGAAGCTTAAAATAAAAACAACACGTTCCATGAAAAGGATTATTAACGCATTTGGAGCTCTTTTGTGGGTGAATAATTTTCTTACATTTATTATTTTCGTAATTTGTGTCTTTTGCCCCAAAAATTCCATTTTTTTTACTTTTTATGTTGTTTTTCATGAATAAAACATAAACTACGCATCCTATTAAAACGTGATTAACCAATTTATATTTTTTTAATGCACCATTTTTTTTAATTAATCTTTTTTTGTAACTTGCAGAGTTAGACAGCGAAACAGAATGTTTTTTTTTCATTATTTTTTTGTTTGATCAAAATTGGAATTTTCTATTTTTTTAAATTCAAAAAGTTGTTATG
>NC_046665.1:35013320-35038397 GCF_010883055.1 Belonocnema kinseyi | reverse complement strand
TTTCGTTACCCTTTTTTTTCACACGTAGTTTCTCAATTTCTCTTTTTATTGGTCCCTTGATCTCAATTTAATATTTGTTACTTTCCTTAAGTTTCTTTTTCAAATAGTTTGAATGATTTTTACGATTATGTTAGCCATAAAAGAAAAGAACCTCACCACGCGTAGGTCTCTAGTTACAGGGGTCAAGGACTAGGAATCCACTTGAGTTTTTCACTCACTCGCTCTTCTTGTAATTGAAAAGTTAAAAATTAATTATTCTACAATTCCCGACTTTAAAGTAATATATTCGGAGTGTTCGAATTATTCCGATTCCAACGATATGTAATTGGTCCATAAAGTTTGAAAATTGGGGAAATAAGCAATATCAAATTGAATATTGAGCTAAACTTTCTTCAATTAAACTTCTTTAAATTTTCGACATTTGGTTCAGTGGTTCAGTTGATTCTTCGATCCAGGTTCGTGCTATACCTATATTGATAAGTCAGCCTTTAAAAAGTTTTCGAGTATGCTTAAGAAATTAGCAGATCAACCACGTCCGGGTATTATGTACCCTAACGGGGTGATCGAGTAATCTGCCGGACAGGCCAATTTGCCCCTGACGTTTTAAGGTTTAAGAAAATTTTTGCCGATTCGTTTCGCACCAACTTTTGATTGCGAAGTTTTATTTGTTCACGATTTCACAGAATTGTTTGATTTTGACGTTAGATTTCAGCCACGTATTTGGAGAATAGGGAACGGTATTTGGCGAACCTATCGGGGACAAAAAATCGGTTTAGAAGCAATCTTGCCGTCTGAATTATCAGATAATCGTGCTGAAAATGTTAATGCAGACCATCCCCTCATTAAGGCCCTGGCAGATGCTATCCTGAAGCGACTCTAGTTAAACGAGTCAGCTTTATAGGCACTCAATGCACTGAACTTTCAATTCTGCCTTAGCTGCCTAATTACGGGATTATCAGCGGTCACGTTTCATTCTAAGATTGGAAATTTTATTTTTTTTTGTTTGAGTTGAAACCAATTGAAGTAGGACTACAGTCCAATTAGAAATCTAACCGATCTAGCCGATCTATGGACCCCCAAATGCAGGGACAATTTCCAGAACAATCAATATTAATACACTGTAAACGATGCTCGTATTCGATATTTAATCTGGAGGTCAGATTGCTGACGCTTGCTGGTCATGGTGATCCCGCTAATCAGTCTGGGGGGGGGGGGGTTGTCTTGATGTTGTGCCTTGACACTCGACGGGTACTTTTGCGGCAAACCTGCAAATCGAAAGTACAAGATCACTCATGTATTTTACATGGACGATCTTAACATCTATGCTAAAAACAAAGAGCAACTACATCTAACTCTAGGGATTATCGAACGATATACTAAGGACATAAGAATGGAATTTGGGTTAGACAATTGCACCAAGGTTTATTTCAAGCGAGGGATACTTAATAGCATTCCTGAAGACCCTGAGCTCGTCGATAGAAGCGCTATACGACAGCTTTGCGCTAGAGAGACTTATACATACCTGGGCGTGCCACAGAGCTGCATTCAGGATGTGACATCTGGAAAGGATACTCTCCGAAGCAGATACAAACGTCTCATCCGGCAGATTTGGTTTTTTCGAACTGTCAACGAGGTACAAAGTATCTGCAACGAACATACTTTCCGTCCCGGTAGTACTCTATTCATTTGGAGTGGTTCCATGGACGACGAACGAGCTCAGATTCTTTGATATTGGAACACGAAAGGTTATGCACATAAACAAAAGCATGCATCTAAAGTCTTCTGTTCCGCGACTCTAAATGTCACGCCGTCAAGGTGGTCGCGGGATCTTGTTTCTTGAATGTCTTCGCAACAGGATTATTCTGGGTACATTACATAGAGTCGCAAATGGAAGAGACCCTCTTCTTAGGATGGTCAGGAATCACGAAGAAGTGGGCAAAGGAGCGTTTCTGTACAAAGTAGCGGAGGAGGCTGCTGAAACACTCGGACTTAACTTCAGTATTAGGGGTGAAGAAAATGCATCAAATGTTATTGTTCTCGAGTAATCACTCCTGAAAGCTTGGATTAAGAAAGCACAAGAGAAAAACTTCCATGAACAGCTCCTCGATTAGAGGATGCACGGCATCTTCCTCAAAAATGTGGAGGATCAGTCAATGTCGTGTGAGCTAACTTTTGCTTTCCTTAAATTACCGGGATTGAAGTCTGACAATGAGGGTTTCATTTTGGCATGTCAAGACGGTGTCTTTTCCACCTTAACATGCCGTCGCCACATTTTAAGCCAAGGCATTCCCGATGATAGCTGCAAGGCGTGCCGTGCACATCCCGAGCATTTAGTACACATACTATCTAGTTGCCCAACTTATGTAGGAACAACTTGCATATAGAGGCACAATGCGGCACTAAGAGTGCTTTATTACCATCTCTGTCATTCTTACGGCATTAACATTAATATCGCTCCTCTAAATGCTCCTAGGGAAATCGGGTCAATTGTCGAGAATGAAAAGTGCCGCATATACTGGAACTTTATATTCTCAACAATTGTTTCTGTTGCACACTCGACGCATAACATGGTTCTTCTTGACTTCGAGAAGCGAACCATGTTCATTATCGAATTTTCGGCACCAGCTGACAAAAACATCATATTCAAGGAGAATGCAAAGAAAGAGAGGTTTAGAGACCTTATAAGGGAGTTGCAACGATTGTACCCGGAATATTCTGTTGAACTAAATGTCCTTATCGTCGGCGCTCTTGGAGGTGCCAAGCTTTCACTCGTTAATAGCCTGAAAGGCATCCCTGCGTGTCAACAATATGCTAAAACACTTGTGGGAAAAATGCAGAAGGCGGTCGTCCGTGGGATATATATATATATATATATATATATGTTTATAACAATTTAACAGATTGCACGAACTTTATCTAAGTTATTAGGATTTGTTAATCGATTGTAAATCTATCAGTTTTTCACCTTTTTGAGGTAAAACCAATGAATGCTACAGAAAAGGTAGGTAAAATATGAACAATTATGGTTTTTTGGCATTTTGCAACTTGAATAACAAACAAATAGAGCCTTTCTAGCAAAATCGCCCTCGATAGATATCTTTAGAATTTAATTAGCTTTCATTTAAAAAAGGGATGGAATCGGATGAAAATTGTAGGCCCTGATTCTTCTTGAACCCCAACTGTATAATTCGCTGCACTGTAGGGCAGAGCGCTGTTTCGGGAAAATGAGCAGCTCCGTCTTTGGGATTTTCACTGTGTGTTTCTGGGATACCAAGCTATCGTTTAAGCAAAAAAATCTACTTTTTGGACCCCCTACGTGGGTTTCCCCTTTAAGTTCTTGGAATATGTAATTATTTGTGAAAAAATGGGTTTTTCGAGTTTTTGGCGCTAATGATGATTTTTTAAGTTTTTTTTAACGCAGATTGTTTTAAATACATGAAATACTACTTTATACTGATAATTAGATGTTTATTTAAATTGTTTCAACAATTTATTATTGTTTGTAACAACTTTCTCTTAGAAAAGGTTTAGAAAGGCAAGGTTTTTTCTGAATTTTTCAACTTATTTTCAACGTTTCAGTTAAAGCGAGGCAATAATCAATTAAAATTAACAAAAATAATTGTTTAAACAATTTGTTATTATTCATAACAATACACTCTTAGGATAATGCTAGAAGGTTGCGGTTTTTTTTTCTAAAATTTACAATTTTTTGTTCAGTTTTCACTTAAAGTGAGTTATTATTTTGTTTAATTCAGGAAAAATAATTGTTTAACCAAATTATTATTGTTTACAGCTATCTTCTTCTAGATTATTCCTGCATAGTAGCGGTTTTTTCCTGTAATTTTTAGCTTTTTATCACTTGTCAATTAGAGTGAAGTTATAATTAATTCAAATTAACAAAATAATTTTTTGAACAATTCATCATTATTGCTAATAATATTCTCTTTGCTTAATGATAGAAAGTTGCGGGTTTTTCTGAAATTTTTTACTTTTTGCCCACTTTTCACTTGAAGTAAGTTAATATTTAATTTAAGAAAAATAATTGTTTAAACAAATTATTATTGTTTATGGCTATCTTCTCTTAGATTAGTGCTAAAAAGTTGCGGTTTTTTCTAAACTCTTAAGCTTTTTATCCAGTTTTCACTTAGTGAGGTAATAATTAATGCGAGTTAACAATCATGCTTATTTAAATAATTTATTATCGTTTATAACCATTTTCTCTTAGATAAGTGCTAGAAAGTTGTGGTTTTTTCTAAAATGTTTAACTTTGCTTTACATTTTTACTGTGAATAAATAATAAATAAACATTAGAGAGAATTATATTTTAAACAATCTCTTTCTTTTTTGTGAATATATTTTTCTAAAATAAAACAGATATTTGAAATATCTTTTAAATTTTCTACATGGATCATATTGAATACAACTTTTCCTTGAAGTAATGACTAAGAGACTTTAGGGAGGTGCGCTTATGTCCGTAGATTAAGAGATGCAGCAATTGTCCGAAAATATGTTTCTGTACCTTTTGCGTCTTATACCTGGGTAATGGGTTTATACCTGAGTTCAGGAAAGCTATGGCTGAGTGATTAGATATTGAACGCAGATTGCGTGAAAAAATCTATATAATTGATTATATGGAGCGGGAAATTACCGGAAATAGATTACCATCGATTTTACAAGTGCTTCGGGTTTCCCTTTATAATCATCGTCATTTGATACTCAATGTACCAGAGAGTGCTGTTTTAGTGTTGAACGAAGTGAAAATGTTTTGGACCAAAGCACGCTTACCCGTGGAAAGTGACCAGCGCTGTTTGAACGAAATAAAAGGTTTATGTCAAGCACAAACTTCTTTCAAAATTTTTGCAAGTTGTCATGGGATTTATATTTCAAAACAGTACTGCTAAAATTGGACTACTATTTCAGCACTATCTTTTTGGATCATAAATCCTTTAGGCCCGTGTAAAAATAAAAAAAAATAAAAATAAAATTGAACCTTCCTGATAGTTTCGAGCTAAAAATTAATAAGACTTTGAAGAGAAATTAAAAAAAAAACACGAATTTAAAGAAGACAAATTGTGAAATAAATTGCACAATAATGGTTGGAAATTTTGCTTTAAAAAATCAGTTTTGAAACAAAACACATTCTCAAAAAATTCAAATTCTGTAACATAATTGCACAAAATGACTTAAAATAAGAGAATCATGTTTCTATAAAACAATTAATAGGTTCAGTAGAGACAGATATATGACAAATAAAAAAATAGGGGGAAAAAGGAAAGAGTCAATCGAACCAACTCAAAATTCATTTCCTTATATTTTTCTCCGACTTTTTTGTACTACTGGGGTCCAACGTGTTTCAAAATCATTTTTTTTTTTGGTATGTGACTTGTGTTTTTGATCTTTGATATTTTGGAAAACTTTTCTATAACTTCTTGATTGTTTAAAACAAAATTTCTCAAAAATTTACAAGTTATTCATTCCTTTAAATATTTAACAAATTTATCATGAGTACATCTTTTGAATTTTTATTATAAGTTCATATTTGTTAATTTACTGATGAATTTATTATACATGGATTTTCACAACAGTCCAAATCGAACCATCGTACAAAACTGAATATTAATAAAAATGGCCGAACAAATTTTTTGTAAATTAAGTAATTATTGTTTCAGTTTTAAAATTCCTTTTATTAAATCTCACTCTAAAATTAGCAAATCACTGAATATTAAAAAAATTATAATATAACTAAATGTAATTTAATAACGAAAAGACCGAAATTATTTCATATTCAATTTTTAGCCAACTAGATAATGAGCCTATTAATTGTTTTTTAGAAACATGATTCTCTGTTTTAAGTCATTTTGTGCAGTTATGTTACACAAATTGAATTTTTTCGAGAATGTGTGAATGTGTGAAAATTCTCAAAAAAATAAATGAAATTGAACTTTTTTGGTACTTTTTCCCCTATTTTGATTTGTAAAAAATGTCTTGAATAGTATTTTGGGGGTGAGGGGCAGGGGTTGATTAAATTAGATTGTTTTTCATTTAGAATAAGAATATTTTTTTAAAATATCAATCATTATATTTTTGATTGAAAATTTATATTTTTAGGTCGAAAATTGAACTCTTTGGTTGAAAATTGAACTACTTTCTTAAAAATTCAATTTTTGCGTTGAAGATCCATAATTTTCGTAGAAAATTCATCTCTTTGGTTGAAAATGGGGAACTAAATAAACTAGTAATGCGTGTTTTTTATAAGGACCTACTTATTTTTAAAACATATTATTTCGAGAATATTGACCCTTGATTGAAAAAATTGAAAATATCCTTTCTTCAGTTTTTTTAATGAAATACCCTGTATGTCAGTTTAATTAAAATGTAGTTTAATTTGGTTCCTTACATCGTTCTAAGTTATTTACGCATTATGTCTGCCAATAATTTAAAATGTATATTTTTTTTAGTTTTGTTCATGTTTCGGAAATGCAGCAGTTATCCAGTCCTAGTAGTGCTTCGCTGGAAGAGAAACGACAGGTGAAGATGAAGCAGACCCCGATTTCACAGCACCCATGTCGGTAGATCAACCTTTTGCTTCTTGTGTAAATTCAGATTCAGATGCAGAAGCGACGTCATCCAAACCAAAGCGAAAGATTATTTTCCTAAAGCTTGCCTCAGCTTTAGACACTGCTAAAGTAAGTGACAGACAAGCCACACGTATTGCAGTGGCTGCCTGCGAATCTTTCGGCATTGATCCTGATAGTGTTGTTATCAGTCGATCTTCAATTCGCAGATTTCGAGAACAATCTCGCGCTCTGTACGCCGAAAATATCCGACAAAAGTACGGAAGCGTTATGGACAAAGCATTTATCGTGCAATGGGACGGAAAATTACTTCCATCTCTTTTACAAGTCATTTACAGAACTACTCCTCCCACCTACTTTTAATTATTCCATTCTTTGTTTTTGTCTCTTTTGTATAACAGCTTTCTTGTTTTAATTAATTTTTTTGAACATTGGGAAAAGAACAAAAATAATTTAGATAAGGCAAAACAATACTATTTAAAATATGATTCTCTCTAATTTTTATTTATTATTTGTTCACAACTAAAAAGGTAAAGCAAAGTTAAACATGTCAGAAAAAAACAGCAAATTTTAGCACTAATCTAAGAGAAGATAGCTATAAACAATAGTAATTTATTCAAGCAATTATTTCTGTCAAATTTAATTAAATATTCACTCACTCCAAGTGAGAAATGGGCAAAAAGTTAAAAATTTCAGAAAAAGTCGCAAGTTTCTATTATTGAGCAAAGAAAATATCATAAGCAATGATAATAAATTGTTTAAACAATTATCTTGTTAACATGAATTAATTATTACTTAAATCTAATTGTAAAGTGATGAAAAGTTAAAAATTTCAGGGAAAAACGCAACTATGTAGTATTAATCTAGAAGAAGATAGCTATAAACATTAAATATTTGTTTAAACAATTATTTTTGCTACATTAAATTAAATAATTATTTAATTTAAGTAAAAAAAGGACAAAAAGTTGAAAATTTCAGAAAAAACCGCAACTTTGTAGCATTGTTCTAAGAGAATATTGTTATAATTAATAACAAATTGTTTAAACAATTATTTTTATTAAATTTAATTGATTATTACCACCACCCTACTGTACAATCAAAGAGAAGAACTAAAAAGAATGAAGAATCACAATTTAAGATTCCAATTTTTATCTTTAATTCTTATTATAGATTATACATTATTCTTGGAAGTTTTTTCTTATCCCTTCGATGCAAAGTTCCAAAAGCATGCGCGTCAATAAGGACTTTCATCAGAAACTGGTATTATATTAAGATTTTAATTTCAGATTTCACTTTCCTCTGGCTCATCTTTTTATCTTTCCGCTCGCCTCGTCATACTTCACTTCTTTGTGATTCAGCAAAACAAATGAAGGAATGAAATTGGTAAATTTGTTGAGCTGGTATTTTTATTTTACCTATTATACATTTTCCTCTGCCTTTCTGCAATATAAGCATCAAATCAACTTGTGTCGTAATTGATTACTCGCGCGTTTAGATGACAATGTGAAATCGTGGCATGAAAGTGCAATGCAAAATGCCTCATCTTCACACGTGAAAAATTCAATGCTGATGAGATGAGCATATCGGTGTTCAATTTTCGATAAATTTGCTTAAGCAGAATTTTTTTGATTGTTGATAATATGTTCATAATTTATATGATATTACAACGGCTTTGCAATAAAATTAATTAAAATCATAAAATATTTTTCAGGAAAAAATAGGTTTATTATTGAAAGTTGGCGCACCCTTCGATTTTAATGAAACTTTTCGCTTGATTCTTATAGCCAAGGCCGTACCCAGAAAAAATGTTCGGTGGGGATATGCAGAAAAAAAATTTGTGGGGCGGGGGGTGATATGAAGCGACGCACGGAAGAGTATGTGTATATCATGTGCATGTTTCAAAAATTTCGGGAGGGGGGTCAAACCCACCTCATCCCGCACTGGCAACGGCCTTGCTTGTAGATGCTGTTATGGAAACTTCTATGAAAGTATTTTTAAATAATTAAACCATTTATATACTATAGCTCTAAACTCAATTTAAACTTTATTCTGTTTTGCAAAAAGAATTTTAATAAACTAAATAAATGATTGAATATCTTAAAATAGATACGTACAACTTAATTTTTTCTGAATATATTTCTTATGAAAAAATTAATTTTAAGTTTTTCAGATCCCAGTTAAGAAGTGCGCACGTTTTTCAAACTTGTTTTTGGTATTGTTGTAGAAAAAACAATTAAAAAACATATAACTATAAATATTATTTAAAAAGTTTATTCTTAGGCAAGACTATTTCCAATAATAATGATTTATAAATATCTCAAAAGGTGTACTTTTTTGTTTAAAATATTTTTGATCATTTCAAACTTTTTTGGAGAAAACTGTAAAAATATCCAAGTACATATCTAAGGTCTTGAGTTAAGATTTTATACAATTGTTTTCTCTTTCTTTGAATATTTATTTAGAGAAAAAAGCACGTTCCGTTAGGATGGAGTGAAAATGCTGAAATGAATCGAATCATTAGAGCCGAGTAAAAAATTGTAGGTCAGCACTCAAAAGAAGTTAAAACAACAATTGGTAACCGATGCATGCACTCAAAAAAATGTCTGACTAAATCAACAAGAATTTTGGTTAAATATTCCCTTACTATTTTTTCTGGTAAGACTAACCAGAATTCTGTTTGAATTAACCAGCTTTTCTAGAATTCTGGTTACTCTAACCAGAATTATATATTTATAAGCCCAAAAGAATAGCATTGGAGTGTGGAACGGGTTGCATACTTTTTGGTAAGCACCTGCGTAGTCACCCTGTGTAAAGGTCAAGTAACCGTTGTAGGGTCCGACTGGGCGCAACTGCCATTCTCGCGTGGAAAAATTTCGTGGCGCTGAACTGTTTCTGTCTGGTCCGCCTTGAGTCAACACTGGCGCGCTGAAGACTGACTGTCCAGTGGCTAGTCTGGGATGTAACGCTCGGATCGACTAGTTTCTAGAAAGATCGTCTAATTTGATACAAATATTAATAATTAAATAATATAATTATTTTTTAGTACCTAAATGTTTAATATATATAGATTTTTCGGATAATTAAAAATATAAAAAAGTTGATGTACACAAAAAAATTAAATCATGAGGTTCCGCAAGTCTTGTACACATGCCGGGAGTCAAACTTTTGACTTATAATTTTATATAATTTTGCTGTGATTTTGCCGTTAGCCTTAACACACTCAGCCATCGAAAGGTTAAAAAATTGTCTTTTTGTCCGATCTGAATTTCCATTCATTACATCGTAATAATTATTTCAATAGAACCTGAACAATTTTTAACATTCAAAGTGCTTTATAAGTAAGTAAATCATTTAAAATAATGAGGTTTTTTCATTGTACATGCGATTCGGTTACGAAATAATTATTGCTTATTATTTTAAACAATTAGTACGTTAGGCTTAATTTTCATATAAACAATTAATAAATAATTACTATAAATTATTTATGTTGAAATTAGATTTTATGGAATATTATCAATATAATACGTAGCAATATACATATTATAATTATTTTTAATTTAATATAAATTTATTATAACTTGACTATATAATAAAATTGAAAGAAAATGCTTTTAAACATTCTTTCAAATAATCGTTCTTAAGAATACAGTGCGTATATTAAAATGTTAATCACCTTCAATATTTATTATCTATCACCTTAAATATGTAATAGTGTCCATTTAATTATTACTTGAGCATTTATGCAATCATCTATTGTAATTAGCATGATTCAAGGCTGCCACGAAATTTTTCCACGCGGGTTTATGAAAATGACATCTGCTGCCAGTAGAACCGCAGTCAATCACACCTATGGCCAAGTCCCATGACCATGATATGTATGTATGTATGTGAAATATATATGTAGCATCATCAAGTGCTGTAATTTGTGGTTAAAAAGCAAGACCATTTTCTCTTTCTTCCAAGACGCAGTCGATTTGTAGCTCGCCAAGCTCAACAATAAAAGACATCATTAACGATTCAAGAAGACAACTTGCTGGCAATTTTCACTCTCTTTCGCGGTTTCCCTTTTAATTTAATTTTATGCTTTCAAATTGGTGTAATCCTATTAAAATATACGCGGTTGATGCAGACATTAATCTAAAATTATTATGAAAGAAAATACAAAATTATACAAGAGTTTCTGTTTAAAAATAATTCTAATTTTATTATTTTTAATTATTAAGTATTTTCAATGTAAATATCATCTAGGCAATGAGCATAACTTAAATATAAAGCTGATGTTACAAAATCGATATAAACAAGGATTTTTGTTGTTGAAAATATGCCATTATATGTCATGATCGAATAAAATAAGTATTTCTAATAAGGACACTGCGCGTTTTGTACTTTTTATCGCTGCTAAAAATATTCCATTTGTATTTTATATATAGGCGTAAAGGTCATTCACAATATTATACTTGCACTGAAAAAAAACTAATGAGCTAGTATTGAGTCGGAGAGTCTTAATTTAAGTTCTTTAACAAAAGAATGTAATAATGTAGAAAAGTGACTTTTTCAACATTTGTACTTTTTATCGCTGCTAAAAATATTCCATTTGTATTTTATATATAGGCGTAAAGGTCATTCACAATATTATACTTGCACTGAAAAAAACTAATGAGCTAGTATTGAGTCGGAGAGTCTTAATTTAAGTTCTTTAACAAAAGAATGTAATAATGTAGAAAAGTGACTTTTTCAACTTTGGCTAATTTCACCGTGAAATTGTTCTAAACAATTTATTTCACTCTTTTATAGTTTTATCAGGAATATTACATATGCAATATCCTGAGTAATCAAGACTAAAAAAATAAACGCAGCTAAAATAATTAAATTTTTGTCTGGGTACTTATTATACTGAAACTCTTATATTATAACCGTAAATGTAATTTAGCGGACATTAATCCGCAGTGTCTTTCTTCTCTTTGAGGCGTTCCAACCTCACATTCTAAAACAAGGTAAACTAAGTCGTAGTAAAAATTAAAATCCATAAGAAATTGAACTTGAGAAAAACTAAATTTACTCTGAAACGTTTGATAAGGAGTGAGGTAAAACTTATCACACTACCAATGAACCACACAGTGAAAAGGTCTTATTAAAATTGTTGCTTTAAATTTTCGAATTAAAACTTACGTCACAGGGTTCATTTTTGTCAGACTTTTCATACTTTTAGCCCTTTTTTAGGGTTTGAATTTGATATGAGAATTTTTATTAAAAAATTTGAACTTTAAGGGATTTGATTTATTTTCGCGGATGAACACCTCCTTGGGAGAAAAAATAAAACAATTTTCTCCCTATACGAGGTATTCATCCAAGAAAATAAAGAAAACCTACGAATATTTTTATCCAGAAATTAGCCATTTGACACACTTATTTTAAAGTACGAGACGAATCCCCTGTATATTGTAATTTGACAAGATGACTCACGCAGAGTTGCAGATAATAGAGGCCAAATAAAGCACTGCTGTATACAGACTGGGGTCATTAATAAATAATTTAATTATATGACCTTGTAACCAGCTCTCTATATTTTTTGTAACCGCTTGTTGCTTCGAGAAATATTCAGCTGCTACAGAATTCAATCTCGTTTCCATTGCCGAAGGGGATGAACTATCCTCAACAAGGACACCATCGGAGCTTCGAAAAGTAGACTGAGAAACAAGGACGCTGCGTAGGATGAGACGAGCACGCCGCAAAATACGTATGCCTGAAAAATAGAATTCCTCATGTCATTTTTTAATCCCACAGATTTCAGGAAGGTTCACATATTTTTATAAACTTGATTATATTTTTAACTTGTATTGCTAGTCCAACAGAAACACATTCATGCACCTCTGTTAAAAATACGCCAAAAGTACTTCCTGAGCGATTCATGTCACACTAACTTACTGAATAACATTTAAGAACAAAAGGTATTCTGTGAGGTCGAAAATTTCCGCATTTTCCACGTCTTTTTGTCCACCTCCTTGTTTTTAATTTAAAGAAGAGCGAGAAGAAAATTCTCGCTGAAATAATAACGATTGAGGATTTTAAAATCCTGTTCCCAATTCCACAAAAAGTAAAATTCAAAGTTTAGTATCAAGTGTGCCGATATATTTCTGGCGAATCCAAAACATTTAGCAAGAAATTTCTTTAGTTGGAAAACAAGAGGGCGAACAAAAATATGTAAGAAATACGGCAACGCATGACATCCGCATGGTGTCCTGTTTTTCTTTTGAAAACTATGGAAATTGCCTGGTTTTTACAGAACTAGATTTTTTCGAGAAATCTTATGATTTTGAGCGCCAATTGCGAGATCATTTTTTCTTTGCTAAAATCCTATTGGAGCGCAGAACGCAATCAACTTTTCAGTGAAAACTGTTCGCCACACAGTTTATCCCTATCTTTTCACGCATGGCCAGATAGATTCGCTATATTTAAAAACTCATGTTTTTTTAAATACAGTAAACTTGCACCTATTCTAACGATCGCAGAGTCGAAAGTTCACCTATTCGATATCCCCTATGTACACTTATTTGAAATTGCGCAATTCCGCCACCTCCCACCACGGTTTCTGCACGAGCTGTACGGTCGCCCCCGCCCCAGTGGCTGACCTATTAAAAAAAGAGACCCGAAGAGCGAGAATTCTGCGTTGGTTTGAATTCAGCATTTTAGCAAGACGTCATGGAAATGCAGACAAACTTTTCGAGAAAATATTCTAACCGTAAAAGTAACTCATAAATGCTAGAATAGTAATATTTCCCAAGCGTAGAATCTATTTTTTCAGTCATTTTACATTCTTTTGTTGATTGCCGACCTTTCAGTGTCAACAAATACAATCAACTGTCCAAAATTTGAGGTGAGCGTACTCGATCTGATATACTAACCTGAAATTTTGGATATTTTCTTTTCTTTAGTGATACTGAAAGGTCGTCAATCGTCAAAAGAATGGAACATAACTGAGAAAATACATTATACACATGAGAATCATTACAATTAAAACCTTTATAACTTACTTTAACGTTTAGAATTTTTTCTTCAAAAGGTCGTGTGCAGTCGGAGTGCCATGTTCTAACCTTCCTGATGGCTGACATTTTGACTTATGCTAGCATGACACACTTGAAAACTCAAACCTCAATGACTTACTTATTTTTACGTTTAGAATGTTTTCTCCAAGAAGTTGTCAATGTTTGTCAATTACTGTGCCAATCTTCATGACATTTTCACCCATCCTTTTATGTGCGCCACGGTATGACACAAAACTCACTGTTCCGTGAAATAGTGGAGTCGATTTTTGATTCCATTATGTATTGATTTTAGTTGGTAAATTCTCGTACGTCCATAAAAACACTGCAAAACACCGACATCCATAATGCGCTGCGACTTTTTCAACGGCGCAAATTGGGGCCGCCTAAATCGTTCCCAATTATAATTCATAATATTGCACAATCTCCACATGTGAATATCCGGGTACTGCGCCTTTCCGCTTCAGACAAGAGTCGCAATCGCTCTAGCCCCTTGGGCTGAGAATAAGCCTCAGAATAAATAGACGTGTACGGCTAGGGTACTAGAATATTCCTCACAGGAAAAGATCAGAAGCCTTTTCAAGGAATTCGAAATCAAGCAGCATGAGTGAATTTTTAAGATTAACACTGCAGTTCGAGAGATTAAGACAGACGTTTCAGAGAATTCTAGTAGGTTCAATTTGTGTGAAAGTTCAATTGTTAGTAATGCGGATGAAGTCTCTAATATCAAGGCAGAGGCTAGATCACTGAAATTGAAGGTCGCCACACTTGAAGCTTCCCCCAACTTTCAAGATCAAGCTGCGTCTCAAAATACCCTTGAGAACCACGGGTTACCTCGAGTTACCTATTAAACCGAATGAGGATCTTATATCGGATTTAGAATCGGTTGCCAAGGCACTTAATGTCCCCTTTTGCAAAAGATTACCTTCCGAATGTTTATATTATTCTTGAATCCTCAGCATCCAACCCACTGCTTGCACCTATCATCGTTGCCAAGTTCAGCAGATAGTGTTTAAGGGATAAGATAATCGAGCAGTAGAAGAAATTACGAGACTTCTCTAAGATCAATTTTTGCTAGCCAGGTAATGATAAAAGTCTCATGTTTATTCGTGAGCATTTGGCGTTCTTTAATCGAAGGATTTACGCTTTTACATTGGATTTGAAGACACAAAATATGATTAAATAACTTTGGATTTTCACTGGTACAACACAAAGAACGATTCCAATAGAAATTGTGCTATGGACGGAATAGTTACGCACACAATGGTGAAATATTATTATTGTACGGCTATTTGGTGTCTGTTTGTAAATATACCTTCAATATTTTTACCATTTTCATACCTTATACATATGTATATTCAGATAGCATATTACACTCCCCTACATGAGTTTTGCGAATAAGATGGCACCTACTGTTTCCGAATGGATTTTTCGTGCTGAACCCGAATGTGGGTTCAAGAACTTCCCATCACGTCACGTTTTTGGGAAAGTAGGGGTTGCAGCCCCTAAAAACGGCGTTTTTCGACAGTTTCGAAAAATTGTAGAGATGAGCCATGGCATGCTACAAACTTCGCTAAATCATGAATTAAAGGCTGAAACAAGCCCTTTCAAATGCACTGTTAGAAATTTCTGTAGGAATTTTCAGAGACGCGTCACTAAAGCTTTATGCAGAAACCGGTTCTAAATTTTCTGAAACTGTAACAGAAATTTCAGCAACTGTAACTGAATGAAACCCCAGTCACATGTATCACAAAATTATGTTGCAGTTTAGGAATTTTCAGTTACTGTAACCGAAAATTCCTAGAGATTAAAACATTTTTGTTGGTTCATTATTTTAATATAAAACATGAAGTCTATATTTTTCCTAATAATGTAAATAGGAACAAAATATAACTGACGTTAAGCCTAACTACTTCTTATGTATCTATGTTATATGTACACTCATTATATTAAATACATAATCAAAGTCCATCTTTTATGATAAGAATTTTTTTGACATTAAATATATTAAGTAAATTATATAACATAGTTATTTACATATAAACTTCGTTCGTATATAGTCTTACTTTAATTTTTTGTTTTTAAGACAAATATATACTGAAAATTTATATTAAAATTAATGAACCAAACAATAATGACTCTATACATTACATGCTTAGAGAAATTTACTCACAAAATGTATACGAAATGTTATATAATTTTTATAGGTAATATTTGTATGTAATTTTTTCGTAAAGAATTGAATTTTCAACGGGAAAATATGAAATTTTAAGAAAAAAATTAATTTGTAGCAAAATAACTAAACCTTCAACCAAAGAAATAAATTTTCATCTAAAATATGAATTCTAAATGCAAAAATGATTTCTTAAAAAAGTGGTTCAACCAAAATTTTCAACAAAAAAATTTGTATCCTCAAACAGAGAAAATATTAAGTTTCAAGCAAACAGTAGCATTTTTATCCAAGAAAGATAAAATTTCGACTAAACGGATGAATTTTTAAATCAAAAAATACAAACTTAAAAAAAATTGAATTTTCATCCGAAAAAGGCTTTACTTTGACATTTTTACATAAAAATATAAGTTTTCAGCAACAAGTAAATCTTCCACGAAAATTATAATTGAGTTTTTAACCGAAAAATACACTGAGAAAACTATATCGCACAAATTACAATATATATCGTAATTCCTGCGCTATATATCGTAATTATCGCATTATAATAGCGCAAAATCGTGATATCGTACATTGCAAGTTTTTACATTATATACCGTATAATTGTGCAATCTATAACGTAAGAAATGGGGATTCCCATCCGTCAGTTACATTTTGCGCTATGCTAAATTGTATTAAGTAAGTTCTAATTTTTCTACAATAATGTGATTTATTTCGGGGGAAATATATCAGTAAGTAGATATTTTTTTGTGTTTTCTGTCGTAGATTCTACATGTTTTACTGAAATTTTCTCACTTCAGCACGACGCAGTCTATGAGTTCAGAATTATTTTCCTAACCTCAGTGAAACCTTCGCCGAAATATGTTTAATCATTAGCAGTTGCAGGTCTCACCTGCAGCAAATTTTTAATTTTCTCTGTGATTGTTTTAAATCTGGAGTCCCGATTTATAGCTCGAACTAACTCATACTCTGCCTTTTTCCCATTGCCGCTAAGGACGCCGTAGCAGACGACAGCAACAAAATGTAACTTTATTTTTGTCTGTGATATTAGTGCATTATGATATCGTACAAAGCTCCGGCTCCTGATTGTACGTTATCATATTGAACTTTCTTGCAATATCGAGGTTTTGTGATATCATTGTGCGATATCTTTTTCTCCGTGTATGATGTTTCAACGAAACAGTTAAAATTTTAATAAAAAAGGTCAACTTATTGAAAAAAATATTCGAGTTTTTATCAAAACAGTTGCATTTGTATTTAAGAAAGGTATTATGTCTAATACAATAAATTAATTCTTAAATCAAAGACAAATAATTTAAAAAATAGTTGAATTTTGATCCAAAAAAGATTTCAGTTTCACTTTTCGACATAAAATATAAGTTTTAAATGAAAAAAAAAATTTCTATGCGAATAGTTGCACTTTCTACCCAAAAATATGAATTTTCAACAAAACAGTTGAATTTTTAACAAAGAAGAGAAAATACTTTAATACAAAATTCTTGCATTTTAAACCAAACCGTTACATTTTTATCGAAGAAATATGCACTTTCTAGTAAAGCAGATGAATTTTTTAAATAGAAAGACAAATTTTCGAAAGATAGTTGAATTTTCAACCAAAAAAAGATTTTTCTTTTAGTTTTTAGCATTGAAATATGAGATTTAAAAAAATAAGTCAATTTTCTATGAAACTAGTAGAATTTTCAACACCAAAATTCAATTTTACAACCAGAAAGGATGCCTTTTCAACAAAATTGATTAATTTTCAAATAAATAATAAAATGTATGACTAAAAAAGTAATATTGTGGAGAAAGGCACTAAAAAATGTGAATACAAGGCAAACAAATCACTAACAAGACTATTATATCGCAAAACTTCAGCCAAGTTGGTTTTTACTAACCTCCATGCTTCGTTTGCTAGCCGCACGCGCTCAAGAAGCGAGGAGTGCGCATGCAACTGCGCATTTCTTTATGTCACGATAACTTATACTTCTGTTATTATTTAGGCAGTCTTGGAAAATATATACGTGATTTTCAGAAACCGCTTTGGAAGTTAAATAAAAATTTAGTAAATTTACTATAAAAGTTATGGAATTTCATTTTCAGCAACCTAATTTCGTAAATTTCAGTTACTTTGTTATCTTAAAGGTGTTGGAATTTTCCGAACATTTCTAACAGTGTGAGCCGTATGTCAAATTAACCGCATTCGCCCTGAGAGCGGGATTATGTTTTCGTTTAGGAGTGGAGGAAGAAAATCCCTCGAGTAACAAAATTCACTAAATCCGTTTGAATTTCAAAAAATTATCTGCATGTTGGATCCGCCATTTTGAATTTTTAAAACTTAACTGCATATTCGTAATCAGCGACACTTAAAACTTTTAAAAGCACTGCACATTTTAGTACGCCTGGGCGTGCATGTAAGTATGTTAAAATCCTTTCTGTTTTCATTTTCTTCCTCCACCCCTAGACAAGAACGCCCCCCTCCATCGCCCGACCTGTTTTGAGGGGGTGCCAAAAATTGGGAAATATATTGTGTAAATAAATTAACTAAAAATTTTCGAAAAATAAGGGAAAATAATTAAGTAAAGAAAGTGAAATAAAACAGAACGTGCACAAATCCATAATTCGCACGATTAAATTTATATTTATCAACAGGTTCGCGAATATTACATATGAGAGCACCATTTCGTAAGTATCTTTGAATTTTTAAAAGTATAAAAAAGAATGCCTATAATATATCCCTTTGCTGTATGTCAGCATAAATAAAACGGGTAAAAAAAATTCCATTTGGAGAAGAAGTAGATCTACGTTTTAAAATTTTTTAAGAATGGTTGCGCACCAGATTCCCCAATTCAGAAAGTCTGCTTTTCATAATTTAAATTATAATTTGTATAGTTTTCGTATTCTTAATTTGAAAATATAAATGAGAAAGCAGCCTTTTTGGATACTCAGGAAAAAACTGGTAAATTTTCGTATGCTATAGGTTAAAAAAACGGCCTTTCATATGAAAAAAATGGGTGGGAATTTTGTAGCTACGTTCTGGTATATACGCCTTAATTAACATTTTAATTTGCCTTGTGTCGTTTTTTGCAACATTCAATTCCATTATTATTAGTGTTATTTATTACGATTAAAACGAAAACCACGCGCTTTATCGAAAAATTATTCGAAAACAATTTCTAGATTTTTTTTGGGTTGAACAACTTTTGTGAATTCAATCTCTCGTATCTTGTATTATTTAAACAAAAATTTAATTTTTTTTTAAATATCATTTGTCACAATTAAAATAGAAACTACCTATCATATTAAAAAAACATTATTAACAATCTTTTTGCTCTACTTTCCGTGATGAATTGTTATCTATTTATTTTTTTCTTAGCTTGTGTCGTGTGTTGAAAAATTTAATTTTTCTATTTTCAGTGTTTTTTTATAAATAAGAAAACTACGGGTCCTATAAAAAACTAATTAATAACAAATCTGTAGATATTATTTGGGTGCACAATGTTTGTTTTGTAATTTTTTCCCTATATTGCATAGTTTGACCGCAAAGTGTAATCTTTGATTTTTAATTATTTTATGTGCCTCAACATTTGAATTTTAAATTTTTCGAAAAAAATCAAACAAATGTTATGATAATCTTGTAGGGCTATCGAAAATAAAAATGGTTCTTTTATTCTCTTTTTTCATATCGTGCGTTATTTGGCTTAAAGTGTTCATCTTCGTGTGTTTTTTTTTAATTTTGTGAATGCTATAACTCGGTAATTTTTAGTTTAATGAAAAAAATCATTAGGATACATTATTCGACTTTTTGAATAATACAAACATCCGTAGAGAGAATTTTTCAATCTTGAATGAAGAGTGGTCTCAAAAATATTTAAAAGGTTCTTACTTTTAGAATTGTCATTTAAAATGGCTGACTAACAACCACGGCATTTAGCTTAGGACACTAAAGGAGTGTACCACAGGCCAATCTAATAGATTAATTTTTTCAAAAGTTATCGTGCTCACAGCCAGGCATACATAAAGACCGACAGGCAGACGTACAGACACATTCGATAAAACCTGTTTTTCGGATTCAGGTGGCCTTAAAACGTGGACCTTTTCACAAAAACTGGGGGGGGGTCAAATTTTATAAAAATCTAAAACCATCTGTGATGAGAATGTAAAAATGATTAATTTGTCAGCAATAATTTTTCGGTTGTTCTTTTTCTGGTTTTAATTGTGAGAAATAGCATTAGAAACATTTAAAAAAATTAATTTTTCAAAACCGATATCATGCAACCGACATGTGACCTTTGTGTCGGAGATCGGCTTCGGTAGCGTTTGATTGATTTTGGCTCTGATATCTGGCACTGTTTTGAGTCTGGACCGCTTACTTAACACTTGTATAACTCAATCATCACTTTTTGTTGTCTTCCAGGGTCGGCCCGAGCGTTTCCTGTCGAAAAACTATTTGGTTTTAGCGAACTCTCTAATGTTGTACGGACTCCTTTATGTGAAATTTCCAGTATTTGTGCAATTTTTCGTTGCGAATATCCGGTTTCACTTAAAATTACTATCTGAGCACGTTTTTCTGAGCATGGTTTCTTCAGGTATTGATAAAAATATTGTGCAATGAGCAACTGTCTTTCAAGTGTCAGAGTGACGAAATTGGAGGTTATTGTACAGATATTGTTCTGAACAAATACGTTGTATAAAACGGTCTTAGAACGTTTTTTCCTTTTTATTTCTACGTTAGCATACACAAGAGCTACTGAAAAAACGATGTTTACAAGAAATAAAAATTTACAACAGTTAATAGAAACAAAATCAAAATTAGAGATAAAATGTTTGAGAATTAAATACGAGAGTTTTACAAGTGAGGGATTTCCAGAGTTGGGTTAGTAGTAGTGTACAAACATTTGAAAAAGAGATTTTTGAAATGATACAAGGAAGGTCCTGTGAGAACGCTTATTAAAATATAACTTAAACATTTTGATGACAGGGTTTGACACGTAAAAAGATTTTAACTTTTGAAAAACCAAACAGAACAACAGTCGTGATCTCCTTATTATCCATTGCTAGTTTGAGATGCGTCGTAAAGTTAAGGCGATCGGAGTACTATGTTTCGCCCGGAAACCTGATTAAATCCGTCAATTGCCTTAGATATATCGAGAAATTTGGAAAGTTGCAGTAGAACAATTTTTTCAAGTGATTTAGATAGTACACATAAAATAGAATTTGGCTGAAAGTCTTTTGGGGATAAAGGTTTAGAAATTTTGAGAAGTTTGGCAAATAACAGCCTTTTCCTGATATCTCTGAAGATACCGATTTGTATGGAAGAATTATTAATTAATTTTCTACATTCTCATCAGAGAAGGTATTATATTTGTGTAAAATTTGACCCCCCCCCCTTAGTTTTTATCAAATGTCCACGTTTCGAGATCCCCTGAATTTGAAAAACAGATTTTTACGAATGTGTCTGTCTTTCTGTATGTATGTACACAGCCCTGCGAAATTGTGGACTCACTTAGAAAAATCGTTTTTTTTTGTATTTATCTCTTTAATTATCGTTCTCAGACCATTTTATACAAAGTATTTGTTCAGAAGAATATTGTATTGGTAACTTTTGAGCGTTTTCTTTTAATTATCATTGATTTATTTATCAAAGTATGTTTATTTTAAAATATTGAAAAATTGACAATATTAAAATAAATCATTTTTTATTACTTCAACATTTTTTTTACCTCGAATCGATTTTTGCTCTATATATCGATACTTCAAAATGCGCGCCAATGACTTCGAACCATATCTGCCGTCGATTGTCTATACAATAACCTCAAATTTCGTCACTCTGACACTTGAAAGACAGTTGCTCATTTCACAATATTTTCATCAATACCGAAAGAAACCGTGATCAGAAAAACGTGCTCAGATAGTAATTTTAAGTGAAACCGGCCATTCGCAACGAAAAATTGCACAAATACTGGGAGTTTCACAGAAAGGAGTCCGTACAACATTGGAGAGATTCGCTAAAACCAAATAGTTTTCCGACAGGAAACGCTCGGGCCGACCCTGGAAGACAACAAAAAGTGATGATTGACTTATACAAGTGTTGAGTAAGCGGTTCAGACTCAAAACAGTGCCAGATATCAGAGCCGAGATCAATCAAATGCTACCGAAGCCGATCTCCGATACAACGGTCACACGTCGGTTGCATGATATCGGTTTTTTATGGACGGGTCGCTGCCAAAAAACCATTGCTGCGATCGGTAAACGTGCGTAAACGACTCAAATAGACAAATGAACACAAATTGGTCTGTCGAACAATGGAAACAGGTGTTATGGACCGATGAGCCCCAATTTGAAATTTTCGGTAGCAAACGGCGAATTTACTGCCGCAGAAAATGTAATGAACGGCACGCACTTCAACGTGTAAAGCCAACAGTTATGTTTGGCAGTGATAGTGTGATGGCATGGGGTTGCTTCTGTTACGCTGGTGTCGGCACTGTGGTAAAAATCAACGGAAAAATGCAGAAAGAAGACTATCACCGGATACTTCAGCGAAGCGCTATTCCATCTAGCATCGATTTGATAGGAGAGGGGTTTGCATTTCAGCAAGATAACGACCATAAACGTACATCAAAACTTTATGCGAACTATTTAAGATCGAAAGAAGCTGCACGCATTCTTAAATACGTGGAATGGCCACAACAATCGCCGGATGTAAACCCCATTGAACTGTTGTGGGATGAGCTGGACAGAGAAGTGCAGAAACTGCATCCAACCAGCGAATCGCACTTGTGGCAATGTCTTGGGCAGGCTTGGCACTGTAGGGCAATCATCAAATCGAAAGGCCAACATAATGATAAAAAACGGCTTTATTGATTTTCTCAATTTTTGCAGAAAAAACTCAAGAATATCACAAGTAAAAGTTTAGTACTTAATAATAAAATGTTATTCGAAACAATTACGTTGAACGAAACTGTCTGGGAACGATAATTAAAGCGATAAATACCGACAAAAAACGATTTTTCTGAGTGAGTCCGAACTTTTGCAGGGCAATGTATGTATGTCTGTCTGTTTGTTTGTCTGTGAGCACGATAAATTTTGAAAAAATCAGTCTATCGTATTGGCCTTTGGTACGCTCTTTTAGTGCCCTAAACTAAAGGCCCAGTTCGTTAGCCAGACATTTTGGATGAAAACTCAAAAAGTGAGTGCATCTTTAATATTTTTGAGATCACTTTTTTCAAAATGAAAAAATTGTCTGCTCGGACGTTTATAGCATTCAAAAAGTCGAATAATTTATCTTAATGAATTTTTACATAAAAACAGAAACTACCGGAGTTATAGCACTCACAAAGTTCCTAAAACAGCCGAAAATGACTATTTTAAGCCAAATAACGCACGATATAAAAAAAAGTCAAGAGAAGAAAAATGTTGTTTTTTGAATGCCCTGAAAGATTACCCTAACAACTTTTTGAATTTTTTTGAAAAATCGAAAATTTAAATTTTGACAGCATAAAAAATAATGAAAAATCCAAAAATTACTTTTTTCGGTCAAACTATGCAAAAATACGGTCAAAAATGAGTAGAAAAAAATT
The DNA here is from genome assembly GCF_010883055.1 of Belonocnema kinseyi. Lineage (NCBI taxonomy): Eukaryota > Metazoa > Arthropoda > Insecta > Hymenoptera > Cynipidae > Belonocnema > Belonocnema kinseyi. The sequence continues at coordinate 35,015,032 of NC_046665.1, read as the reverse complement.
GTGAATTTGAAAAAGATCTACAAGTTTGTTATAAATCACTTTTTGATAGGATGCGTAGTTTTCACTTTAATCGTAAAAAACATCATTAAAGGCCAAACAAAAATCTACCCGCTGCGTGGGCACATTCTCATCACAACTTTGCCTTTTAATTTCTTTTTCGTTTCGTGTGTAGGGTTTTGAAAAATTAATTTGTTTTAAAATGCTTTTAATGCTATTCCTTACGATTAAAACCAGAAACAGAACAACAGAAAAATTATTGCTGACAAATTAAATCTTTTTTACATTCTCATCACAGAAGGTTTTAAATTTTTGTAAAATTTGACCCCCCCCCCCTTCCGTTTTTGTGAAAAGATCCACGTTTTAAGACCTTCTGAATCCTAAGTCCTAAGCTAAATGCCATGGTTGTTAGTCAGCCATTTCAAATGACAATTCTAACAGTAAGCACATTTTGAATATTTTTGAGACCACTCTTTATTCATGATTCAGAAATTCTCTATACGGATATTTGTATTATTCAAAAAGTCGAACAATGTATCCTAATGACTTTTTTCATAAATCTAAAAATTACCGAGTTATAGCATTCACAAAATTCCAAAAAACACACGAAGATGAACATTTCAAGCCAAATAACGCACGATACGAAAAAAAGAGAAGAAAAGAAAAAATTTAATTTTCGGTAGCTCTACAAGGTTATCATAACATTTTACAATATTTTTTCAAAAAATTCAAATGTTGAGGCACATAAAATAATCAAAAATAAAAGATTACATTTTGCGGTCAAACTATGGAAGATAGGGGAAAAAATGACAAGACAAACATTGTGCACCCAAACAATATCTAAAAATTTGTTATTAATTAGTTTTTTATAGGACCCGTAGTTTTTGTTTCATTTATAAAAAAAAAATTGAAAATAGAAAAATTAAATTTTTCGACACAGGACACAAGCTAAGAAAAAAATAAATAGATAACAATTCATCACGGAAAGTAGAGCAAAAAAATTGTTATTAATTTTTTTTTTAATATGATAGGTATTTTCTATTTTAATCGTAAAAAATAATATTAAAAATTAAAAAAATTAAATTTTTGTTAAAATGATACAAGATACGAGAGATTGAATTCACAAAAGTTGTTCAACTCAAAAAAATCTAGAAATTGTTTTCGAATAATTTTTCGGTAAAACGCGTGGTTTTCGTCTTAATCGTAATAAATAACACTAATAATAATGGAGTTGAATGTTTCAAAAACGACACAAGGCAAATTAAAATGTTTATTAAGGCGTATATTCCAAAACGTAACTACAAAATTTCCTTCACCCATTTTTTCATATGAAAGGCCGTTTTTTAACTTTTAGCATACAAAAATTTATCAGTTTTTTCCTGAGTATCCAAAAAAGGCCTCTTTCTCATTTATATTTTCAAATTCAGAACGCGAAAACTAATAAAATTATAATTTAAAGTATGAAAAGCAAACTTTCTGAAATAGGGAATCTGGTGCGCAACCATTCTTAAGAAATTGAAAAAATACTTTGACTGGGTTAGTCTTACAAGAAATTCCGTAATAGTAGTACGAGGGTGGATTGATAAGTTTCCGGCCTGACCAAGAGATGGCGTCACTAGGCCTACCTTAAGGTGGCGTTCTATAGTACCATCCTTAGATAGCTTGTAGCTATAGTTTCAGCCCGATCGCCATGTTAGTTTAGGTTTCAGAGCACA
>NC_046665.1:35009698-35013220 GCF_010883055.1 Belonocnema kinseyi | reverse complement strand
TGTATCAGCCTTGGAGGAGATTATGTTGAGAAATAAAAAAAAAATTCTTAAAAACGTTGTTTTTCTTGGTCAGGCCGGAAACTTACCAATCCACCCTCGTATGTGCCCATATTTATATAATGATTTCTTCTTTTCGTTTGATACAAGTGCTTGGGACATTTGCAGTTGACGTAATTAACATTTTGGATGTGAGGGAGGTGAGAAGACAGCAAAAGTCTTCGATCGTTAACGTTTTGTTAGTTTTCACGGATCTCTGGCAGTTTTCGAGATGAAATGAGATTTTTTAAAATCTAAAATCTATTTATTGGTTTAGTTCGGGGTATTCAAGAACCATTACATTTAGAAAACCTTGCAAATGTTTTCAGTTTTCGCTTATCTCACCGTTTTTAGATAAATCAAAATATTTATTTATTTAGAATTTTATAAATCTTCCTATTGATTTAGTTCTAGTATACCCCTGTAAACATCCCTGAAAATGTCATTTTTCGCGTATCTCTCACGGTTCTCAAGATAACTTTATATGATTCTTTTTTATTTAAAAAATCTATCTATTTTGATAGTTTGAGTTAGTCGAAAACAAGCCTCGTTCGAAAACTCCTTAAAATTGGGTTAGTTTTCACGTATCTCTGACTGTTTTCAAGATAACCGAACATTTTAATTTTTTCATTAAAGGTGATTATACTATAAAAATGACAAATAAAAGTCAATTTCAGTTACATTAAATTAAGTCCGAATCTATCACTTTGTCTCACCTTGATTATTATCCCAAATTTTAATTTCTTTGTAGCACTCAGAAATATCCTGTTGCAAATTCTATAATCTTCATAAATGACATAATTAGGGTTTTCATCTGTGGTATAAGATAAACATGATAGATATTTAAAAAATATGTTTTTTAAAAGCTATCGACTCAAAATTCAAAGCCGATCATGCACAAAATATTATCTATGGCGTTAAAAATTTTGTATTCCGATATCCTTTTTTCCCGACAGGGGTGTAACTACGACGGTACCAACGGTGCCCCTACCCCGGGCGTAGGTCACACGTGGGCGCAAATGGTATACAATTAACACTTTTTCACCTAATGCTTAAAAGAAAAAAACGCTATTCCCTGAGGCGGGCAGAATCCATGAGAAGGTCCAGATTCCTGTCACCGACATGGTCTGCTGTCCCTGAGACCCGGTTCAATTTCCGCCAAGGGCAACGCCGTAAGAGCAACAAAGACGGTAGAAAAGCACTCTTAGGGCCGCATTATGTTTCTAGTGATATGTGAATCCTTGACATGAAGCCTAAATGACAAAGCGCTCACCCAATGAGAGTCGCGCTGTGTGAAAAAGGCCCGCGAATCAGAGAGACAGAGAGTAGGGGCGTGCTCATACATACATCCATTGCGATGAAGCGAGTCGCTCTCTGTTTCGCGGGCCTTTTTCACGGAGCGCGACTCTCACTGGGCGGGCGCTTTGTCGTTTGGACGTTTTGTCACGCATCCAGATATCTCGTTTCCGCTTGAAACAGACACTTGAACAGTATGTGTCCTAGGTTTCATCTGCTTCATTTACTTCGGCTATTAGAAGTTAGGTATCTATCTATAGTAATGCAATTTCCTCACTTCTGGTGTTAAAATTCAGGCTAAAGTGTTGGCCGTCTGTTCCGCGACTTTGTATAGTAATGCTCATTTGCCAATCATCACGCGTTTTCTGACCATTTTTACGATAGGATCTCTTCGATTTGTAGCGATGTAATTTGTATCTAGAACAACTCGGTTATACAGACATTAAAGATTCAGAAATCCGCACCCGCTTTGACGGCCCGAGATGTATAATTACGGAACGGACGAACTAAGCTAAACATCTGTTGTTACTTTCGGAATGCGGATTTGAGACACGCTTAAGTATGTAGAGGTCTCTTCAGTGCCAAAATTTCTAATAACCCTTATTTCCACAAGCTCATGGTCCCCGGAAACTCCAGTTCTCTTTCCTTGCTTCAGATGAATCTTGGTTTTGATCTTGACACACTAGTCCAATTTTAAAGTGCATACCAATCCCTCCTGTGTACCCTTTAACGTTACTCAAAGCAAGTTGAACTTAGTTCGTAATAGAAGCATAGATCTTAAGGTCATTCATACAAAACACGTGAGTGATCTTATGCTCGCGATGAGTAGTGTGGCCGCAGAGGTACCCAGGAGAATTGTGTAGTGCGAGAGATAGTGGCAGAAGTGTGATTTAAAAGAAAAGAGAGGTCATGTTGTCGCACGTTACAACACGATAATTTCTAGATGAGATTGTAAATCTAATTGTAAATCCTGTGGTTTAGGATAGCTGTAAAGATCTTATCCATTGTGTTCCAACAAACTATTGACCTGGAATTCTCTGGGTTGATCTTTTTTTTTCGGTAGGAGTATAGTGCGTCCTAACACAAGCCATTGCGGAATAGAAATTTCTAACTTTAAACATAAGTTGAATATGTGGGTCAAATATGGATATATAGAAGTAAACTTTAATTCACTAGAAGTTTTTGACACCATCTGGTACCGCAGCGAAAAAGTTCTTCGTGCCCTTAGATCCTTTTTTCACCTCTCCGGCATTGATGGGTAAGCATTCCTCCTCAGGCGTTATGAGTTTGTCACCAATCTTCTTGAATTGAAAAACATTCTGAAGGTGTCGGACATGCTTCTATTTTGAACACAAATAGAGAGATTGCTGAAGAAACTCGATGGGTCAGTGAGAAATTGTTCATTCTTCCTCATCCACCCCTATGTCTTCTGTATTCTCCTCCTTGCGTCAGATAAAAACCCTATTTTTTCAACAATGTACTACATTCACTTATTCAGTGTGTGTATGAACTTTCGGAACCTTAGCGTGAACAGTTTACCAGATTTTATAAAGTCAATCGCATACTGAACACGGGACGCATCGAGGGCATGGTCACTGAGATTTCAAGTGACTCCCGGACATACGAAAGACCCTGTGGTGGTCAGTAGGAATCTCTAAATTCTATTGTGTTGTTCCTTGGTGAGTCCCATTTAGTCTCAGTAAGTCTCAGTGCGACACAAAAATCCTCGCTCCAACCGGCCGGTTCGGCGAAATACCCATCGGAAAGATTCGTAACTTTGTTGGGAACACTCAGGAGATCTGTTTTGAGTACCGCACGATAAACTTTTGGAGAGAGTCTCGTAGTAAGTGGCAGACATTGTGAGTGACTTGCTTATTTCTGAGTGACCAGCCCCTAGGGACGCATTCTGTGTTGCCCATTCAATCTTTTTGTTCCGTTGATGCAAGCTTCTTCTGGTCCTTTTGATCACCTTCGATTTGAATCGGTCGAAGCTTACCCCGCCACAAACTGAATAATTTATAGTACAGAGGTCGGACCACTTCAAGATATCCTCTCGAAAGGTGAAATGAATTAATTTCAATGTTCCTCTTTGTCCTGAAATCGCTATCATCTCTCTTGAGGTGCCTGCTTTCCGCAGTTGGTCCTGATGTCGCTCCCTGATTTTCTTATATATTTATTATTATTATTTAT
>NC_046665.1:35008335-35009598 GCF_010883055.1 Belonocnema kinseyi | reverse complement strand
TTCTGTGGAAGATACCGTGCATCCTCTTATCTAGGAGCTGTTCACGAAAGTTTTTCTCTTGTGCTTTCTTAATCCGGGCCTTCAGGAGTGAGTACTCGAGATAGATAAGATTTGATGCATTTTGCTCATCCCTAATAGTGAAGTCAAGTCCGAGTGTTTCAGTAGCCTCCTCCGCTGCTTTGTACAGAAATGCTCCTTTGCCCACTTCTTCGTGATTCCTGACCATTTTAAGAAGAGGGTCTCTTCAATTTGCAACTCTATGTGCTGTACCCAGAATAATCCTGTTGTAAAGACATTCAAGACTCAATATTCCGCGACCCCCTTGACGGCGTGAGATGTACAGTCGCGGAACGGAAGACTTAAGATGCATGCTTTTGTTCATGTGCATAACCTTTCTTGTCCCGATATCAAGAGATCTGAGCTCGTTCTTCGTCCATGGAACCACTCCAAATAAATAGAATAGTACCGGGACGGCAAGCATGTTCGTTGCAGATACTTTGTTCCTCGCCGACAGTTCGAAAGACCAAATCTGTCGGATGAGACGTTTTTATCTGCTTCGAAGAGTATCCTTTATAGATGTCACATCCTGAATATGGCTCTGTGGCACACCCAGGTATGTATAAGTCTCTCCAGTGCAAAGATGTCATATGGCGCTTCTATCAATGAACTCAGGATCTTCAGGGGTGCCATTAAGTTTTCCTCGCTTCAAGTAAACCTTGGCGCATTTGTCTAACCCAAGTTCCATTCCAATTTCCTTAGTATATCGTTCGACAATCCCCAGAGCTAGATGCAGTTGTTCTCTGTTTTTAGCATAGATCTTAAGATCGTCCATGCAAAATACATGAGTGACCTTGTACTTTCGATCTGCAGGTTTGCCGCAGAAGTACCCGTCGGAATGGCGCAGTGCTAGAGATAGTGGCAATAATGTAAGGCAAAAGAGGAGTGGGCTCATGGTGTCACCCTGAAAGACATCAGTCTCTCTATGCACCCAACTATTTGCGGATGAACCTTTAAGATTTCCAAAAGACAGATGATAAGTCTATGGGATGTCGAATCGAAAGCTTTCCGATAATCAATCCAGGCTATCGATGGGTCACGCTGGTAGAATGCTGCATCTTTGCAGACACATCTGTCAATGAGTCTATGCTGCACTTCGTAGACTTCTCTCCAAAAGACTTCGACCTCCTCTGGTTTGGGTGGGTATTCGACAGTAACTGGAGAGTCTTGGAAGAGTCGAGATGGGTCACACACACACACACACAC
>NC_046665.1:35000560-35008235 GCF_010883055.1 Belonocnema kinseyi | reverse complement strand
CCCCCCCCCCCCGCTATGAGGAGCCTTTCATTGTCATTCGAGTAATTAAGCATATCGTTAAGAACACGCAAAATTACAAGAACAGTCAACTGGCATTGAAGATATTAACCGATTTTCATCAACTTTCTTTTTATTTGCTTAAAATTAGATTATGAAATTGATTCAACTAATTTAAAGTTAATTAATTAATATATTAACACATTTTAATTTTTTTCAACCAGTTCTAATTCTCTCGCGTGAAGCATGGTGTTTCAAGCAGTGAAGCAGTCAAGTGTCCCCCCTTGGCGGCAGGGTATTGTGAAAAAATGTGAGGGTGGCGGCCTTACCGTACCCAAGAAAGTGCATAAAAAGTTTGGGAATCGCTGGTATACACCAACAGATTTTGAATTTTTAAATTAAAAATAACTAACTTATTAATTACAAATTTTTCATTCATCAATTTTAATCTCATTTACGTGCCGAAAAAGGTTCCACCATCTGTGCCAAGATAAGGCTCGTCTTGAGACAAGTAAACGTCGTCTTAGCCAAGACAAGGCTCGACTTCAGATAAGTGAACGCCGTTTTACTTGTCAGCATCAATACTAGAAACCAGGCGTTATGGTCTGGGTCAGTTAAGCGCCAGGACATTTTTTAACACGGACCCGGTTGAAAATGGTTCAAAGTTTCGAAAAGTTCACTACACGGCCAAAGAAAAATTGTACATTTAAATCAATAATTACCCGGCCTAATCGATATATGTCCGATTAAGGGTATGTCGCTTCAAAACTTAAATGAAAGGTGCAGAATTCTCATATAAATTTATGTAATACGTTTTTACAAATGTGTATAAAAATCTAATGAGTTTCAGCAAAATTTTATAAAAGTAACTCAACATTTTTTGAATTTTACTAAGTATTTATTCCAATATGCAGCTTCTGGTTCAATCTTGCCATTTAAGTTTCAAATTAGAATATTTAAGAACACAATTATTTTCTTAAATTTGTTCTAACGTGGCATTTTCTGCTTAAAGTGTTTTTAATTTTGTTCCGCTTAAATCATATTAAAGCTGAAAATTTAATTAAGCCATATAGGTAACAAGTATTTTTTATCTGTTGAAAGAAATCAGATAAAAATATATATTGCACAGCTAGACCTAACCTTTACAGAGAAGAATCTTAACTGAAATTTTGTTTCAGGAACCAGCTTTTCCGACTTTTCCGGTGAAGTTGATGTATGATGTATGATATATGATGCTGATTTTTACTTAAACAATTTGTATTTTAAATTTTATAAATGTTTTAAAATATTAAAACTTCCATAATTAGACCTATTGTCAAATCATAAAATTCTTCTATATTGGTATAAAATTCTCCATTTGAAACATATGTAAATGCAACACACTACAAAATCAGCATTTAAAATTGATGAGCACTAGGAAGTTAGGAATGTTTTTAGTAGAATTTAGCGCTTAAGAATATTCTGGATTCAGAGTCCATAACCTGTGCTAAAATACAGGCTTGGCCAATTGTAATTAAAGATTCGTATTACCGATATTTACCAACATTGCAAGCAAACAATGGCCTTCTCGCGCTTATTTTAAGCGATTCTATATAGGCGTGAAAATTTCCTTTTGTATTATAAATGTTTCGAAATATAAAATCAGCATTTTGTGATATTGTTCATAATTTGAATCAAGCTAATTACTATGAGATAAGGAGGAGTAGATCATATATACTTATCGCCCATCATTTATAAAAATTGCATAAATATAACTTACATATTTTGTTTGGACCATTTTCATTGAAAAGCGAAATTTTACAGACTTTTTGAAAATCCCGTTCGAAGATTTTTAACATGCAAAATGGCATGAGTGGATGTGAAAAGTGATTATTTTGAAATTTTCCAAATTTTTAATTTCTGGCTTTTGAACGAATCAAAATTTAAAAGGTTTCAAAATTTACTTCAGAACACTTTAAAATTAAGATAACAGATTCTTTAAATTTCTACTCGTACTAATATTGTAGAATATATCGTATACATTATGCAGGTGTATTTTTTAAATATAATTCAGTGAAAAACGCATTGGTTGAAATCGTAGTTAGAAATTTCATTAATTAATCAGTGATTTCGGACTTATTCACTAATCACTTCAGTAACACCAGAGTAAATCATGTGAAACATAACCTCTAAATTTTAAAGTTAAGCGTTGCTGCTACTCTTTTACTTAATTAGTAAACAGAATAACTTAACAAAATATTTTTTTTAATTTTTGGGCTGTAAATCTACTGAATTAACTGATCACTTATCAGTAGCTTAATTTCACGGTAGTAGCAGCGTATATACGCTGATTTGAATTAGCGGTATAGTAATCGCTGATTCAGATTTGAAAAGTATACTCTGACTTGTATAAAAAGTACTTAATGAAAGGGTGTGTACATGGCAGTCCAATCTTGAAAGTAAAGTAATATGTGAGGTTATTTATCATTTAAAAGCATCGAAATTTTTCACCTTTTTTAATATTTCATCATAATTACGGGTTTTAAGTTTTTACTATGAATATTTTATGGAATGTACTAAAATATTATTGTATTATGACTGGTAAATTGACATGGTGCAGTGTCTTCCCACTCTTAAAAGTGTTTATTTCATTGAAGGAGTAAGTAACTTTTCACTAATTGTCAGTCACCGATTTACAGCTATTTCAGTTAGTGAAATATCACGAAAAGTCAGTGCCCTTTTCACTGGTTTAGATTTAGAGAGTAAGAATAGGAAAAGGGTCGTGTGAAAATAAAAACGTCAGCCATGTAGTGATTACTAGCTTCTAGACTTTCTCTTGCTGTGGTCCAGTGTAGACTGTTGAGATCTTACGGATGCTGGAGAAACGATGACTACTCAAATCGGTAATCGCATTACCCTGCAGAAACTCATTTAAGTTTTATTTGATTTAGCACCGCTTAGTAATCAAGTTACGTGAGAGTACGTAATCCCAAAGTCATTTTCATGCAATCATTTTTTTATGCAACCTGATGAGTCAAAGGTATGTAATGAGTCAAAAATTTATCTCAAACATTCGCAAAACATTAAGCCAGGGAATGAAACGAAACATGCTGTTCGGTATCGTTTTTTTAATTGAACGACTGATATGTCCTGAGTCCATATGGGTGTTGTTGCGAGGGAAATGTCATTACATTGTTTCAATCGCGAACGTTGCAACGATGGAATGAATCGTTCGAAACCAGATTAAAACCGCATCATGCGGTTTGCTTTGGATAAACAAATCTGCGGTGATTTGAGAAAACACCGTTAACTGCAAAATGAACGAAGCCAAGAAAATCGACGAAAACTGTTCCAATCTTTACTCGCGTGTATCGCGGATTATAATTCATTTTCTGCAGTTTTTTTTGTTGTTCTGGACTAATTTGCATATAAACTTTTCATTGTTGCTACAAAAAATGTTAAAAATGTTAATTAATTATGTAAAATGCAGTTAACGGTGTTGATTGGGATGCTGAAATTAAGAAATCGCCGTAAAGGGCAGTTACGGCTCTCTTCGAATCACGGACCTCAGAAATAGGCCTGTCGTGATTTGAGAAAATGCCGTTCACAATACAAGAATTGCACAGCTAAAAATAAATGCAGTTACGGCGTTTCTCGAATCACAGACAAAGCCCGATGCAGCTTTTTCTCGAATTTTTCTGTGACGTATTCAGCTGTCCATGATTTGAGCCTGCAATTCACGGTCAGTTACGGCCCTCTTCCAAATGACGACTCGTCATATTTTACAGTAACGGCGTTTTTCCCAGATTAAGCAATAATTATTCTAAAAGTTATTAACAATTTGAAAAAATTATTTTAATAGTCAGGTGCATCTTTTCTTCACGATTCCAAAGATATAAAAAACTCATTTTTCGATTTTTTGCAGTTAACGGTGATTTCTCAAATCACGGCAGAAATATGTTGAATAATAAGTTTGTGTTTTGTTGGCGGCATTTTGTATTTGTTTGTATGTCACATTTGAACAATTCTGAAAAAATTGTAAAAAAGGATAATGTAATACAAAATATAGATCTACAAAAATCGTATTCTATCGGTCCTTAATAGATTAAAACCGGAACCGGACACAAAAAAAGGATTTGTTCGCGAGTGATCTAAACCCAATGGGAAATTGACGACTCGCGCAGTACTGCGCCAGCACTGGCGGCGTCAGCGCAATACTGACCGCCAGTACTGGCACAGTGCTAGCAGGAGCTTCGGATGATAACCATGTTCGGTACTGGCTGTCAGTAATGCACCAGTGCTAGCGGGCAGTAATGGCAGCCAGTATTCGCGCAGTACTAGACATGAAGATTACTATCGCCGAGAAAATTCCAGTGCTCTGGCTTTGACGTTGAATAAGTATGTAAAGAAAAAATGGTAGATTAATGAAAGAGGTATCATTTTAAAGGTGCAAATGTTGTACTTTAATGAGCCGAAAAGTAATATTCCAAAAAATTATTTGTAGCTTACAGATCTGAAAATATGATGAAAAATGAGGAAATTTAATAGCTTTCAAAAACAGTAAACTTTGAAGCATAGTTTTTTATAGAAAAAATAATAGGAAAAAGCTGGAAAAATTCATGGTGGTACATTAAACATTTCTAAACAGATTGCCGTCAAAAAATGTGCAAAATATAAATAATTGTTCGTTTTCGTGAATAAATATGCGAGCGCAGTATCTTCAGTTCTAATGAAGATAATGAAGTGATTTAAATTTAAGGTAGTTAGTCGAACTATCTGTAATAATTTACAATTTGAAGGAAGTATGTGGTTCTTATTGTCTTCGTACAAATTGCGATATTTTAGGTTAGTTTTTTATATAGGAAAGCAAGTGCGAGAGCCCAGCGTGGTGCCGTTTTTTCAGGGGATCGTCCTCGGTTTTCCTCCGCCCGACCTACCCAACTTGTGCCTCCGAGCCTCACTCTGGCCTTCAAACTCTTTCCCTGTGTTGAGGAAAACCGAGGCCGATCCCCTGAAAAAACGGCACCACGCTGGGCTCCCGCCCTTGCTTCCCTATATAAAAAACTGACCTTAAATATTGCAATTTGTACGAAGACAACAAGAAGCACATACTTCCCTCAAATTGTAAATTATTACAAATAATTCAATTAACTACCTCCAATTTAAATCACTTCATTAGCTTCATTAGAACTGAAGATAGTGCGCTCGCATATTTATTCACAAAAAACGAACAATTATTTATATTTTGCAAATTTGGCGACGGTAATCGACGGTATAATTTTTTTTAATATTACTTTTCGGCTCATTTACGTACAACATTTGCACCTTTAAAACGAGAGCTTTTTCATTAACCTACCATTTTTTCTTCACATACTTATTCAACGTCAAAGCGTATGAATTTACTTATTGCGAATTTAAGAAAAATTAAGGCGGCTGTAAGAATTTATGAAAACTCGATTAAAATTTACGTCTTACATTGAAAATATTGATATGAAATTCCGCACAGAATCTTTAGAAAGCTCCTACATTATCTTGACATGGCTGTTTTTGAGAGACGCTCCTTTTTTCCACCTTCTCTATCAGGAGCTCTAGCGAACCAGCGATAAACTTTTTTCATGATTTCCGAGACTATATAATATATTATATATATATATATATATATATATACATATTTGCTTTTTAATTTATGATTTTTGCTAGTATTGGTACTATTTGTTTAATTTTGACACCCTATTTCTATAATCTAAAGATATAACAAAAAGATAATTATAAAATAAATGATAATTCACTGCGAGTATTTTGTCAATACTTGTTAATGGCACTGCTTAGAATGAATACATATATTACATTTTTAAACATTATATTACAAATAAAATTTCTGACGCTAAAGGGAGACCGAACCTACATATCTAGACCACCTAAATCTATCGCCTAGCAGTCGGGAGTGCTAACCACTGCGCTAAATCGACAAGTTAAAACTTGGTGAAAAAGCCATCCTCATAAGCTACAGTTCAGAAAAGATCAAGTACTAAATTTTGAGCTCTCTTTTTCTGGTTATTTATTATTATACGGCGTTATGTGAATGTAAAATACACGAACTTCTAACAGGAATATCAATGAAATAATTATGAAATAAATAATTTAAATCGACTACAATTTTTGTTCGTGTAATATTTTATTTTTTCGCGTGTCTTTAAACCTTCGTGTAACGTTTTGTTTTGTAGGTGTTTTAGACTATACTACAACGATTAAGACACAAATCCAATGTAATTTTTTCTGAACATTTAAAGTTTTTCATGGAGGTGGAACTTCGAATATTTTCCTTAAAAAAGTAATATAAAAAAAATGTTTTCACCTTAATTGTACAGACAATTTCTCGACATTTCAAAACACCCTGACAACATTTGCAGACGTGTTTTTTTATATCTATTTTTGTACTACTGGCATAGTTTCGCCCCGTTCGTGCAGCCAACGTTCTGCCAGTACTGGCCGAACCACCGGTCGTCTGTACTGGTGGGCAGTACTTGGCTAATACTGCGCCAGTGGTGAACTCCGGCACACTACTGGCATTTCCACCTGGGTTGATACTTCTATTTCAAATAAAATTAAATCAAAGTAAAGAAAACCCAATGCAAAAATCAAATAAAAATATTTATGAAGTGAAACGAATTATTCTTTATATATTTTAATTTAATTTTCGCATTTGTTTCTTTGTGGAATAAAACTTACAATAAACTAAACGCAGAAGTAAAAACACGTTTTAAAAAGTTTGTTCATTTTTAAAATATGAGAGTTACATAATTTGGAAAATGTGTGCATAAAAGAATTAAATCAATTTTTTAAGGTTAATAGATTATAAACTAATGAAATAGTAATAAATATTAATTTAATCATTTAAAACCATGCAATTATAATACCAAAAATACAAAACCTATTTTGGTTTGTCACCGCGCCATCAGGCGGTAAAACAGTTGTTTTTTTTTTAGTTTCTTTGCTCTACCCATGATCCAGCGATCATGGCCGGTATCTACCAGTATCTACACCATCGCTCATAGGAGATGGTAGAGCTTGGCAAGCTGCGCTCGAACGTTACACCTATCTTCTAGCCTTTAGGTTGACCGAGGGAGATTTTGAAGTATTGACTCAATAGGGCGCTCGCGATGAAAATAAATCTGCCTATGCATTATTTTTAGGTACATTCATATTAGATATTGGAGCAAGCATGTATTGAGAAATAATTATATTCCGCGATTATAAAATCATATATAAATTAAGATGAATGGTTAATTTATGTTATACAATCATTTTGTTCGAATTGAGGAAATTATATTCATCGTTAAAAGAAGTATATATTACTGCATACACAGTTTAACAATCAGATTCATCATTTGAATCCGAAAGACTTTTTTTATTCCAAATACTTAAGCCATATGTCTTTTTCTTTTCTGTTAATCAGGCAATCATAGGAAATAAATAATTTACACATGTAACTGTTAGAATGTAAATATAAATACCATAATAATTTGCTTATAAATTATTTAAAAATGAGTGTGGAATTCATTTCACATCAAACTGTCAGTTTGTATGCTGTATGCATACTACATATTTATATTAAGGTGGTCCAAAAAACGCTTTTCAAGATACAGGACATCTCCCCCCCCCCCAGTTTCCATTTCCAGAGAAAGAAAATCCGTATTTT
>NC_046665.1:34996136-35000460 GCF_010883055.1 Belonocnema kinseyi | reverse complement strand
ATAACGCTGCAAATATGGCCCAAAAATGAAAAAAGAACTACAATTTTACGTATTATTGTTAATTTTCAGTAATTTCTATCATTTTTTTAAATAAATAATTACAAATGGACCATTTGAATATCCACCATGATATGTGAAACAATTTTTTAATGTTTAAATGAATGAAACTTATTTAAACGATTAATTTTATCCGAAAATGTGAAAAAATCGTATTTTTTTAATGAAATGTAAAAGTCAGTCATTCTTTGAAGTAGTAAATTTGTTCAAAATCTTTATGTGATTATTTAAATTGTTAATTATTTGTTATTTTCAAAATATATGAAAATTGAGCCGGAGATGTCCAATTTTTACTCAAGTGGGTATCCTATGCTACTTTTTGTTGAAACCTTCAAAACATAATAGAAAATCGAACACATACAATTTTTTGCTGTATTTTTTGGGTAAAAATGGAGTTTTTTATATTTAGTAAACTTAATTACCATACCTTCATAATTTTTTGGATCGCTCAATCCAACTTCGCGGTTAAAATAACCTAATTAGATCGTGTACGTACAAAATTTGGTTCCCTTTGGGGTGTTTTATTGCTGTGAGACCCCTTGCCTCTCACGTTTATAGGGTTATTTTATTCTGTATTTTCATTTCTTTTGCTTGTATCGAACCTTTTTCTCCACAAAAGACACGTAGTGGGTTTCGCTTTCGCTTGGTGCCTTGATTAACTTGAACTCGTTTTAAATTCCAACATTAGTCAGCCATCATGTTGACATCCCAATGTATCTGATATCCATGTTCGGCGGAACAGTTTCAGTGGGGCTGAGGAATGAATTTGATTACTTATAATATTTTGAAAAATACCCATTGAAAATTCCCCACCCTTCTGAATTTTATGTGGGGACTGCTTCATACACCCAACACCGCTTCCACCGACCCTGCGGATATCGACACTTTATCTATTTTAAATCCTGGCAGAAACGTTCGCCTTGTTCTTCATTAAAGTCTCCCAGTATGTCTGGGAACTTAGTTATATGCGAAAGAAGAAAATGTAGCTTCAAATTCATAAGGCAGCCTAGTTTACCAAAATTTGTTACCATTTTTGAAATCACATTTTGATAGTCTGAACTTTTGTTATTACCTAAAAAGTTTTCTACAACATTTAAAAAAATTAGCCAGGCATATTTTTCAGTGTCAGACATTTTTGTAATGAACTCTGGATCATGCAACATTTTTCTTACGTGCGATCCGTCGAAGATCCCCTTTTTTAATTTTGCTTCGAAAATTAGGTTTTCATTAAAAAGAGAAACTCAGAAACTATCTGAAAAATACAGAAAATATCGTCTTTTTCGGCATATTTGCGTTTGTTTTTTAGTTTTTAAGTCCACTAGACGTAATTTTTTGTTTTCTTCTGGAAAATAAAATGAAAATCACAATTTTTAGTATTTTTCCGGCTAAATTAGAGTTTTACAGTCTGTTCCACTCACGAGGTTACATGTTTTCTCGGAAAGTTTTATAGATATTTTGTTCGTTTTTTTGCTTGAAAATACATTCACTGGGCTAGAACGCACCAACCAAATAAATTGTCCAGTCCCCATTGTTGTCTAGAATAGCCTGACACATTGTCACCATGCTCTGGGCCAGTCTTTTTGCATAATCAATAGAGAATGAGCGCCATATCTCCCTAATACGTCGACAGAGCTGCTTTAAAGTGAACAAACGCTTTCCTGCAAGTTTCCTGTTCATTATACTTCAGACGTTTTCAATTGGGTTCGATTGAACCACGTTGGACCACTCGCGATTGATATTTTCTTTAGCCGCAGAGTAGGGTTACGCTGGAAGAGCCCGATGATGGCTTTGGACTCCTTCCGCGTCGTGGCTCGCTGGTCTACTTGTTTTGGCAGGTTTTCAACAATTTTCGACTTCCTGAATCGCTGAACCCACTACTGGATGAAGTGTTTAGACTTTCTTAGCCTTTTAGCAGCAGCGGAGTATGTTATATGTGGACCTAGTGGATGGTTGCACAAGAAGACCGCTTCAAAACGTTCACTGTAAACAGCACTCATCTTACTTTAATTTGGCTATCTACAACAGATTGAGCGATACTGAAACGAGTTGTCTTGTGCGTTCTCGCCCTTTGAATGTACTTTCAAGCAAAAAAAAAGAACGAAATATCTTTAAAACTTTCCGAGAAAACGTGTAACCTCGTGAGTGGAACAGACGTAAAGACAAACTGCTGTTTAATTAAGTTATTTTTACCGCGAAATTGAATTGAGCTACCCACAAAATTATAAAGGTATCGTAATTAAGTTCACTAGATATAAAAAATTCCATTTTCACCCCAAAATACGGCAAAAATCGCTATTTTAGTAATTTTTACGTCTATCTTTGCGTTTTTTGGAAAAAAAGAGCCATATGGGTTATTTGGACTCCGGAAGAAAATATGAATATTTTATTGCTTGTCTGCCTAACAAATAAGGATTTTTGGATATAAGCAACACAGAAAAATCAAAGTGTTAATGAACCAACAATATCAGGGTACCATAATTCATTAATGTCATTATTTTGAGATCAATTTTCTTAACCGGGGGTATCTGGGGTCCCTGATTATGAATCTGATATTGGTTTTCGAAAAAAAAGCAAAATGACGGTTAGAAAATGGCGGAGGTTTCTCACGAATTTTAATTATTTAATAAAAAAAATCACTTCGAGGTTTTCGGATTCGCTGATTACGAATCTGATATTGGTTTTCGAAAAAACAAAATGGCGGACACAAAATGGAGGAGGATTCTTACCAATTTTGATTTTTCCACGAAAAGAAGGATCACTTAGAGGTTTCGGGTTCGCTAATTACGAATCTGATATAGGTTTCGAAAAACATGGCAGATATAAAATGGCAGGGATTTTCACAAATTTTGATTTTTTTATAACAAAAATGTTTACTAAGGGATATTTAGGGTCCCGGATTATGAATCTGATATTGTTAAAAAAATGGCAGATACAAAATGGTGGGTGATTTCTATGGATTTTGATTTCTTTAAAACAAAATTGATTCCTCAAAGGTTTCTAGGGTCGCAGACTATGAATCTAATATTAGTTTCACAAAAAAATGGCGGAAGATTCTCATTAATAATTGGTTGGTTGAGAAAAAACCATTACTCAGGTGTTTTTGGACTTTGTGGGTCAAATTATTCCTTTCGGGTTAAACAAATTCGCTGTTTTTTATCTTCATAATCGGTATCTGGAAAAGTGACGTTTCTAAAATTTCATGACAGTTATGTTATATCACTGAAAATTCTTCTACATTTAAAATATTCGCCATATTTTATAATATTTAAAATTACTTTACGAAATAACGTTTTTAATATCCGATTATTTACTATCATTGTATTTTATGTTTCACTGAATCTTTATATAATAGTATAAAATATGACACATTTTGTTTAAATATTAAGTCGATATTTTATGTCGTTTAAACAATAGGTTCCTTTAATGAACAGATGTTTGTTTATACCGTTAGTTGAAGCTAATAGAACAGTAAATTATCGAAAGTTTACGATCTTACGGAATGAATAACGTGCACTGTACAAGGAGCGTTTCAGATCGCATCTGTACAATCTATCTGAAATAATGTCGTAAAACCAAACGGGCCACTTTGGGCAGCTAATTTTCAAATATGTTTCACATGAATGTGTAATTTGACAATGGAAATTGAATACAGGGCCCGACCCAGCAAGACTGTTTTCTAAACTATATTTTCATTAACGTGAATTAATATAAGAATTCAAAAACCGAAGTAAATTTTTTATAAATTTTTTACTTTTATCTTTGTCATATCTATTTATGTTACGCTAATTTTTCAAGTACTTACATTCACTAGAACAACCAATGTTGTTTCGCTGGAATTGATCACTCCATTGAAAAACAATGCACTTTTGAAAAACTGCTTTTACCACTTAAGAAGTGCATGCGTTTCAATGCGTTCGACGTGTCTAAGCCAGTGATCCCAGATCTGAAACGAGATGTGGTCCAATACTATGACAGGGCTATGTCCGTGTGAATATAGTAGGAGACGATGTAAACGACTGAGTTGCGCGCGCAACCCATTTCTCCTCTTCTGAATTTGAAAACTTGAAGTTACACGATTGCCGGACAGAGCACTTCGTCGGTTCTATTTATATCTCTATCTGCTTTGAAATGAAATGAAGAGATTGGGATTTTATTTAATTATCTTCAGATTTCGATGCTGGCGATTCTCATGATTTGAATACTTCAAGCGCCTCTTTATATGTATATATTTTGAGGTTATGTTATTTCAAGTATAAAATATAGATTA
>NC_046665.1:34992849-34996036 GCF_010883055.1 Belonocnema kinseyi | reverse complement strand
GTCTTTCTTTCTAGAAATTAAATTGTTTTATGAAAAATTTATATTTTTTAATTAAAAATTACAATTTTCGGTTGAATTATCAACTGTAAATATTTTTGGGTTACAAAGACGTTTTGTTGTAAATGCAACTATATTGTTAAAAATTAAAATCATAATTTTTGGGTGGAAAATTCGATTATTGACTTAAAATTGAACTAAATAGTAAAAAAATTAATTCTTGCTTATTAAGGATTTATAATTATAGTTGAAAATTCAACTATTTGCCTTTAAATTGGGTTAAAAATTCAGCTTTTTTGTAGATAATACTCTTTTTGACTTTAAAATGAAATAATTTCGTTGAAAGTTCATGTATTTTGTTGGAAAGTAACCTTGTTTGGTAGAAATTTAATCTTTTTGGTTGAAAATGTATCATTTCTTATCAAAAATTCAATTGTTTTATTGAAATATCAACTCCACATCTTCTTGGATTTAAAAGTCGATTATTTCATTAAGAGTTGAACTAATTTGTAAAAAAAATACGTTTTTTTTAAGAAGGTTTTTTAATTATGGTTGAAAATTTAACTATTTGGTTGAAAGTTTAAATCTTTGATTGAAAACTCATATTTTTCGCTTAAAAAATTCAAATGTTTGTATATAATTCGTCTTTTTGACTTTAAAATTAAATAATTTCGTTGAAAATTCATATATTTTGATTAAAATTTCTCTTTTTTTGTAGATCATTAATTTTCTTGGTCTAAAACTCATCTGATTAGTTAACAATTAAACAACTTTGTTTAAAATTAATTTTTTCTGTTACAAATTATTTATCTTTATCTGAAAATGTAACTATTATAGGACTGATTAAAAATTAATCGTATATATTGTTTAAGTTGGAAAATCGTTTTTTTTATAGAAAATTAATCTTCTTGGTCAAAAATTCACCTTTTCCCTTGAAAATTTAACAATTTTGTTGAAAATTCGTTTTTTTTCTGTTAAATTCAATTTTTTAGCACAGTTTTTATCTGGAAATTCAACTATTCCATTTTTGGTTCAAACTTTATCCTGTACTTTGTATTAGTTAAAACACCAATTATTTGATAGAAAATTAATTAATTTGTTTTTGATTATGTTTTCTTTTAAATTGAAATAATTTTGAAATAAAATGTTTTAAATTTAATTTGAGGTATTAAAAATTGAAAAATAATTGATTTTACAAGATGCTTCTCAATCCGTTCAAAATTAAAGAATGAATAGATATTAGTTTATAAAAGTATTTTCAATTATGACTTCAAATATTATTTCAGCCTAGAAAAAATGTTATTTTTAACCCATTCAATTTGAAATTTTTTAATTAAAAAAAGAAAATTTGGTTAATTATCAGAAATATTTAATCGTTCATTTAAAACAATCTATTACAAACAAGTGTTAAAACTATATAAATTTGAACAGAATGGTTCGAAATAGAAAGCCTTGAATTATTAAATTTGTAATCAGCTAAATTTTAAGTTTGAACGCTAAAATTTTAATTTTAAAACATATTTAAAATTAATTTAAAACTTAAAATTATTTCAAATAATTTAAAAAACGATATAGATTTTTACAGATTTAAAAAAAAAATTAAGCTTTTTGAGAATTGTAAAATATTCAAAAAGAATAACAAAAATTGTTGTGATTGCTAAGAAAATTGAAAATAACTTTTTTTTTGAAAAATTAATTTGAAGTGAGTATTTGAAAAGATTTTAAAAATTAAAAAAAAGAATCAATACGATTTTGAGGCAATTTTTTTATTTTGCAGTTTTTTTAATTTTATGAAAAAATCCAATTAACAATATAAATCAAGTTTCAACCCATAATTTTACTTTTTAACAAAATTAATTAATTTTCCATCAAATAATTAGTATTTTAACTAATACAAAGTACAGGATAAAGTTTTAACCAAAAATGGAATAGTTCAATTTCCAGATAAAAATTGTGCTAAAAAATTGAATTGAACAAGAAAAAAACGAATTTTCAACAAAATTGTTAAAATTGCCAGGGAAAAGGTGAATTTTTGACCAAGAAGATTAATGTTCTATAAAAAAAAACGATTTTTCAACTTAACCAATATATACGATTAATTTTTAATCAATCATATAATAGTTACACTTTCAGAAGAAGATAAATAATTTTTAACAGAAAAAATTAATTCTAAACAAACTTGTTAAATTGTCAACCAATCAGATGAATTTTCGACCAAGATAATTGACGATCTACAAAAAAGAAAAATTTTAAACAAAATACATGAATTTTCAACGAATATCTAATTTTAAAGTCAAAAAGACGAATCATCTGCAAAAAGTTGAATTTTTCTAGCAAAAAATATTAGTTTTCAATCATAGATTTAAAATATCAACCAAATAGTTAAATTTTCAACATTAATTAAAAAACCTTGTTAAAAAAAACGTATTTTTTTTACAAAGTAGTTCAACTCTTAGCGAAATAATCAACTTTTAAACCCAAGAAGATGTACCAAACAAGGTCAATTTCCAACAAAATATATGAACTTTCAACGAAATTATTTAATTTTAAAGTCAAAAAGAGCATGATCTACAAAAAATCTGAATTTTTAACCCAATTTAAAGGCAAATAGTTGAATTTTCAACTATAATTATGCATCCTTAATAAGAAAGAATTAATTTTTTTACTATGTAGTTCAGCTTTAAGTCAATAATCGAATTTTTCATGAAAAATTATGATTTTAATTTTTAACAATATAATTGCATTCACACCGAAACGACTTTGCAACCCAAAAATATTTACAGTTGATAATTCAACCGAAAATTGTAATTTTTAATTAAAGAGTATAAATTTTCCATAAAACAATTTAATTTCTACAAATAAAGACGAAATTTTAACAAAATACATTCTTTTTTAACCAAAAATGCTATAGATTAATTGTCAGTTTCAAAAATGTATTTTCAACAAAAGAGATGAACCTTCAAATAAAGAAAATAAAATTTTTAAAAAAGTAGTTGAACTTTTGATAGAAAAGAGGACTTCTTTACAAAATAGATACACTTTCAACAAAATAATTAATTTTTCAATCAAATAATTGAGTTTTTATCCAAACGAGATGAATTCTAAAATCAACAATTTCTATAATTTCTTTCAAATGCGGATCAAGATATAAATAAGACTATTATAACATTATTATAATATTATCATTAAT
>NC_046665.1:34980623-34992749 GCF_010883055.1 Belonocnema kinseyi | reverse complement strand
ATTTCCCTTTCGGGGTAGGCGTGACTCACTCGGCAGGGGAAAGGAGTAGTGTGTGGAAGGGATAGAGATTTTTCAGATTGATCCAGAATTCTCGTGCTACTTGAAATAACATAACCTCAAAATATACGCTTATAAAGAGGCGCGAGAAGTATTCAAATGATGAGAATCGCCAGCATCGAAATCTGGAAAAATTAAAATAAAAGCGGAATGTCTTCATTTTATTTCAAAGCAGATGGAGATATAAATAGAACCGGCGAAGTGTTTCGAACGGCAATCGCACACCTTCGTGTTTTCAAATTCAGAAGAGGAGAAATGGGTTGCGCGCGCAACTCAGTCATTTACATCGTCTCCTACTATATTCACACGAACATAGCCCTGTCATAGTATTGGACCACAGCTCGTTTCAGATCTGGGATCACTGGTCTAAACAAGAAAGGAAGAAACATGCATAGACGAGTACGTGTCTGTAGATATCGTTCCCAAACGATGGGGTACCACTGCACTGATTTGAATCCTTAAATGTACTTAAAAAAATTTTTTGCATTATGGCCAGGTTTTGGGGGATTTTGACCACTGTGTTGCGGTGTGAATGCTGCACAGTGATCTAGGGTACAGATTGCCAATCATTTGTGGTACGAAGTGTCCATCACTTGGGGTACGAATATCGATCAATTGTATCAAAGATATTAGATCCTAGATACGGCATGAGATTAGTTGCACCACATACCGGTAGTTAGCGCGGCAGGCAGGTTTGTGATCCTGCATATATATATTGCTTTTAGTTCGGCCACATACTTGCAGAGGCGCGACATGTACCGATTGGTTCCGCCACATGTTTGTAGAGGAGCGACAGGCAGCTCTATATTTGGTCGCGCCAAATTATAGTGCATTTGAAATCCAAAATGGTAACAATTTAATTTTACTTTATAAGTGAATGGAAAAATAATTTTAATTGAGTAGGAAAGGTCTTGAAGGAATTCGAAAACTCTAAAGACTTTTTGAAATCAAATTTATGCCCAAAATGTAGCAAAGATGTTAGTATAAAATAGTAATAACAAATTTGAATTAAAAAGTTTATTTTTTATTTATGTTATAATTTTTTTGGAAATTAGTAGAAAAGTGAATTTGAAGATACAGTTAAGTTTTATTTAAATTTGAATAAACTAAAAAAGCTGTCTGGTTAAATCCACCAGAATTGTGGTCGAATATGTCCTTACTATTTTTTTCTGGTTAAAGAAACAAAAATTCTGAAAAGAAATTTCCTTATAAAAACTTCTAAAAAAATTTTTTTTCCTAAATTTCCTTATAGAACTAGACAAATGTCTTCGGAAGTGTTGCATTTTTTAAATATTAGTGAATTAAGTGGTATATGAGTTTTTTAACAGCTGTAAGGTGTAAGAAGCATTTTCGAAAGTCAAAGGAAATTACGGCTTACTTCTACAGTTTAGCTCAGGCCATGGTATAAATATTATGAACCATTTTTTCAAATTGAAATAAGAAGTAACTGAATCTTACAAAATGTCATTTTCCCTGCTCCAGAAATCTAACTTTAAGAACAAATGTAAGTTTGCTTAATTTTTTTTATTATCATTTAATACTAAAACTTGACATTAAAACTGCCATAATTTTCGTCTTTTTGTTGTTTTAATATATGAGCTAATTACATTTTTTAAACCGCAACCATGAAAAATAATATAAACCAATGCTATAAATTCACAGAACTATTATGTACATCAATAGTCTATATTTTTTTAAAGAATTTGACGCTGTTTTTATTTTACTTTATTTTTAATAAATATATAAATTTCCTTAGTTTTTTTATTTAGTTTCCTTTAATTATTTCCTTTATTTCTTTATTTTGTATTTATTGAGAAAAATAAGTTGAAACTTTAAAATGTTCTCCACCGGTCATGTATAGAAAACTGTACTTTCCAGCTGATAGATTAAGCTTTTGTTTGCATTTACTTGTTTAACTTTTTGCATATTTAATTCCATTAAAAATGTTTGATTTTGCTGAAATAATTATTTTTAATTCTTTCCTTTAATAAAAAACTTGCTTGTTTGAATTTGTTCGTAAATAAATTTATTTTCTAATAATTTAAATATTTTATTAACTTTCAATTTCTTTTATAAAATTTTAAAGGCTTATGCATTATAAATTAATTACCTCATTAACAAAAAAAGTTTTTTAAAGAAAAATAACAACAATCATGCAAAAAACTCCACTTTTTTATTTGAAAAAGATATTAACAATGTTTATTTCTTGCATGATTAAAAAGAAATTAGGAAGGAATTTCATATTTGAATAAAATTATGAATCGAACCAAAAAATACATGATCTGGCACTTTTTTGTTAGACTTATTTTTTCAAAAATTGTATACTCCTTTTCAAAGATCTTAATTGAAAACCGAAGTTTAATTGTTAAAGTGAATATTTATTTCTGACAATATTAAACCTTCCATTTTAATATTTAGTTTATTAAATTAAAAAGGAAGATATGTTAAAATTATTTACGCCTAGCGTTATAATGCTTAAAGCTTCTTGTTCTTCAAAAATCATTATATTCCAATCAAGATTTTTTCATACTTCTTAAATCTTGTAAACAAGAACAAATGTTTTCATGTAATAAATAAGTGAAGAAATTTTGTTATCAAATAATTTTTTTTTAATGTGATCAGCCGTGATTATTTCTGCCGTCTTGGAAAATAAAGTTACTCTCTAAAGTTTGACGTAAGGGTCATTTTCGCATTGTAGCGTATACGTAAAGAAGACTCACGTCAAAACGAAGATAGTGAGTTTCTTCAAGCAAAAAGCAGATTTGGTTTAACCCTTTTTTTCCTCTCGACGGATCGTTCACCTTGGCGTGCGGGGTATTTCCTAAATAAATTTGTTTACGTAAAAAAAGTCGTGTCTACTAAAATGTAATATTTTTTTCTCGATGACTCAAATTAAACAAAGTTTTTGAAAGTGTAAAATTAAAAATGTAAAGCATTGAACAAATTTTGAATTTAAGAATCAAATCCTAAACAATTAAAAATTTTAGCATTGAAATTTAATTTGGTTGTGTATATAAGAATTTAATATGGTAAATTGACAACTGTAACCCTTCTAATTTGATTAGGCTTAAATTAATGGCCTCCAAAATCTGATAATACCCAAATACAAACATTTAGAATTCTGCATTTCAATTTTCAATTCAAAACTTTCAAACTTAAATAATTTAAATTTATCAGATCATACTTGAGGCATATTCAAAATTTAAAAAATATTAATGCTTGTATTTTTAATTTATCAACTCTATGAAAAAATTTCAAATAATAGAATTCTTGAAATTTTTATTCATAAAATTCTTCAATTTGATTGTTTTAAATTGAAAATATATTAAAACCTTTCAATTTAAAATTCCTCTCCTTATAAAAAGTTTTCGATTTCAAAGGCTTGACATTAATTCCAATTTTTCACGAGGTTTGACGTCGAATAATCTGCTTATTGCAGCTTTAAATTATTTATATCCTAAAGCTGAAAAAAAATGTATTGCCGAATCATAAGTGAATTCATTTAAAACATTTAAAATTAAATATTTTGAATTTTAAATTTATAATCTAGTTTCTTTTAATAATTATTATTTTATTCTTACGCTTCTAAAATAAAATAATTACACCGTAATTTTAATTGTTTTCATTTCAAATTTCTCTCATTTAAAACCTTTTAATTTCAAAGGCTTTGAAGTTATAATCCAATTTTCGAAACTGAAATTACCTTCCTGATTTTTTTTGTTGAATTTAACTAATTATTATAAAAATAAGGGAATCTTTTTTTTATTTCTCCAGTTTATTTGACTGCTCTCCATTGTTGAAGCCAAGAAACAACCCATATATATCTGTATTCAATTCAATCAAATTTAAAATTTAACGACAGTTTCATTTTTATTGAACTAAATTGTACTTAAATTTAACACCATTTAACACCATTCAACATCTACAATTTTAACTGAAATTTACTGAAATTCAACTAAATTTTAATTAAATTTTGAATTTAACTAACATGTATTCACTTTTTGAAATGATCTAAATTGTATTCAATCTTTAAATTTAGTTTTTCAAAATAATTTTTAAAATTGCACTACAATAAATCTTAAAGTACGAATAGAATTGTTTTAAAACTTATTTACTTAGTATCTAGAAAATTTCTCTTTGAAAAGAAACCAGACGAGAAATTAATTTAACTAAACTTTATTTAATTCTTAAATTCAACTAAATTTCATTTAAATGTTGAATTTAGCTAAATTTTATTTAAATTTTAACTTCAACTAAGTTTTATTTAATTTGGAATTTAAATAAATTTTATTTAATTTCTTAATTTATCTTAATTTCATTTAAATTTTAAGTTTAGTTTTTTAAAATATTTTAGAAATCTAACTAAAATTCTAAAGTACGAAAACAATTTTTTTACATTTATTTATTGTCTCGAAAATTTAAAATAATAATAAATAGAATATTTTTAGGCTCTCTTTAATTTGAATATAATTAGGTAAATCAATGTTCATAACATTTTTAGAGTACAGGCCGTACAGAGCCAGCCAACCGACTCAACTATATCAAAGATTGCTATAGTGATGGCAAAGGCGAACGCGAGAACGAGAAACAGAAAAACTCGTTCGGTTTGGAATTCAATAACTTTCGGTGTGCACCCCGGCCCCGCCTCCCGCTAGGAGGACGCGGTTGCCACAGAAACAATGAAAAGTTGAAGAGGGCAGCACCTCGATATAGTTGAAAATGTAGTTAGATATATAAATCGGCCGTCCCCACCACTGACCCATGCCGTATCTAGGACCTAATATCTTTGATTGTATGTACTACTTTGGGTACAACGTGTCCGCTTCTTGAGGTACAAAATGAAAAACGTCATTCAACGCATAATCTTCTCGTTCGTAACTTCTTAAATACTTTTTAAGATTTGAAACAGCCATGTCTAAAAGCATTGTTTATTATTTTGACAGCTTTGCTAATTGCACGTCATGGTCATTGAATTTTATAAGGTGCCTTGTTCGCACTTTGTAAAGTTGAGCCAATAGGTATTTCAGATTGGGTGGGGATATCCAAGAGATCTGCACGTTAAGGGACAAATAATTATACCAAATAATGGGACGAAACTTTATTTTTATAATAACTTGGAAAATAATAATTTTTCACGATAAGTGTATTCAGATATTATTTTTACTTTCGAAAAGCTATTGAATTAATTAATGAATCGATATTTTTTTGTAACTGGAAAATAATTTTTTCCGAGTAATTAACTAAATTAAGTTTTATCCCCACGGACTGGTATTATTGCTTGACCCTCATTGTACAGACATCTTGCCAGCTGACGTCACAACTTGAAATATACCTAATATTAGCAATCTAAGAGCATATATATCTGAATACGAGAGTTCAAAAGGCGATTACTTCTCAGTAGGCAAAAAAATTAAGGACGTCTTAGAGACGTCTTTGGGAGATTCCTAAAACGTCTCTTATAACATGTCTTTTGGTCATCCTAGGGATGCTCTTAAAACGTCTAATTTCAGTTCGAAAGATGCTCCGTGAACGTCCATGTCTTTAAGACGTCTTCAGGTCATCTTTAGGACATTGGACGTCTCAGAGACGTTGATTGACCTCACACAGGAGGTTCTAGGAACTTCCCAAGGACGTGTTTGGGATTTTCATAGATTTCTACCCACTGGGTTACGCCAGAAACGCCGGTAATTTACCGGTAAGTTCTAGAGCGATTTTTTTCGAGAATTCACGAGAATTAAATTTTTTGCACCGAAATGAATGTAAAGTTTTGAGCTCAAATGGTTTTGAATGCAATATGTGATGATTTTTAGTAACTTAGGGAATACCTTTCTAATTATTAACAGTTGGTAGCTTTGAGTAGTTTAAAAATTTAAATATACAAAATTGTCATAACACGGAAAATTATTAAAACTTTTGAAGACCTTCGGCTTATTACGGAATTTTCCTTAGT
Organism: Belonocnema kinseyi; assembly: GCF_010883055.1. Classification (NCBI taxonomy): domain Eukaryota; kingdom Metazoa; phylum Arthropoda; class Insecta; order Hymenoptera; family Cynipidae; genus Belonocnema; species Belonocnema kinseyi. Next base: position 34,986,742 of record NC_046665.1, on the reverse strand, counting down.
ACTTGTCAAAAGAATAAAAAAATTCTCATGCTTTCGATTGCCCCTTTCAAACTTTCCTCGTACCAATTTTGTCTATCAGTCTTCCTTTTATGATTTCGAATATTAATAAGGTTGTGTATACAAAGCCGGTACCGGTAAAATAAATTGTCAGTACCGGTAGAAAGCATATTTTAAGGATAGAGCCTAGACTACGGAAAGAAGATATAACAAATTTCTTTTTTCAAATGTGTTTACTGCTACTGTTCGATCCTTAATATCGTCCAACTTGCTACTCTCTAATTTTTTCATGTAGTCCGGTCAGTTTGGGCGTGAATATCTCAAAGAAAAAAAATGGTACAAAAAACCGGTATATGCTATGCGAATGTGTCTTTATTTTTGCGTCGATTGATGCTAAGTGGTTATTGTGTAAAAATGTGGTGAGGCACTGTCATACTTTATATCCTTTTTTTTTATATATGTCATACTTTTATTCCTTTATTTAGTGCCGCCTCTTTTGTTTGCCACTCTGCGGGTTTTGCAAGCATGTTTGTATCTACTCTGGGCGCACTCTAAGTGCACATGTTATCAACTATCTAGATAATATAAAGCTAAAATAACACATATCAATACGCAATAAAATAATAAGAAATAATTTTTAAAAAGGCATTTTTGAATGTTTGGAATTAGATTGAAAAATATTTTAGGATACGTGAAAATAGAAAATAAATATTTTTTAAAATAAAAATCAATAATAATTTGTAGGGTTATGCATTTCTTGCAAAGTTTTCTAAATATTTAATACTCAGCATGGTTTAGATTGGCAGTGCAGCAGCAATTTAACAGGTACTCTTTTCGAACTTGACCTGCTCCTTTGTTAAAGCTGAAAGCTCGTCAGACTCCCAAATTGCCACATTTTTATCGTAATCTTATTGTATTTCTACAGACGTCTCTGTAATATTCCATTGTTAATGATTAATTTTTCAGTTTAAAATCTAGATATTTGTATTAAAACTGTGTTATTATTTGGATTCTATTAAGTTATTCATATAATTAATATTATTGTATCAATTGGAATTAATGATCAATTATTATTCATTTAATTTTCAATAAGTAGTGACTTTTTGTCTTATTTCATTTAAAAATAATGACTAGCAATGTAATGTTTGTTAATAATTTATTATGGACTAATTACTAAGTAGTACTTATTAATTTTTAATAAATTACTCGATTTCTTTAATAATACATAATTATTTATTAGATATGTATTATTTTAATAATTATAACAACAATAATAATTTAATAAATTTATAATTATAACAATTTCATAATGAATACAACATGAAACATTTTACACTTTAATTATTGTTATTATGATTAATTATCATTAAATATTTATTAAATACTATTTATTTAATGAATTTCAACGATCCTGATAAAAAATCACTCAAAAAGATAATGGTAAATAAAATTATTTGATATTTAAAAGAAAGTTACAATGAACATTACCTATTTACTAGTTACTACTTAATAATTAGGATGAGGCACTGACGAAGAAATTTAAACTAAAACTAAAGGCGTTACGAGGAAGTAGTATTTTTAATAGTACCAGTAACAAATGAAGCGTACGAAGAATAGTATTCTTATATTGAAGAAGGAAAAGAGTTCACAAATCCTGTCCTATCTCATATTATGTTTATCGTCAGGTACAAAGGGCAAGGCATATCCCTTTAATTTATTATTATATTATTCATGAAACAGTGAGAGGAGCACCCCATCAATGGCCGTGGGCCTAGTTTAGGAATCAAATAAATCAGACCATCCGGCTAGCAGTACGCATGTATAGCAAACAATGTTCGAGTTAAATAAGGTTAATAATTAATCATTTACTAAGTATAAAAGAAAAAAAATCCCCTTCACAAAAATATAATTATTAAGAACAATGCAAAGTGATACATATCAGCGCTGATAGGACAGGGTGCAGATGTATTGTGGGCGCGCTATACAGCCTTGAACTGTGGAACCAGAAGCTGCGTGCTACTGTGCTTCAAAGCCCGCCTGCTTCTTTGAATGTACGGCTAAATTTCAATGAAACAAGTATCCTCACTTTGTCATTATTAATCGAATGTTTTTATATGGTGTTAATTCTTATCCTTTTGCAAACATTAACAGCTTTGGCTCGTTGCGGTAGGTTCAATAGTATTGAACATAATTTTAATTCTTGGAAACCACTTTATAGTCACACTTATGAAAATATTTAATTTTTGAAAAAGATAGAAGTTGTTAAGGCTTTGAAGAATAAATAAAAAAAATCGATATTTTCTAGGCAAATTTGACGATACAGGAGCTTTTCAAAGTTGACCTATGTTCTCGACGTGCATTATTTCGATGCTTTTTGGCAAATAAATGATGACAGCTCCTCACCACATTTTTGCACAATAACCATTAGGCATGCAATCGACGAAAAAATAAAGGCACAATGGTATAGAATATATAGTTTTTTGTATCATTTTTTTCTCTGAGATATTCACGCCCAAACTGACCGGGCTACATGAAAAAATTAGAGAGTAGTTTGTTTCCCAGACTAAAAATCCTTGGAAAAATGTTATTTCTGTGACCAGTCACAGAGGTGCCTTCTAGTCCGACAACACGTTATTGGAAAAAGGTAAGTATTGTGACCAAAATTATTTCTGGGACCAGGCACAGGGGTGCCTTTTGCGTCTCCACGATTCGTTGGAAAGGGTTAGAGGTTTAACCAAAATCACTTCTGTGAACAGTCACAGGGATGCCTTCCAGTCCCCCTCTACATGAGATGTTAAAGACAAGTTAGAAAAATTTGAATTCCATGAATTCCTTGGATTCCTAGAATTCCATCAATTCAGCGAATTCTATGAATTCCTTAAATTCCACGAATTCCTTAAAGGTGAAGGTTACATGCGACCTTAAATAATTTCTTTGACCAGTCGTTCGGGTGCCTTTCCATCCTTACGTGGCGTTGGAAAAGGGGAGGGGTGAGACCTTACATTATTTTTGGACCAGTCGCAAGGATGCCTACCCGCCCCCATGAGGCGTTGGAAAAGGCGTAGGGGTGCGACCTTAAATTATTTCTGTGACCAGTCACAGGGGTGCCTTCCCAACCCCTACGTGCCGTTGGGAAATGGTTAGGGGTGCGACCTTAAATTATTTCTTTGACCAGTGACTAGGGTGCCTTTCTGCTCTTATGTGGCGTTGGAAATGGGGTAGGGGTGCGACCTTACATTATTTCTGTGATCAGTCAGAGGGGTGCCTTCCCGTCCCGCGTGGCGTTGGAAAAGGGGTAGGGGTGCGACCTTATATTATTTCTGTTACCAGCCAAAGGGTTCCTCCCCCCCACGAAGCGGTGGAAAGGGGAGGTGTGCGACCTCACATTATTTCTGTGACCAGTGACTAAGGTGCCTTCCCGCCCCATGTGGCGTTGGAAAAAGGGTGGGGGTGCGAACTTACATTATTTCTGTGACCAGTCGCAGGGATGCCTTTCCGTCCCCACGAGATGTCAGAAGGGGTAGGGGTGCGACCAAAATTATTTCTGTGACTTATACATAGAACGTTTCGTTCAAAATCAAAAACTATCAAAATAACTCCTCATTTACATGGCTTTCCTCTAAAATGTGCCAAAGTCCCTTTTGTATGCTTGAAATATGCTTTTTGTCGGTACAGATAGATTATATTAACTTCCTAAATAAAAAACATAATTTTTTAAAATTATAACACCTAAAATTATATTTGCAGGTTTTCTCATGAATTCATTGAATTGCAAGAATTCCTTGAATTCCATGAATTGCATGAATTCCTTGAATTCCATCAATTTGTTAAATTGCAGGAATTACTTGAATTGCATGAATTCCTTGAATTTCATTAATTCAACGAATTCCATGAATTTGCGCGCTCTGCCGCTACCTTGCTAGAAATATACTTTCTAAAAAAACCAGTAAAAAAATTGTCGGTATCGGTAATTTTTTTACACTGACAGTGACTGCGACAGGTTAAGTTCGCGGATGTTTCGGTGTCCCATTCCACCTCATTCAGCTTGTAGCATCTCGCCCCGAACGACCATTTTATTTGAAATCCGTAATTTTCTTTTCTAAATAATTTATAATTCAATCTAACGTCAAGAACAGAGATTTTAATGTTAATTTTTCGAAATTCTTGTAAGGGAAAATGGGACAAGAACATTATTAGTACTTTCTTTTATCTCGAAAATCTGACCATTCCTAAGTTCTGAGTAACTAAAATTTTCACTTAATTTCTGATACAATTAAAATAAATTTTTTGTTTGCACTTTCCTCAACTCATTACACTTATTTTTATTTAATAAATAAATATCAAATATGAAGTGTGAATATTTTTCTAGATTCCGTCGCGCTCCACCTTCTCCTATGCCGTACCCCAAGTTCAAGAGATATCTGAATCCCTACCGAGGTACAATGAATACCGTTTAAATTTTACCTGCGACAAAATATACCCCCAAATTTTTACTGTGAGTACAATATAAGTATGGCCATGTTCGTATGTTCTTTCTTTATTTATGCCATTGGGTAAAAAATATAGAAAAATTAAGAAATCAGGGGAATTGTCGATTTGTCATGCATCAATATTTACCCTACCATCGCGCCCTTGCAAAATTGAAATGAAAATGGGAATTGAAATGGGAAAAAAGTACCTGTTTTTAACTTTTTATAAATTAAAGTTTAGTAATTTCTTAAGGAATGTTCAGCAAATGATTTCCACCCCATTAATCTTAATTTTAAATCCTCCGACCCCCTTGTACTGTATTTGAAAAGTGACGCAAAAATAGAAAATAGCACTCTATACTCGAATGATTCGTCTGATTAAATTGCTCCTCTGATAGATATAAGTTTCTCACAGACTCAGAATGAAATTTCACTGATTTAAATTAAGAGAGCAGTTTCTTTTCACATTCATGGCGAAGACGACTTTTTAAAAACTGCTTTCAGCATAAATTATTATCGTACGGTAGAACTGAAGTTTTGAAGTATTTTAAGACTAATGTTTAGTTTTTTACACAATTATTATTTGTTTAAACCATTCTTTCATCTGGTAATCCTTGGAATGCATTATTTTTCGAATAAATGATACCCTCCGTGAAGGTGAAGCCATATTTTTTATTTAACATATTTTAAAATTGTTGGAACAAATCCCATATGTTTAAATTTTTTTCTCCACTAAATCATTAAAATTGAGATGCAAAATATGCATGCCATTTATTGGGAACAAAAGCATTGGGTGCTTGTCGCCTACATGTTCTAATTTTTTATGTGTACGCTCACTTGAAAAGAGTCCTTTTGAACGGTTTTAGTTTATGAAATATTCGCAAACAAAAATAAAGAAATGAAATGAAAAATCAGAAATCGTGAAATGAAAAATCTGTGGTTCAGGGCGCTCAGCAGTACGTTTGCTTATAAGAGGTGTGTTCAAAAAGTAAGGTGAATTTTCAATTTCCGCGGGCTACGTACATTCAAGTATAAAATTTTTTGTTTTGTTGTGTTGGTACACTCGTCATGATCATATGTTCACAGTTTTGATTATATAGCTCGTGTTGTTTTTCTGGCAGAGGCGTAAAAGGTTAGAAGGGTTTGATGTGCTCGGCGATTTTCTTCTTTCGAAAAAAATGGAGCAAAGAGTTTGCATTAAATTTTGTGTGAAAAATGGAATCCAGTGCTCTAAAACTCTTGAAATGTTGACAGTTACATACGGTGAGTCTCCTCTGAGTAAGAAAAATGTGTATAAGTGGTACAAGCTGTTCCAAGAAGAGCGAGAGGATGTCGAAGACGAACCTCGCCCTGGACGTCACACCACGTCAACAACAGATGAAAACGTTCAATCAGTGGAAGAAATGGTTTTGAAAACTCGCCGAATTACCATCAGAGAAGTTGTTGATGATTTTAGAATATCGGTTGGCTCAAGCCAACGCAAAAAACGTCCGGAACTTTGGAAAAACAATTCGTGGAAACAATTCAAGCGTTGGCACAAGTTTATTATATCTGAGGGGGATTACTTTGAAGGGGACAACATAAATATTGAGGAATAAATGAATATTTTTTGAGAAAACCATAAAGTTACCCTATTTTTTGAACACACCTTGT
>NC_046665.1:34961409-34980523 GCF_010883055.1 Belonocnema kinseyi | reverse complement strand
TCCATTTTTCATTGCAAAAAAAGTTTAAAACTAAAATCGTGCAATAGCCTAAATGGTTCCTTATATGATAATAATAATATATGGAGAAGGAAAGTTTAATCGGATAATATTTAGAGGTCGCGCAACGACCTTAAAGAAATATTTATCTCAATTTAAATTGAACAGTGGCCTAAATTGACTCTAAGTGTTTCTTTTAAAGTTTAATATAGTTTAAAAATTACAGTTTTAATTTATTAGTATGCTTGATGTGAAATTAGGAATTTAACTATTCTCAGTTATTAATGTAAGAAAGAACAATTCAAGTGTTTATCAGCGTTCTGTGTAATATGGTTATTATGGCATTTCTATGAGTAAAAAGTGACTAAATAAAATAAAAATAACTGATGTCTATTGAAATAATAATTTTCAACATCAAAAAAACTATATCATCCAATTTTTAGGAATAAAATATAATTATATATTTAAAAACAATAATTTTGCTTGCGCGACCTCTGAATATTACTCGATTTTAATTTTATTAAACAATACTTTTTTTTTATTGAAAAAGGAACAATTTTGGCCGTTGTACATATTGGATTTCAATCATTGTTTTGTTTAGACCAGCCTGATATATATGGATATACATTCTTATTAAAATAATCATTTTTTTACAATTTGAGTAAACTTTGATTTTGCTTTAAACATTTTAATAAAATATACATTCAACTTTACCACCAGGCCATGTGTTAAGTGTAAGGAAGCTTCTCCTTTGAGAACCACCGCACGCAATATCGCTGGATGAACCAAATATGCACAGTACGTTAATCTTGATATTGGATAGAAATACTTCCACGATAGCAGTTTGTTCACCAGCCCTAAAAAAAGTACAAAATTTCAAGCAGTATTTTAGGAATTCTAAATATTTAAATATTGTAAAATTTTTGAATATTGAAAAGCATAATGCAAAATTGAATACGGATAATTGAGAATGTTCAAAATGAACTAATTTACATTTCAGAGCCTTAATTTTGTCCACGTTTGAATAGAAATATTAAAAATCGAATACCTAACATTAAAATTAAATGTTAAAAATTGTACAATAATATTAATTTGAAAGCCGATGGAATTGAAAAATCGCGAATTTCCTAATCATCTTAAATTGAGCATTTTTAAATATACACCTTCTGAAATGTTCGAATATGTAATCAAATCCTACGTTTTTATGAAACTAACCGTTTCGAAAAAGCTTTGCAAAATACGCAAAAAATATCAAATTGGAACTATTAAGATTTAAAGACATTTTAATAACTAAAATAATGGGTTAGGACTTTAACAAAACAAAATTGAGGAGGAAGAGAACAAAACAAGATAAATATATCTATTTAAAAAAATGACTTATGCATTTTCAGTACTCAAGGAATATTATCATTGACCAATGGCTCACAGAAAAATTCTATCTGATTAAAATTACGCTTTCAAAATTGTTTACCCTTAAAAATGAATTTTTTATGGTTTCTTTGCTTAGTCCTCATCAAATTAAATAATTGAAACTTTTCAATGCTTTAAAATAGTTACGTTTTAAATCTGAAATATGGAAAAAACAAGGAGTTTTAAATAATAAATGCGATTTTTAATACCCTGAAAACTATTTTACTTCAAAATATTAAAAACTAAACAATTTCGAATTCAAAGCGTTTGAATCCGAATTGAATAATTAAGTATTGTGAAGCTTTGAAAACTAAATTATTTTAACTTCAAGATTTGAAAACTGAACTGAAAAGTTTAGAGCCATTAAATAAAAATCTAAGTAAATTTGCATATTTCAAATTGATGTTTCGAAATTGAACCAAATTTATAACCAAACTCATACAAAATTAAGTTATTATTTTTCCATCCTTAAAAATAAAACGACAAACAAGCCATTTAAAATTTTACAAAGGAAAAATGAAGATAGTAGGTTTTCATAGACGTAACGTTTTATTAAATGATTTAAAATGTTTAGCTTTAATTAATTGAATATTAAAATTACATTTTTTATTATACCTATAATTATCTATTTCTTATCTATTATAATTCTGTTATTATCAAAATTATACTCACCACCGTAGCCCGTTACACATGCGATCAGAATCCAGGCAATGCTCATAGCCCATCCGGAATGGGACATAGCTGTATACAATGCCGATACAATTGGCCCGAATCTATTCCCATACAAGCCATAGACAATGCTTGTCATTACTAAAAATGAAAGAGTCCAGCCTAGTGCAAGTATCGCCTAGAATAATGAAAGTAAAATAAGTACATTTTACCAACTCTTTCGCTGTACACATTAAATATATATTATGAAAAAAGGGATAACAACATTTATAATCCATTCGAATCAACAGTATTGATGAGAAAAGTTACCTTGTTTAGTCTAATTTTGCAATTAACCCTGAATAGGTACCATCCAGTTGCCATTCCAATTAAGTAAGGGCCAATCCTGGTCCAGGGTTTGTCGTAGAGGCTCTCATAATGAGCAAACGGATTTTCTATGCTAAATATTAAAAAATTTTAAAGCAACTTAGAGACAATATTTTTTCAACTTTATTGACTATTCAGAAAATAGTACTACAAATTAAAAATTAATAATTAAAACTTCTATTTACAATAGTGCTGTCGAAGGTTTCCAATTATTTGTTAGTCTTAAAATATTGAACACTGCAATTTGAAATTTGATTTGTCCGAGTATATAGTTTTTTCATTTTAAAATGCTCAATTTTTAAATAGTTTTCTGTTTTTGAAATTTAATATATCAGTGAGAATAATATAATTTTATTCCTTTAAAATGAATTGAATTTTGCGTTAGTCACACGAGGCAAAACAATCTTACGCCCTTAAGACGCATTATGCTTTTTGTCCTACCCTCTTTCAAACCAAGCATGTGAAGCAAATAAGAGATGTTCGGTGTTCTTGACAATTTTAAATCATAAGTAAAGGAAGAAATAGCGTACTTAGCAGCAGCGAGACTGTGGGGTCCAGCGATGAAATTTTTTTAAAGATATATATAAATTTCTCTATCAAGCGTAAAGTTTGATGTATAGGGCGTAAAGTTTCATGCCGGCACGGCGACGAAGAGCGCAAGTGCGAACTTCGCTGGGCTGGAAGCCGCCACATTACGCCTGCTTTACGTGCATGCAATAGCGAGTTTTTAAGGGGGAGGGGGTCGTACCAAAAATATATATTCACTGTTAGGCTAAAGAAAATATGACTAATTAATATTTGATAATACCAAAAATTTACCTCGGCACGTGATCAGTATGGACGGAAATTAATGCAGTGGTAATCCAGGATGCAATTAAGAAAATAACTCCAATAGCAGCACCAACAGAGAAAAAACTGCGAATATATAGTATGATCAAAATTAACCATTATATTATTAAATATTTATAATTTCATGAACTGTTCAACTAATTTGCAATTAACCTTGCTGCAATTATGAGAATAATTATTCCAACAGTGTAAAATTGAGTGTCATTTGCCAGGTACCAACTCCACACCATACACTAAAAAAATTGGAGATAATTTTTAATCTCGTCAGTAATATGAGCTATTATTGTGAAACGAACATTTCATCATGTAAACTGTAAAGTACACACTCTGTCGTCCATATCGAAGTATGTATTTATGTAGAGTGCATTTCTCCACCAAAATTGTTCGCAAGTTTTGTAATCCAAAGCTGGAAGCTCGATCATTGTATGATCATGGTACCATTTCATCGAAATTTGAATCAAGCCAATCACTATGAGATAAGGAGGAGTAAGTCGTACATATCTATAGCCCATCATCCCTAAAAATTGCATAAATTGACCACAGCATCCTTTTGTTATTTTCATTTTCTTTATCCCTTCTTTTGTAATTGTCCGGAAGTAAAGAAATGAAACCAAACATCCACTGGAATGATGAAGATCATTATATTACATTAATACATACTTTCCTAATTTAAAATAAATTAGTAGCTTCACAGATTTTTGGTTTTGTTTTCCTTACCTGATAAAGAAAAAAGTGTCAACTGCGTAAGAACCATTGCTAATAGTTTGATATAAGAAGTCCGCCTCTGCATTTTTTCGCCACATCTGGTTGTCTGAAATAGGATATATTCAGCATTAATTTTTCTATATTATTGCAGGAAGGTTCTTCACCTTTAAGAGCTATCGGGAAAGTATTCTTCAATATACAAGAATAATGTCTTATCGACAGGGAAATTATATATTATATTTTTTAATAGAAAAGGTTCAAGAATACCAGAAAATTCATTTGTAGTCAGACAACTGTGCACCAACATAATCCACAACATTGAAATAAACCGCAAACCATGAATTGGTGCTAAAGTATCTGAGCCAACATCCAAACTTGTAAGCTTTGAAATATTCAAAAGTAAGCTGAATGATAATAAAGATTCTGACAGCGGTTTTGGCATCTTCTTTGGATCACAAACATCTGAAATATAAATAAAGCAACATGTAAAAAGAATTTTTAAATTAAATTCATTTCATACAAAACTCAATTTCAATTTGTATCAACTGTAGCTAACACGAACAAAACTGTATACAGAAAAGTACTCATTGCTGTCGTAGATTCCGGTATTGCTTCATAATTGTGTAGTATTTTCATTATGGTTTAAACAGTGTTAGTTAACAAAAAATTGATTTGAGCTTCTGACGGTTATTTTTTGGGTACTGTCTACCGTTACAGAACCGGTAAGTTGCACGGAAAATTTCGTAATACTTTTGGCAGTGCCTATTTTTTGTTAAACATGAAGTAAGATTTGACTTAAGAAAATTATTCAAAATCAATAATATTACTTAAATCTATGACAAATTATTATCACACATTTTTTAATTTAATCTGGATTAAAAATAAATAAATAATAATAAAGATAATTACCTAGGGAGCCATTATGAGTATTCACAGCCCAAAGTCTTGAAATTGTAATTTCTCCAAAAACGTTGTTTTCTATGCTTTTCAAATCACCAATAATTTCATTGTTTATTTGCTTTTCATCTTCTTTTCTTAAAACTTTGTACCTTAATAATAAGTCGTATGCAGTACCCACTACTACGAAGACTAGAATCACAGCGAACATTCCCCTGAAAGTAGATGTTCAGATATACAAAGATGAATTATGTACAACCTGTGTCACATGTGCACTTTCTAATAAATCTGTATTATTTCAATAAGACATTAAATTTAGGCAAAAGTACAACCAGGGGCGGGCCCAGAAAAATATTGCGGTGGGGGGGTGTCAAAATATATATATGCATATCCCATGCATAGCTTAGCGGCGTCGGCCTTTAATATGAAAGGCCAAAAGTTTCAGGGGGGGGGGGTTGAACCCCCTAATATATTCCCCTGGATCCGCCACTGAGTACAACTAATTTAATGTATGGAAAATCTATTTAAAGAGTAAAGTATAAAAGGTGTTTTTTACATTCTGATTAGGCAAGGTATCAGATTTGTATAAAATTTGACCCCCTCCCCTGTTTTTGTTTTTGTTTTTTGAGTCCCCCAGAATCCAAAAAACAGGTCTTTACGAATGTTTCTGTATGTATGTGTGTATGTATGTATGTATGTATGTATGTATGTATGTATGTATGTATGTATGTATGTATGTATGTATGTATGTATGTATGTATGTATGTATGTATGTATGTATGTATGTATGTATGTATGTATGTATGTATGTATGTATGTATGTATGTATGTATGTATGTATGTATGTATGTATGTATGCATGTGTGTATGTTTGTATGTATGTATGAAATATTGTATGTCAGGCTGTGAGCACGATAAATTTGGAAAAAAGTAATCTATTCGATTGGCCTTGGGCACCTCTCTGACTGTCAGGAACTAAAGGTCCCCTTTGATAGCCAGCTATTTTGGATAAAAATTTAAAAAGTTAGAGCAGTTTGAACATTTGCGAACATTTTTTTCAAGTTTCAAACATTTTCTGTACGGATATTTATAGTATTCAAAAATAAGAACAATTTATCTTTATGCCTTTGTTTGATAAAACCAAAATTTAAGAGAGTTATAGCATTTACAAAAGTCCAAAATTACACGAAAATCAACATTTTAAGCCAAATAACGCACGATATGAAAAAAGTTAAGAGAAGAAAAATGTTTCTTTTTGAATGCCCTAGAAGATTATAATAAGAACTTTTTAAATTTTCTTGAAGAATCGAAAATCAAATTTTTTACAGCATAAAAAATAATGGAAAATCCAAAATTACATTTTACGGTTAAACTGTCCTAAAATAGGTAAAGAGATCGATTGACAAAAATTGTGCATTTTAAAAAGATCTACAAATTTGTTGTCATTCACTTTTTGATAGCATGTGTTATTTGCGTTTTAATCGTAAAAACTTATATTCACAATAAAAAATTAGCAAAGAAAGTATGAGATTTGTGTAAAATCTGACCCTCACCCTGTCTGTATGTAGTATGCTGTTTGTATATATGTATGTTCGTCAGGCTATAAGCAAAATAACTTTTGAAAGAATTAATCTATTCGATTTCCCTTTGGCACACTCTCTGAGTATCCCGAACTAAAGGTTAAATTCATTAGCCAGCTATTTCGGATGAAAATTCAAAAAGTTAGAGCATTTTAAAAATTTTTGCGATCATTTTTCCAAGTTTTAAACATTTTTTGTACGGATATTTATAGTATTTAAAAATACGAACAATTTATTCCTATGACTTTTTGAAGGTTGGTGACCTTCTCAGCATAAAACACTAATCAGGTAGTACTCTCGGTTGAAACTAATCCCCCCCCCCCCCCCCAAGCCCGCAACCCCTCATCAATCAAAGTTTCGTGGGTCACTGAGGTGTTAGGGATATAACTAAGAATAAAAAAAGGTAAGGTTGATGTATAGGCAATATGTGCAACGTTGAAATCGTCAAAATAGAATTGAAAATGAGCAAATTGAGTTTTTAAAAAACCCGGCAGAAGTTGCAATAAAATGTTCAATACAATTTTTGTTTAAGAATGCTCATTTTTTTAAAACATGAAAATGAAACTACGTCAGTTTTATTACCAATGAATGTTATGAATGATAATAATATACATTTATGGAAATGATATGCAATTTGAGGGACAAACTCGAGTGCGAAGCACAAGATACGTGATGAGAATGTGTTCTTTAAAGCCGAAGAAGCTTTAACAAAAGAGAATTTAGAATCACCAAATTACTGTTGTCGATGCTTTGACCTTTAGTGTAATATCATACACAATTAATATTTGTATAATATAATATAAAATCAAGAACCTCGAATACACGCTTTTTATTTTGGTGTATAATACTTTGACAACAACTTTTGATATAAAATATAAGGCTAATATATGAGCAGAAAAAGAACTTCGAAAATAAGAGTAAATTCAGGTTTTACTAGAATTATATCTAATTATACAATTAAAATGTGTTAAAGAAACCGAAAATGTTTGGAAGACCTTGCGAGTTATGAACAAAACGGCACATAAGGTTTTTTCGCGACAACATCGAAAATTTGTTTGAAAAATGTTTAAAATATCATATGTCAGGGGGGCGTGGCTTCCATATACATCTAAGAGTCAGAAGTATTTTTTCAAAATACTAGGTAAAAATCTGCTCAAAACTAGAAAAAAAACTACCCGCCGTGCGAACACATTTTCATCGCGTGCCGTGCGCGCGAATAGCGATTTCAGCGCACACATGGCGCGCGACTGTTGGTTATCGTGCTTCGTCCTCGAATATATTTATGTCGCACTGCGTGCTCGATAATACGAGCCCACAAAAAAAATGTTCTGAGTCTTGGATGTCAATATGTCAGCTCATTCAGAAGAAAAATCTTATTTGGGAAAACAGAACAATTTCGTGAGTTTTTCTTATCCACCATAGTCATGAGTTGGTAGCTCTATATCCCCGAAATCTCATAACACTATAACCTCAAAACCCCTTCACTTTTTGTATTCTTAATTTCTTCTATCAGTATCAACGCCAGTAAAGCCATGATAACGATTTTATTTATTCTTTCAAACTCTCTTGTCTTCGAAAGATCTGTGCAACGGATTTTGTCTCCGCTTCTTTCACTGTGCACACTAGGGTGGTCCAAAAAACCAACTTTCGAATAAAGGGCATGCCCCACCCCATTTTGTGAGGTTGCCGGAAATAAAAATTCCTTCCAAGTTTGAGCCAAATTGGTTAATATTAAGACGTGCAGCAAAGGCCCTGAAAATCCCATAAGATTAAAAAGGGGAAATTTTGGTTTTCGGAACAATAGGATTCAGGTTTCTGGATTTAAACTTAGCTTGCGGGAGATATTAAGAATTTGTTGCGGAGTCTCTAATCAATCATCTTCATTAAATTACTTTAAATGTGGATGACCCCCCCCCCCCTTGTGGAACCCAAAAATGTCCCGAAAAACTCGAATTGACATTTTGGCCCAAAATTGAAACATAAATGCTCTGTTTTTCCTTTTTTTGCCACAAATTATTTTTGTTTGTCAAGTGGAATGGTTTCAAGTATTTTTCAGCTAATTAAAAATTGTTTAAACAATTTATTTTTGTTTAAATAATTTTTTTTGCACTCACTCATTGAAAGGTAGCTTTTTTATGTTTGGTTTGACAATTAGCCATTTAAAGAAATAATTATCTTTGTTTCAAGCATTTAATATTTGTTTTAACAATTTATTGTTATTTAATTGTAACTTTTTCTTAAAAATAGGTATAAAAATCCAATTTTTTTAAATTTAGTTAGCTTTACTGCTTATTATCAGATATCTTCGTCATTTAAATACTAGTACCTTATTTTGTCGTATTTTGTCGTATTGTTTAATAAATTTATTAAATGATAATGTAAGATTTTATTGGAAATTGTGATTCAAAAATCTGATTCTTTTCTCAATTCAATTAAGTATATCGTTTATTGTTAAATTTTTTAATGTTAAACAAATGCTTTAAATAACTAATATTTGTTCATAAAATGTTTTACATTGGCCAGGAAAAGTTTATTTTTTGAGTAAGACTTCATTCTATAAAAATTACATTCAATTTTCTCGTTCTGAAATCATTTTTATAATTTTTTCCTTTAAATCACCCTTGTAGACACATTCGTTTGCCCTTTGAAAGCTCAAAGTAAGTTTTTGTTTTGTTTATGTTGATCCCATAGATTAGCTGTTAGTATTCTCAAAGGAATTAAAAGTCTTTGTATTTTTTAAACGTCACTGGAAATCAAAACAAAAAATTTTGCTCTCAACAATGAAAAATTACCACAAAAAAAATTACGGCAAAAAACAGAAATTTCAAAAATTTATTTTCGAAAACAATTGTTTAAACAAACAAAATTTATTTAAGCAAATAAGAATTTATCACAAAATAAGGTGCTAGTATCTAAGTGACGTAGATATTTAATAATAAGCAGAAAAGCTAACTCATTTTTTTTAACTAGATTTTTATACCTCTTTTTAAGAAAAAGTTTCAATTAAATAATAATTAATTATTTAAACAAATACTAAATGCTTGAAAAAAAATCATTATTCCTAAAAATGTCCAATTATCAAATCAACCTTTAAAAATCTGCCTTTCAATGAGTGAGTGCAAAAAAAAATTATTTAAACAAAAAGCAAATTCCTAATCAACAAATCTCAGCGTAAAAGTGAAGATTATTCTATTATTTTTAATGCGTGATTCTTCCATCTATCTAAAATGTCATTATAAGAATAGGATATACCAGAAACTTATTTATTTCTCTTTCCATAGCGTCCGCCGCATAGGTTTCTATTCCCTAAAAGAGAACGTGTTTTTAATATATTTATCTCCTTGTAATTGTACCTTCATATAGCTTTAGATTATTTAATTCTTTCACGTGGAATATAAGTTTTGAAGATTTAATTTTAATCAATTCAAGTCCGCCTCTCTAGAGTTGAAGTTATTTTAAATCACACATTTGAATAGATTTATTTGATGCATTTTTAATACTTTTAAGTAAATTATTAAAATATAAATAAATATAAATTAAAATATTTTTCGAATTTATAAGTTAAAAAAAGATTTAATAATGAAAAATAGGTTAAATAAATGCTTTCGTAAAATATTACTAAGTCGATTGAGAGGAATAGGATTTGCACTTTTTCTGTTTCCGTTGGGGGATTTTAGACGGAGGAAAAATCTCGTATTCATAGGAATATAAATTCTTAATTTTTCTGAATTCCATGTTTATTACCGGGAACCCATATTTTGTAGTTTTTAAGCAAGTCAAACATCAATTCCTTGTAGTTACCAATCTTGTGATTGGCTAAGGAATTCTCAATCACATTCTTAAAGCTCAGCCATGCATCTCGTTCCTTGATATTTATTGCGGCAATGGACGTTTCATCTGTCAACATCTTACGAATTTGAGATTCATCAAAGACTCCTTTCAATTTCGCGCTTGATAAAGCTGGGAATCGTTTGAATTAATAAACAAAAATTTGCCTTTTTTATCAAAAGCTTTTACGAACTGTTTCATCAAACCTAAACCTAACAGTTCATGAGTAATGACCTAGCAAAGTCTACATTTACTCTACTTAGTCTGTGACTAAAGCGATCCGAGAAACGGAACAGCGGTCATTTGTTAACATTTTTTACCCTATAAGTGATTTTATTAATTAAAAATGAATATTTAATCATTTTTTAATAATAAATAAATAATTTTTGGTTTAACTTTTTATCCGCCATTCCTCGAATGTATTATTGGACACTTCTTACTACCGTTTTTGTTAGGGAGGTTTATTAATTATGAATATAAAAATGAATATTTAGCCATTTTTGTCAATAAATAAATAACTCTTTGAACAAATATATTTCCACCACCCATTGTTGTGCATTTGCAATTTATGTTAGACAGGCTTATCTCTCCCTGGGCATCGCGGGAATATGCAGCTGGTGGGAGGGCTTAACGGTCTCATCAGACTATATTTCTGGAATAGGTGAACCAGAGGGTCTGCATCTTGAGGTGTAGATGCTCTGGGGAACTGACGGACTCTGGTCTGTGGGATCTAAACTGAGAAGCAACTTTCAGGGGATAATAGCAAAGTCTCCTAAAATATCAAGGGCCACTTCAAGATCTGAATGGCACCAGGGTTAAAAAATCCTTGAACACCCCGGTGTGCCCCCTCAGTTGAAGCGGCCACGCCATAATTGCAAAGGGGTTCTCTTAACAGAGACTTTGGGACAACAGCCCCCCCTGCAAGAGGGGCTTTGCAGGGGCTAAACCACATTTCCTTAGCTTGTCGTGGACCTAATAAGCGATACATGAAAAACAAATGAAAACCAAAACAATGAGGGCTCCATTACGGGCCCCTCCTGTAACCCACTGCGAAAGGTGGTGCTACGGTGGCAGGACCTTTAGGAAGAAGAATTTTAGCGGTGCAAGAAGAAAGAAAGACCGCTTAGCGTGGCCCGCAAACAGTAGCCATTGCACCCCACAGTGGGCAGTGGCTGCGGGAACTTTACATAGAGCAACTCCTTAGACTTTTTTAACAAGCAGAGAAGGAAGGACTCCAAAGACACTCCTACATACATGGTTTTAAAACGGCATAATCTCAAGCGTCAATCTCAAGCCTTGAAAAAAGGGCTGAACTGCGAGAAAGATGTTCGGCCAACCAGTTTAATATCCTGCACAAATGGCTGCCTTTCAGACAGGCTGCTTGGTAGACACTGCGCTCCATGCTGACATGGGAAAATTGGAGAAGTAACTGGACGGGAAGCATGTTACGTCGGAGGCGACTCGAAATCAGATGGGGCAAAGACCTAGCCATGGGAATAGTGCTACGGTGGTGCCTACAGGGTATCTGGTCGTTTCCACGAAAAAGTACCAAGTCTCGAAAATTGACTCCGCTGTATTTTATAGTGATAAACTGATGATCTTAGACTCGGTTAAATATCTAGGAGTAATCTCAGCAAAGTGAACTGGGCGCAGCACCTTAAAGCCCAATGATGGGAGTTTGTCATGACATTTTGGATGTGCAGAAGAGTCTTTTCTTTGACGTAGGGCCTAGGGTCTTACAGGCTTGCATGGATCTACTCTGCTATCCTTAAATTAAGGCTGCTATACGCAACCGTGGTCTAGTGGCTACGGGCGTAACTTAAATTATGCATGGCATGCTGCGACGATTAAAAAGGCTAGTGTTAAGGGATGTGATGGGAGCAATAAGGACTACGCCGCCGGACAAGAGCAAAACTATGGACTTATGGGTCTAGACACGCTACTCATTGGGCACAAAATTTGGCGACATCTTTACGACATCTTTACGACATCTGTACGACAGTTTTACGACATCCTATGTCCATGTTGTTACAGTGTCTTTACGATATCGTAAAGACATCGTCATATCATACGACATATTTACGACATCGTAAAGATGACTTAACGACATAGACATAGGATGTCGTAAAGTTGTCGTAAAGATGTCGTAACGATGTCCTAAAGACGTCGCCAAATTTTGTGCCCACTGGGTAGGCTCCCAAGAGACATCAGTATACTGCCGACTCTATAGATGAGGGAAGATAAAATAACAAATCACGCAACTTCAAAGGGAAATCTGGAACACAGATGGCTCTAAAGGAATAGGAAGGTCAGGAGCCGGAATTTATGACAGCGTGCGAAGGAGGAGGATAGTGATCACAATTGTGAGGTATGTTACCATTTTTCAGGCGGAGGTCCTAGTCATACTTCGCTGTGCTGATACATTATTAGAAAAAAACGCTGCTGGCAGGCAGATTACATCATGCTCGGACAGCCAAGTGACATTAACTGCAGTTGGGAAACCATTTACAACATCAGAGCTACTTTGGGAATGCAAAAAGCTATTAAGTCAACTTGCAGAAAGGAACAAAGTGACCCTTATTTGGGTGCTGGGTCAGACAGAAATCAAGGGCAACAAAAAGTTAGACCTAATCCTAGGCTAACCCAAGAAAGATATAAGAACAGTGGTTCAGATGCTTACGGGGCACAACCACCAACATTATTACATGCTCAACATGAGGTATTACCTTACGAGAAAGGACAGGAAATGAGGCAGGGATTATGAAACATTCCTGCATTTCTTATGCTAGTGCACGAAATTATCTAGGCTCAGACAAGAAATCTTTGGCGTCTATTTTATGGAACATAAGGAAAGCATAAGCGACCAGTGGTTAACATACTAGGCTTAATCAATCTTTCTGAGGTCAACTTAAAGAGGGAATAATTAAGGGTGTGGCTCAATAGGCTTTATGAGTTGAGCACCAGGAGGCCTCCACTGGAGCACTCCGCCCGCAGTTAAACTTAACTTAGAGAGGTTTATTTTAATTAACTGTCATTCTGAGGATGGATTCATATTCAGCGACCCAAAAAATATATAGTACATCTAGTCATCTTTATGTAGACTCCCAAAAAAAAAATTTTTTAGTCCTGCGTGATTTTCGAACAATTTCCACTGATGTTGAGGCAAGCCGTTTCATGGTTAATTAAAAATAGTATATGGGTAGGTATAAAAATTCTCTCACTTGAAATATTAAATATAACATTTTTACAGAAAAATTTTAAAAAATTATCATTTTATTAAAATCCTCGCGTGGCTCGAATTGTTTCCCATATTTATCACTGTGCAACGGTCAGGATCTAAGCTTAAGACAAACCAAAAATTGCATGTAATTTTTGGCAAAAAAATTGAAAAAAATGTTGTTTATTTTAAAGCCGTAATCTACCATCGGAAATTGTCGGTTTCATTAGCGAGAAGATCTAGCTTTTGAATGTGTATACACTTGATTCACGAGTTTTTTGGAAGTATGAGTGAAGTAATTGTTTCTTAATACTAAAAGCATAATGGCAGCAATTTCCACATTGCTTGTTAATAATTATTGATTCTTGGTGTGCTCCATACGAGTGGATGGGTAAGTGACACATACGCACCTTTTACTGAAAGTGCTTTTCCCCTGTCATTAAAAGGAATTTCATAAAGCAAGTGAGTGGAACACGTACAATAAATATGTTTCTAATAGTATTCGAATGGGATGAATGTCTGTTTTTTAAAATGCATTGAGGAAAAATACTTGGAATAGACCATACACGTTGGAGAAAAGTTGAAAAAAATGTTAAACCTAACAGCAATAACTTTTTTTCACTCCAAACATGACTGATTCTCCTTAAAATACATTTTCCTTAATCCTCTCACTGATCTTTTTCTGTACGAATTCTCGAACTTGTTAATATTATTGCTCATAATGAATCATTAAACAAACCATTGCCCTCCAGACAGCTACTCACCGAAAGACAAATTCGCTGACTAAAATTTCACTCCTTATTTTGCACGATATATATTTTTTTTCACAAAACGACAGTGACTCGCTTCTGCTTGCTGAGCACTCTCCCTACCGACTTCTACACACTGATTTGTAAATTATTTCTTGGACATATTTATATGAAATTTGAACCGATTTGTTAATCGTGGGTCGTTTTAGACCCAAGGCATTTTTCTTTTATTTTATTACTCAAAATCCGTGTACTCCGGAAATATCTATCACCACCCTAAAAAAACTTTAGGAATAGAGGGCCCTCTGTACTCAATCACGTTTCTCCAGTGGGAGTCTGGCCTTCGCAGTAAGCAGATCCAGTGCGCGTTGGGTCTGAAACGACCCATGATATATGTAAAGTCGGTGCGAATTCGTTTTGAGCGCCAAGGTAAGTTTTTAAATTTTTTATGAAGTTTAGGAATATTTTCGAAAGACTTTTATTATTTTGAGTCATATATTGATTTTAATTCTCTTATAGCATGGCGCAGCGTACATCCACTGAAGTCACGTTATACACGTTGCAGAGACTGTTTGTAATTATAAGATGATAGAATTTAAGACGTGAATATATTGTTCTTTTTTCTTTGTGAATGTGTATAATTTTCTACAAAAATAAAATTTGTATAAATCAAAATATATCGAGTTATTTCTTGAAACTTCAAATTTTTTTTTGAAAAAAGCACTCATTGACACCAAATATCTGAGAATTTATTTTGTACCCATCGAGTTCATGATTTTTTTCGTGAAAATGCGCATCTTGAACTTTACTATGCTTTTTGAAAAATTCAAATATCGCATTTATTTGAAAAGTTATGAAAGGACCCAAGATAAATTGAGAAGGTGCCAAGAAAAGCGATAAACTAATCGGGTTAATATTGAAGCATACTGCTTTTTACGAACGGTTCATTTGCACTTAGATTTCAATTAAATTTGTTAATAAACAAATAAATTCATCCACGGTGTCACTCTCAGTACGTGAGCAGTTCAAAATAAATTAAAGAATTTCTTGACTTTTGTACCTCAACTTCAATTGATGGCATGACCTATCCAAGCCTCAAACGCCAAGTTTCAAACGTCTTAGTCGGCGAGCACCGCACACGGCCAGACACACGGCCAGAGATTTTAGCTACAACTTTCCAAGGTAATGCTACAAGTTTAAGTAGAGGTAAAAATGTATACAAGATTCTAGCGGTTTTTTATCAAAGTTTCTAGGTCCATATTTTAGCGAGTAATTAAATTTCAAAGTCAGGAGTTTATTTTCAACAGTACTTTTGCTGATATTATTAATAATTTCTGACGGCAGTGTAAGTCCTTTGCTATTGATGATAGACAATTTTTTTCAGGTTTGCGCAGACTTTTACTAACTTCAATTTTGCTAAGTAAACTTTTAAATCTTGGATGCATAGGAAAGTAACAGTCCACTAACGTTTTCAACTTTTTCAAATAAATTTCCTATATTGCGAGGCAAAATCCTTATCACAAATCCTGACACTTTTTTTACAACGACTGGACTACGTGCATCAACCGTTCAATGATAATAGTATCTTAAACATTTAGTATATGCTCTAAAATCACGAATAATACTATTAAACTGTTAAAAAGCCTTTTTTAAAAACTTATATTCGAAAAAGAGAAATGTGTACATATTTCACATTCATATTCTGCTGCGCCATTTCCGCTATCTTGATGGGGCGTAGCTTGCTTTCAAAAGCTTGTAAGTAAACCAAGCTATTCACGTTTTTCCATAAATACAGAAAGAAAAAACGTTACCATTATTATTGTAAGCCTAAATATAAGAACGTCTCTGTCAAAAATCCAAGAAAATTATTTCTATCTATACCCAAATGTAAGCAACGAAAAAACTGGTACGAAATTATTCGACGTTACACGTGACTCAATACGAAAGACTGCAGGCAGTGCGGGAAGGTGATGAAACAGCCCTATATGTATTATGCCAGTGCCCGACATTAGATGAGCTCAGACAGCAAAGCCTTCGGGCCCGTTTCATGGAACCTGAGCAAATTACAATGCGATTGGTGATTGACATACTAGGCTTCATCGAGAGGTCTAGGATGAACTACTGTGAGCGAACAGTTAAGGGTGTGGCAGAATAGACGTTATAGCTTGAAAGCCAGGGTAAATTTATATTATTACAATTTTCAATGTTATTCTATACGGTTTAAATTAAGGTAACGCGTCATAAATTTACGTGGCTCTAAGCAAATTTGTAGATATAATTAGGCGAAAAATTTTATTAATTAAAATGTTATTGTAGCTTGTCTCCTTTTTCCAAAAAAATAATGTTCTTATTTTACTATATTTTTATAACAATAGTTTATAACAAATTTTCAGATATTATTTGGTTAAACCACTTTTGAGTTTTATTGTTTAGGGTAGCCGAGAGAATAAAATTTAATTCAATGGTACAGAAATAAATATAATATACATTTGATATAATACAGTTGATTACACAAACACACACAAAAAAGTGTGCGGATCTGGTAACAAGACACACGTATTCCTATGGATTTTGGGGAGCTGAATTCAAATTCGGTATCAAAAATTACCCATCACGTCATGGTTGAGCCATGACCTCAAAAAATGATGAAAAATCGTGCACTGAGGCAAATAAATTTAAAAATAATGCCAGTGATGCAAATTTTCACTTCAAATACATGTCGACAACTGTGAAGGGTCAACCCTTGCCTAATATCAACTTATTTAACATAACTTTATCCAACAGAACCTGACATCACATAACCTCAATCAACAGAAATTTATTGAACTACACGTAAAGCTCTGGAAGCATATTTTCCCAGTAGAAAATGTGTGCTACATTGAATGGGTCAACTCAAGCCTAACCTATAAATAAATCTAACCTAACCTAACCTAACCTCACGAAACACAATTAAACTGATTGTGTTGTCCCGTTGTGTTTGCGTTACCGTTTCATTTAGCTTCGGCTTAACCTACATAGAGGTTTAACCTATCCCAACCTTAAAAAAACCTGACCTAACCTAACCGATTGCGCTGGAAACCCCGTTCTTTCGTACTTTCATATTTTGACATTAATAGCTGAGTCCCTGGGTAAACGGCGTTCATGCCGTCATGGCAGAGACAGGTAAAAAGTGTATTACGATGCAGGGAAAAACTCCAGTATTGGCGTCTGGTCAGGGTGGGAAAGCGGGCTCTCCGACGTCGTCATCATGCAACCGTAGCTCTTCATCAATGGATCACTTGGTTGGTGTAGAATCTCATGCTACAAGGAAAACAACGGCGAGAATTTCTCTAGCGCATGTCTGCAAGAATAGCTCAGATTCATTCTGTTACATTTGCAATAAATATGAAGTGAGCAGTTTGCGAAAATCAATCGACGAAGAAATGAAAAGTCTTTACGAAAAGTGTTTTAACCGTAAATTGCTGCACCAAGAAACAAAATGGGTTCCTCACGTCATTTGCAATTCCTGCAGACTTATGTTGTATCGTCTAAAAAATTCAAACAACGAAAAGTACAGCAAGTACTCTACACCAACCACATGGGAAAAACCCGTTATTGCGAAGGACTGCTACTTTTGCATGAATTGTGTCCAAGGGTTCATCGCCAAAAATAAAAATAACATTTCGTACATTAATGTTTGCACAGTCACAAGAGCAATTGAAATCAATAAAAATGCACGCCAGACTGGTTTAAGCGCTTTAAAAGATGATAGAATGGAAGTTGAAAGTCAACGTCATGGAGAGGGTAGTGAAACCAGTGATCGAACAGAAAATAGTTCTGATGATTCCGATGAAAATGACGAAAAAGATTACGGATATGGCGTGCATAAAATGAAATTGAAGGTTCCAATATTAGTGTCGCAACTAGAACTAAATGATTTTATTAGAGATCTTGGATTACCGAAAGATGGCACTGAATTTGCCGCTTCATTTCTAAAAATAAGAAATCTTCTAGAAACAAAGACAAAAGTTTCATTCTATCGCGACAGGGACAAAGAATTCAGAAAGAATTTCGTTAAAGACAAAGAGACGTCTTTAGTGTACTGCACTGACGTTAACGGACTAATGAACCACTTGAAGAAAAATGTGTACAGAGATGAAGAATGACGACTTTTCATTGATTCGTCAAAACGCAGCATTAAGGCCGTTTTACTGCATAACACGAATATTTACGCTCCTATCCCTATAGATCACTCAATGGTCATCAAAGAAGAATATAACAATGTTAAAATGCTTCTTGAAAAAGTTAATTACACGAATCACAAATGGCAAATATGTGGTGATCTCAAAATCATAAAAATGATATTAGGCCAACAATCGGGTTTCACGAGAGAGCCATGCTTTATATGCCTTTGGAATAGCAGAGATTGAGCCAATCATTACAGCAAAAAACATTGGCCTTTAAGAGATTCATTCAAACCTGGTTCTCATAATATCATCAACCAAAGCCTCGTTGATCCAGAAACAATTTTACTACCACCCATCCACATAAAGCTTGGGCTTATGAAGCAATTTGTCAAGGTGCTAGACAAAGATGGACAATGCTATAAGTATATATCCCTTAAATTCCCTAATGTTTCAGACGCTAAATTGAAAGAAGAAGTCTTTGATGGACCACAGATTCGAATATTGACAAGAGATACTAATTTCGTGAGCCACATGACGAAAATTAAAATGGACGCTTGGCAAAGTTTTAAAGCATCAAAGGCAAATTTCCTCGGTAACAAGAAAAGTCCAGACTACGAGAATATTGTTGCGAAAATGATAAGAAACTACAAAAAGTTAGGCTGCTTGATGAATTTAAAACTT
>NC_046665.1:34950974-34961309 GCF_010883055.1 Belonocnema kinseyi | reverse complement strand
CGAGGTCATGATGGCTGATTTTTGCTGGATGTTGAAAAGGGAAACGAATGTAGGTCTTAAACGTAAGCGTAACCCTTTGAATCGTTCCTTCGAAGAAAAAAGAACACGTTATAGCAGGCAGAAAATAGACTGAAGTAGGTCTATAAATCCATTTAGTTACGATAAAAGGCAAGATAAAATGTAAACAAGAAAGATAGTATAAATATATCCCTTAGGTCTACGAAAAGCAGAGAGAAAAATTTTTTGAATAAAACTCTTATTCATTTGCAGGTTTATGTTACAGTTCTACATTTTAATTGATACAAACATTGTCAGGTTAATTGAAATGGGGTCAATTCTACTTGTAGTTCTAAGTTTCTTTAAATGAGTGATGTGCGTCTAAATTTTTAATCACCTGTAGTACAATGAAATGAATTTTATTGTGTTACAACGGGAACACTTAAGTTAAGTTGTGTTGTATTAACAAAAATTTCGTTAGGTTCTGTTAAGTTAGATTCATTTGTAGGTTAAGATCGAGTTAACCTATTAAATATAGCACACATTTTAGACTGAGAACCGTACGCTTACATAGCTACACGTGTGATTGAATTTCATTCGGCTAGGTTAGGTTAGGTCAGGTTTTGTTAGGTTTGGATACGTTAAACCTCTATGTAGGTTAAGCTGAAGCTGAATGAAACGGTACCGCAAACACACCGGGACAACAGAATGAGTTTAATTGTGTTGCGTGAAGTTAAGTTAGGTTAGGTTAGATTAGGTTTTTGAAGGTTAGGATAGGTTTGACCTCTTTGCAGGTTAAGCCCAAGCTGATTCAAACGGTACCGCAAGCACAACGGGACAACACAATCAGTTTAATTGTGTTTCGTGAGGTTAGGTTAGGTTAGGTTGGGCTAGGTTAGATTTATTTCTAGGTTAGGCTCGAGTTGACCCATTCGATGTAGCACACATTTGCTACTGGGAAAATATACTTCCAGAGCTTTATGTGTAGTTCAATACATTTCTGTTGATTCGGGTTAGGTGAGGTCAGGTTCTGTTGGGTAAAGTTATGTTAAATAAGTTGATATCAGGCAAGGGTTGATGCTTCACAGTTGTCGACATGTTTTTGAAGTGAAAATTTGCATCACTGACAAAGCCGAAGCAGTTTTAACAAAAGAGATTTCACAGTCACGAAATTACAGGTGTCGACGCTTTGACCTTTAATTTAGAAAGATATTTGCATCTCAGCGTACGACTTGGTATGACCCAGTCTCAACATACTTGGATCAGCTTTTGTAACCAAAATCCAAGTGGCCTGATTCAGTTGGTTAGTGCGCACGGTACAATACAGGGGTTTAGGTAGTTTGCATATGGTTCGAATCCTCAGCGAGTGGGATGATTCAAAGCGTTTAAGCATACGATTATGTGGGTAAGTGAACGTGTTTGCGAACTGTGTATTAATAATGATAAAAAATAAATATTATATAACAATAATTTAAAAATAAATTTTTTCCAACTTTTTTTTGCGTCTGTATCTTAGTTTTCCGAGCTCTGTTTCTGATATTATAAAGCCTTTGCACTTTACGTTTTCAGCGAGTTCCAAACAGATTTTCTATCACTTTTCTAGAAATTCTTTTAAAAATTTACATGCTTTCCAGATTTTGAATGATCATTTTCTTGAATACGGAAGATGGTAAGGCTTTGTAGTTGTTGGGGAGGCTTAAGCATGTGGGACATAGGGGTCAAACGAAAGAAGAAGGAGAAAGGGGGTGGAGAAGGGGGAAAGGGGTTTGGCCTTAACGGGACTAACCCTTTCCTCCTAATCTATCTTTTCGAAAAGCCAAACTCAGGCGGCGGCTTTCCCCCCAGATTTTCCGGAAGCTGAGAGAATAACGGTCCCTCTGAATGAGACTATGGAAACGAGAGCGGCCACTGAGTCCCGATAAAAGAGGAAACACATCAATGGTTTTCTGAAAAGAAGACTGAAGAGGCAAGCGCGTCGGGGTAGTGGGGTAGCTGCGATATCTGGAACATCGGCGACCAAAACGTCGATAATCGGTACTAAGGCTCAGAAGCGAGGAAGGGGCTCAGGGGGCACCCCAACAAGGGGAAGGGGCTAAGCTTATGAAGAGATTCATGGCAGTCCAGCTGTCAACGAATAGCGAGTCGTCGGCGATTGGATTGACAGGCGCTAAGAGGGCTGACCCCCCACTCCAAAGAGTATCTCTAGATAAATGGCCTAGAATCAGGAACTCCTTTTGTAGGGGAGGGGCCTCTGTATTTGTGGCAGCCGACGGTGAGTGGAGTTGAATTGATCCAAAAGATGGTGAGGGCTACGGCGTGGTTCCCGGGTAAACTGAAAGACCCGTCTGTGGTGATTCGGCGGTGGAGGGGATTTACCCCCTCACTTAAAACAGCGTCCTGGCAGATCGTCAGGCACGATAGGCAGGTGGTGCCTGTCGGTGGACAGGAAGATCGGGAATAGACCTAAATGACTGCTTTCGCTCTAACCATTGTCCAAATTAACTTGCATCCCAGCAAAGGCGCATCTGCAATTTTGAAGAGGGGCATGGCAGCGAGGTACACAGGTATTTTGCTATTCCAGGAACCCAGGTTAGTTCGAGATACCATTAGGGGTTTAGGGGGGCTAGTTTTTATTACGGGGATCCCAAGACGGCAAATCCAAGGTCTTTCATACATAAGGAGAGAGTAGGATACACATAGTAGGATACATCCAATAAAAATATCAGAAAGAAGCTCAATGTTGATAAAATTTCACAATCGTGTATCATAAACGATTCCCAGCTTTTCAGAAACATTTCTTTTTCTATATTGTCTAAGCATTCTTTTTTGGCTTTGAGGAATATAAGGTCAACATATTTTTTTTAATAATCAAACGGGCAAAATACGTTAACCCATTAACGCCGAGAATTCCCCTTTGGGTACACCACTCTTTCTGCAATTATAACTCATGCAATTCAAGGTATAAAAAATTAAGAGACACATAGTTTTTCAAATTTTTTTATGAAATCGAGTTTTCCTAATGGATTTTCGAGATAGTGCAAAAAAAGAAAAAGCTCTAAGAATCACTCAAAGAATACGTGAGAATTCTTCCAGGAAGTTTTAAATTATTTTTTTTTTTTGCAATTTGTCAATTTAAAAAAAATTTTAATTGCTCCAAAAATTCTTTAAAAATTCAGATGGATTCTTTTTTTGAATCTAACCACTTTTTATTCTTGATCATTTTTGCTATAAGCTCATGGTTCCCACAAAATAATTCACAAAAGTCATCATTTTTGATCTTGTAGATTTTCAATGATGTCTTTTGAGTCATTTTTTCTTGCGAGCCTGAGCTTATAGAGAAGTTATCAAAAATAAAAAGTTGTTAGAATCGAACAAAAAATTCACCTGAATTTTTAAAAAATTTTTGGAGCAATTTTTGAATTTTTCAAAAACTGACAAATTGCAAAATCAAAAAAATAATGTAAAACTCTATGGAAAAAATCTCACGTATTCTTTGAGTGATTCTAAGAACTTTTTTTCCTTTTGCACTTTCTCGAACAGATCATACGTTTTGAGAAGAAATTCATGAATGTCTTCGCAAAAATTTTGTCATTAACGAGTCATTTTAAACACACTAAGATAAAAAAATTAATTTTGGAACCATGTATTCTGAAAGCTTAAGCATTTATTCCACCGGTTATTGAGGTTCCAAGTAGATTGCACACTGAGAACCCTTTGAAAACCTTGACTTTATAAAAAAAATCGTGTTTTTTTTTGTTTATACGATATTTTTCCATAATTAACAATATTTCATCACATTTTCATGTCCACCATCGGAAAGAAGAGATCTTAAGCTTCAAAAATATGTGCCTCTCAATTTTTAATACCTTGAATAGCATGATTTATAATTGCAGAAAGAGTTGTATACCCAAAGGGACATTCTCGGCGTTAACAGGTTAAGTGAAACCATCTACAATTATTGTTTTTTTATCGGATTGAAACTTTCTTAAATTATAGCCGTATTGGAACTATATTAATTAACCGAACCGGTTGTCAATATAGAGGGGCTTACAGTTTTCAGGTTATGGACATATATGAAGCTTGAAATAAAAATTCAGAATAAACTCAAAACCGCAGCTATTCGCAGCTGGTTTTTGATACGTAAGAAGAAAAATTATAATCATTATTTTAAAGTAAATATCTCGGTGGACCTCAGTGGAACATTTTTTATATTCATCAAATTATATGACTTCTCGTTTTTTCTTAGAGACGATTTCAACCGAATTTATATGCTCTTGTAAATTACAATCAATAAAATCATGATTCACCAATTGAATAATATTGAAGTGCTTACTTTTTAGAGACGATTCCATTTTGGAAAACAGAAATTCGTTCACCATTTCACAAGTTATGCGTTTTTTGTGCAGTCGTTTTTCACTCGTATCAAACGCGTTGAATATTACTTTTGAAACTCTCACTTTCGCCTCAATCGCTCAATGAAAAAATGATTTTATTATCATTTCATGTCGCAATAAGTTACACATATACTGCTAAGACTTATCTATATGTAAAAAATACTTAGGGAAAAACATTTTTTGAGGGATTTTGACCACTTTTTTCAGATTTTTGACAACTAGATCGGCTTACTTTCCATATGGCAGCGATACCAATCCATCAGTGGAAGTACATACACGACTGGAATATTAAAAGGTAAGGAGTTTTCCTCTTCAGCTAGGGTGCGATGCTAACTCCCACCATACTATTTAGGGCAGCACGGAAATCCACTCAAGAGGTGACGATATAGTGAAATACCGAATCACCGCTGATTTAGATAATCTTAATACGGGGAACACCCCGACGTTTCGTAACTAGGTCAGGGAGGAAGCCATTGACATCACTCTCTGCATCGGTAATTTAGAGATGACATGAAGAAGTCGAGAGTCTCAAATGAACCCACTCTCTCATATCACTGTCAGAGTTCGAGATGCAATATATTGTATCCGCTGGCCCTAAATATGCCAGATATCCGAGAAAAACGGACTAGGATCAGTTTTCCACGGAACTAAGAAGTGCACTCTCAGAGGTACCCAGGTCAATCAGAGACGTGGATACTCTGGATATGGTGGCTGAGATTTTCACGAAATCTATCAAATCTACTTATGAAAGTAATTTTTGATCTTTAACAGTCCGAAAGGCTGGGGAGAAACACTGGTGGAATGGGAAACTTCAAGAGCTTAACAGGGAAACAATAGAGAGGCTCAGGCATGCCAGTACTAGCAAAATGGAGGAACTATGCACCTTATTTACGACGACGAGGCATGAATGTAAGAGTGCAATACGTAAAGCAAAGCATGAAAGCTTGACCAACATTTTCACAAACATCAAGAAAAGAGCAGAGGCGGGAAAGCACCTCTGAGGCAATCAAAGTCACCTGTGGCCCAACTAGTTCTAAAACGGCGGCTAGCCAACGAGAGTAGTACCCCAGCCAGGGTCAGGTGGGCCCTGAAGTCCTTAAATCCTTCCAAGTCTCCTTGTCCGGATGGCATATATTCAGTCTCTTTACAGAGAGCTGGTGAGATCATCATAGGGCCGAAAGATTTCCTTCCCGTTAGCGTTACATATTTTCTACTAAAAACAGTAGAAAGACTCTCGGGCAGATATGTCCGCGATAAGGTTTTTTCAAGTAGGACGCTTCACAAGCAACAACACGCCTACAGGGCTGGTCACGCGACTGAGGTGGCCCTAATTAGAGCATCAAACCTAATTAAAGGACAACTGAAGAAGAAAGACCTTGTGATTGGAACCTTCATGGACATTAAAGGAGCGTTTAACTACACCTACGCAGAGGTGATCAGGGCGGCCATGATGTCACATGGTGTGTCTATTGGCTCCATGCTGTAGGGATTGCCTACACAGACTTACCACTCAGCGGAGTAAGGTGTGCGCGTCGAGATTGAGTTCGGCGACTGCGAGAGTTACCTCTCTCCCGTTTGATTCATTCGTTTTTGTACTTTGAATCAAGAGGCATGTTTCGCCATGGTGCCGCACGTTCGTCTTTGTTACGTATTGCCGTAGAGCATGGAATAAAAGGAATTTAATATTGTTTAAAATTATTGGACTCATTCAATTCTCAAAAGTGACTTGCAAGTGTAGGCCGCATCCCAGTATTAAACTAAATAATTAGTTGAATTTAATCCTACAAATTGGTGACCCCGACGTGATGACGTCGCAATTTTTTTAGGAATTTTGTACTCAGATCCACGAAGATTTTAAAACTGCAGAAGGTTAATGAGGTGAACACATTTTTTTTCATTTGATTTGGCTCGACATTTGAAATTTTGGGAAGGAATTCATCATCGTTTTAGCTAAATTCTAACCTTTTCTTTGTTTGGCGTGAACGCGGCATGATTGCGTCATAAACTGAAATCTACCGACTTTCTGAAGGTCTTCAGTGTTTTCTACTTCAATGAGTAATTACATCGTTTTCTCATCGTTTTCTGTATTTTATAACAGACGTAAGGTATTCATTAGCATTTAATTGCGTGATATGCGTCTCAATTTATTTGTTACCTGATTGCGTCATATAGTGTAAAGTGTCGTCATACTATCGAATATTTTTCAATGTGAGATTTAATATTTTTTTTAATACTTGTGTCACTTGATGATATATTTTAAATTTTACTGCTTAATAATCGCGGAAAGTAATGACAGGTTTAGTTCAAAATCTGCGGTTTTTTTAAAAGTTCAATCCTAGATATCAAACGTGCTAAATAATTATGTCTCTTATCCTACAATCAGCGGCAACGGTGCGCGAAGTTGCAAGCATTTCTTTTGATATTGTTTAGGAATGTTCGTCACTGGTAAGACTTAGTATAAAGTATTATGGTCCCGTTTTAGTGTTATAATGTAACTTTTATTAGGTGGGCATAGCCTCTTAGTATTCGAGTGTTCCAAAAACCTCTTTTTATTTCGAAACTTGATGATTTTAGAGCTCGTAACCTACATTGCATTATTTTACGCGATCTATCTCATATTTAAATTTGTCATTATGGTCGATGCGGACGA
Organism: Belonocnema kinseyi; assembly: GCF_010883055.1. NCBI lineage: Eukaryota > Metazoa > Arthropoda > Insecta > Hymenoptera > Cynipidae > Belonocnema > Belonocnema kinseyi. The sequence continues at coordinate 34,954,268 of NC_046665.1, read as the reverse complement.
AAATGCTCAGAAGGAGGAGCACGCGAATGATCTCACTGGGGGTCCGTCAAATCGTATCGTTTCTTACTGATATCCGCGTATTCCTCGATTTTTGCAAAACGATTGAAGTCTTTGGTTTCTTTAAGTTGAATCTTCATTTAACGCAGCGCGAATTACTACTGAAATAACCCAGGCTGATACCGTAAAAGAAGCTCTCCGTCCCGACGTTCTGGCCTGCATCAGAGATATTATATCTGTCCGCCCTCGGCCTGCGAACCTATACACACAAATCAAGGAAAGAATTACATCTTCTTATGCGGTTTCCGCTGAAACTCATCTTCGCCAACTTCTCAAAGGGAAACCGTCGTCTATCTTTACCCAATTAAGGAATTTAAATGAGTTCGGGTGCAGTGACGCTGTTCTTTGATGCAATTGCCTGCTCATGTTAGAGCTATTGTGTACTAGACGCTTGCCACCCGAGAAGCTAGCCATCGCTAAAAAAGAATTTCGTGTTTGTCTACATGAATGATGTCCTTGTGTCTTCCGCCTACCTTAAGGAACACAAGAAACATCTCCGCGTGGTTTTTCAGCGTTTGAAAGATTACGTACTACGTCTTAATCTTAGTAAGTGCTAACTTGGTAAGAGTGAGCTTGAGTTCCTGGGCTACGCCATAAATGGTAAAGATCTAAACCATCCTTGAAAGAAGTGCAGGCCATTTTGCAATTACTTGAGCCTCGAACGATTGTGGAATTGCGCAGGTTTCTGGGGCTAATAAACTTTTACCGACGAAACCTACCGCATGCAGTTGAAACTCAGGCTCTCCTGAATAAGTTTCTGCATGACACTCATGACACTGCATGACACTGCAAAATACTGACCGACCACAAACTGTTGTCCTTCGCGTTTCTGCAGCGTTCGGAGAAAGCTTCCCCTCGTCAACAACGTCAGTTATAGTATATTTCGCAATAAACAACCAAGATTGAGTATCAACTGGGTTCTGAAAACGTGGTTGCAGACGCTCTATCGCGGGTCGAGTCCATTGTTCTGTCAACCGAATCGAGCCTGATCGACTTAGCGGAGGCTCAAAAGGACGACGAGGAATTAGAGCGTGTGTAAACGGATCCTAACCTTTCCTTCAAATTGACCTAGGTACTTTAAGGCCCAGATCATACACTGATTTTTTTCATAGCAAAGCCCATCCTGGTGCAAAGCTTTCGAACCGATTAATCCGTAAACGCTACGTGTGGCCTTCAATGCACGTAGACATTAAAGCGTGGTGCAAAACTTGTCTTGATTGTGAACAATCAAAAATATCAAGATACAACCATCTTGCTCCTGCCGACTTCGTTGTCCCTGGGCTAAGATTTCGGCACGTGCATATAGACATCGTTGGTTCATTGCCAACAAGTGATGGTTATAGGTATTACTTAACATTAATCGACCGTTTTTCACGCTGGCCAGAGGCAGTACCCCTTAAAAACGTAGATGCCGTGACTATTGCTAGGTCATTTGTTGATCAGTGGATATCTCGATATGGTGCTCCAGAGACCTTGACCACTGATTAAGATGCTCAATTCGAGTCACAATTATTTAAGGCTTTGCTGCAGTTCATTGGATGGCATAGAATCCATACAACAGCATACCATCCTTCTTCCAATAGAATGGTGGAACGTTGGCATAGAAGCCTTAAGGCGGCAATAATGTGCCATGCTAATCTGAATTGGACCCACACTTCATCTACGGTGATGCTTCGTTTGCGTTCTAACGTTCTCGATACGGGTACTTCCCCTGCCGAGTATTTTTTTGGTACTACTTTGCAGATTCCGGGCGAGTTCATCTTACCAGAAGATTTTTCACCCGACCCGCATTGACCCGTCATTGAAGTGTGGGTTAAAGGAGGAGGGTCGGTAAGGCCGGTTTTTGGCCTAATTTATTTTCGACCAAAAAATATGAAAAAATCATGGTAGTATCTTATAAGTATCCCGAGTCGATTGCACGCTAAACGAACTAACCTCCACCCCCCCAGCCACCCCCACCCCCCCTACAAATATAGGAAACACCACTACCCAACAACTGTATTTTCGAGAGATTTGACACTCTGAATCATGTATTCTGAGGTTAGCTCAGGTTTACTATGGTTTTCGGGGTCGCCGAATACAAATCTGGCGTCCTTTGACTTTTATCGCGTCAGGTTCAAGGTCATTGGAAGGTCAAATCGAAAGAAAACGGTAAAAAAATCCAAAGAAATACGTTATAGGTTTTTGGAGTCGCTAATTACGAATCTGGCATCCGTTGAACTCTATCACTCCAGGTTCAAGGTCATTTGAAGGTCATTTGAAGGTCAAATCGAGAAAAACGGTAAAAAAATTTTAAAAAATATGTTATAGGTTTTTGGGGTCGCTGGTTACGAACCTGGCATCCGTTGATCTCTATCGCGTCAGGTTCAAGACCATTTGAAGGTCATTTGAAAGTCAAATCGAGAAAAAACGGTAGAATAATCTGGCGTCCGTTGACTTCTATCGCTTCAGGTTCAAGATCATTTGAAGGTCATTTGAAGGTCAAATTGATAAAAAACGCTGAAAAAATTTAAAAAATACGTTATACGTTTTCGGGATCGCTGATTACGAACATGGCATCCGTTGACCTTTACCGCGCCAGGTTCAAGGTCATTTGAAAGTCAAATCGATAAAAAACGCTGAAAAAATTTTAAAAAATGTTATAGGTTTTCGGGGTCGCTGATGAAGAATGTGGGATTCCTTAACCTCTATCGCGTCAGGTTCAAGGTCATTTGAAGGTCAAAACGCGGTGAATCAAGAAAAAATCTGAAAAAAATTATATGTATATTTTTTGGACCGCTGAATTCGAATATATCATGTGTCTTACCAAAAAGGTCCTATTGAGGTCAATTTAAGATCCTTTAAGGGTCAATTTTGAAAATTCTTCAAAAAAAATCTGAAAAAATTCATGTGAAGGTTTTTTGGGTCAATGAACTTTATCACGTCAGCTTACAACGTTTGGTTGCAACCAGGGCATTCCACGTGATAACGATGGGCAACGGAGTTGTTCCACGATCCGGCTACGTTCCTGGGTTGCACAGTAACCTGTGATCCCTAAACCCACGTCACGTTAACCTAAATACGCAGTTACCTGCACTTAAGAGCGCTGTACCCTGCTAGGCGATAACGTCAGCTCGCTACATCCCAAATAGCTCAAGCCTGCTATATCCTAAGTACCTTGACGCAAAATCCCGGTACTTTGCTAGGCAATAAGCGCCGACCACTGCATCCTAAGTTCGTCCACCCAAGAACCCTGTA
>NC_046665.1:34949847-34950874 GCF_010883055.1 Belonocnema kinseyi | reverse complement strand
GAAGTAGAAGCAGAATCAGTAGCAGAATGATAAAAATCAAAGGAGTGAATGAAAGAAAAGGGAACTAAGTTAATCAATCACCCCAGTGAGAGGCAAGGGGACACACATTAATCAAGCACCCCAGTGAGAGGCAAGGCGACTCACGTTAATCAAGCACCCCAGTGAAGGGCAAGGGGACTCACATTAATCAAGCACCCCAATGAAGGGAACCTAAACTTACGAAAATATAACCTAAGTTAACCAAAGTACACAGTAACCTTCAAGCACTAAACCAACGACAGTACGACCTAACTACGTTGAAACCTGCGAGTCATAAACCTATGACACGTTCACCTCAGTACACAGTAATCTACAAGCACTAAACCTACGACACGTTCGCCTAAGTACGCAGTAACGTGAACCCCTCATCCTACGACAAGTTAACCTAAGTAGACAGTAATCTTCAAGCAATAAACCTACGAAATTATAACCTAAGTACGCAGAAACCTACAAGCCCTAAACCTACGACAAGTTAACCTAAGTACGCAGTAACCTGCACCCCTAAACCTACGGAACGTTAACCTAAGTACGCAAGAACCTACACCCCTGAACCTATGACAGGTTAACCTAACTACGCATTAATCTTCAAGCACTAAACCTAAGGCAATATAACCTAAATACGCAGAAACCTACGAGTCCTAAACATACGATACATTAACGTAAGTACGAATTAACCTGCACCGTTAAGTACCGACACCCAGGAACCTTGTACCCTACTAGGCAATATTCTCAGCCCGCTACATCCTAATTACTTAAATTCAGGCATCCTGTACCCTGTTAGGCGATAACATCAGCTTGCTTGATCCCAAATACTTCAACCAAAGAACCCTGTACCCGTCGAGGCAATAAAATAAGCCCCAATCATTACACGCTAATTACATTAACTGAAGAACGCTGTACCCTGCTCGGCAATAATCTCCGAGAGCTGTAACCTAAATCTTTTTACCCAAGAATCCTGTGCCATACTAGGCAATGACCTCCGATCGCT
>NC_046665.1:34941680-34949747 GCF_010883055.1 Belonocnema kinseyi | reverse complement strand
CCCGTGGTACTTACTACCATCATAGGCTTGACTAGAGGCCTGCCCTTATGGACAGAGTAACTGCGACGTTGAAACACGTAGTTACTGCTTTTTTCTATATAACTAAAATTGAAACATCTTTGCCATCCGCAAATAAAGCTTGAGCTAATTCTCTTGTATGAAGATTTATGAAATCTTCTCTGCTAGACAAGTTCGTGAGCTTCTCTCAGCTGTATTTTTAATAGATCCACTTATATAGTCATGGAGATTTTCGAAGTTGAATGAAGTTATGCCAGTAAGCCTGATGTAGTCAGTATCACTTAAAGCACCAGGAGCATCAAAATTCAGTGATCTTTTACTTGCGAAATGACGAAGATCGTTCAACAAACCGCACACCTCTGTACTCGTCATTGTGGTCGTATCTGCAGCTGTTGGAACACGAGATTCTTCATTTTGTTTGAAGAACTTTCCTTTCAGATGTCTTTTGCAACATCGAAATTGTCCCTGAATTATTATACCCCGATTGATGAATAGACGCAATTTTGCTTCAGATGGTACGACTACAAGTTGACCTGATGAACGGCAAATAAGGCAACGGTTCTTTGCTTTACTGCATCGACTAAAAGGCAAAGTTATTTGCTGATCAACATTTACATTCTGACTTGTAATATTTGACTCAACATTGGCCAAGTTTCCCACCAATGAAGAGCTGCGGTCGCTTGATGACGACGACTGCGGGCCCGCTTGCTCACCCTGACCAGTTGCCGATACTGAGGTTCCTAATCTCTGTATAGCACGACTTCTTGAGTCTGCCATGACGGCATCATGCCTTCACCCAGGGACTTTGCCAGTGATCCGTAGCCCGCCGTCACCGCGTGGAAGTGCCCTGGGGGCAGGCACAAGAAGACTTCAACAGATATCTTGTTTATACATACTCTGAATCAGAATTCAGACGTCCCAAAAATCTATATAAGATTCTTCAGAATTTTTTCAGATATTTTTGTTTAATGCGTCCATCAAATGACCATGAACCCGAAGCGATAGAGTTCAACGGATGCTAGATTCGTAATTAGCGACTCCAAAAACCTATAACGTATTTTTTTGGATTTTATTACCGTTTTCTCTCGATTTGACCTTCCAATGACCTTGAACCTGACGCGATAAAAGTCAAAGGACGCCAGATTTGTATTCGGCGACCACAAAAACTATAGTAAACCCGAGCTAACCTCAGAATACATGTTTAAGAGTGTCAAATCTCTCGAAAATACAGTTGGTGGGTAGTGGTGTTTCCTATATTTGTAGGGGGGTGGGGGTGGCTGGGGGGTGGAGGATAGTCCGTTTAGCGTGCAATCGACTCGGGATACTTATAAGATACTGCCATGATTTTTTCAGATTTTTTGGTCCAAAAATAAATTAGGCCAAAAACCGGCCTTGCCGACCCTCCCCCTTTCTCTTAGTTCGGTACTTAACTTTAAAACCAGCTAGATACAGGAAGCTATTTCTGGTATTTACACCGGAATTTACGAGCAAATACGCAAAACTCTAATTATTATTACTCAAATGAAGTGGGGGAGAGTTAATCAGTCACATCTGACCACCTTTCGGAAATTTTTCGAAAATTGAACATCCAAAAAAATGACACTTAATTCAATGAAACATATATAAAAACAATCATTTTTTCACTGTCCTGACTGATTCTTGTTTTTAATGCTCAATGAAAGTTATTTAAATAAAAATTGCAAGTATAATAATGAATTTCAGAAAAGCAGTGATTTTTATTCACATTTTTATAAACCCCACAGTGTTTATACCGCACGACAAGGCCGTCAGTGTTTCACGTTTCGCCACCATGCGCGCTGTTTTACTGTCTGGCTATCCCCTCGAACCACTTGCACGAAGCGAATTGCAGTCGTGGAATGGACATGCCACATGTTGGCCAACGGGAATCTAACTACGACTAAGGGTGATACCACTTTATGTAGATCCGTTGAGTCGGGATGCCCGCAGGAAGATGTTTTATCGCCCCTAATGTAGTGTTTCGTAGTGGATGAATTACTTTATCTGCTCACGAGTCAGGGGCACCACTTTAGAGGTTATGCGGACGATATACTGGTCATCGTGCGCGGATAGTAGATTCGTGTATAAGTAAGTCGCGAAATGTACCTATTTTCTCGAAGTTATGAGTTCTTTATTCAATGATAATAATATAATTTGTTTCAATAATTTTATAATTATTTCAATAATACGTGTTTATTGAAGTATATAGCTTACCTAAAAAAGGCAGGAGAAATATTTATCTTGCCAAATTTTCAACAGATTTTAACATTTTTAAGTACGATTTTGTTTTCTGAAACATAATATAAATATAATCCTAAAATTATTTAAAAATCACAAAGCGTTAATTAAGCGTAATATAACGTAAAAATTTAAAATTTTCACTAATGGCGTTTACTTCGAGGACCGATAAGAGGGGCTTACAGTAATTTATTTTAAACATTAATGATTGATTCTTATTATCTGATAAATATGGAACAAAATTCTGAAATACGGAATTATTTGTATCATATTGTTATAAAACTCGAAAAACCCCTTGGTCATGGTGGTCAGGAAGCAACTTTAAATCACATGAAAATGATGACAAAACCGGAAAACGGGAATGTGTTTGTCCTTGATAATAGATGAAAAATCGGTTTGAATTAAAATACTAGCTGCTTCTGTTTGCAAGATATTCGAATTTTTCGTTTTTTGTATAGGAAGAATTTGTGAAACATACAATAGCTAAGAATCTCGAGAGTTAAAAACTTGTCTTATGCTGCATTTTTAATAAATAACGTCTAAATATGAAAGATCTTTTGTGGCATATGAATATGTATATATGTGTGTGTGGGGGGGGGGTGCTTGTGTGTTCATGTATGAACACAATGTCGACTCGTTTGTATACGCAAAGAGTCGCTATGAGACAGCGCGATACACTATTTTCCTTATTTCGTACGTTATTCACGTTTCGAACACTATTTCCATTCTCTTCCTTAAATTTGCGTTCGAGTTACGGAAAATATCTTATTTTCTTTGCGCTTCTTACTGATCTTTCTAAATAACGAGTTACGTTAAACCTTGCATTAAACTCACAAAGATTCCGTATCGCCTTCACTATTTACAGTAATTCTTTGCATTAATTACATTGATTCGAGAGTGATTTGCCCCTCGTCTAAAATTTACATTTTTCAGCATTCGTTCCGGAATGATATTCTGGTTCCGGTTTTATTGTGGTTAAGAACAAGGAAGGCTCCGAAACAGTCCATAAAAATATACGGATAAAGAATGGTCGAGATTTCAATCCGGACTCACAACTCTGCATATTATACTTTTATAAAAGTGATGGATCAGTTAGGTTAATGTAAAGTGTGAATTCGGACGATAGATTAAACTATTTTCGTGAATCTTACTTTAATAGCTTTTTTTTAGATTCTCATTAGAGAAGGTATTAGATTTGTGTAATATTTGATCCCCCCTCCAGTTCTTTTCAAACGTCCACGTTTTAAGACCCTCTGAATCCGAAAAACAGGTTTTTACAAATGTTTCTGTCTGTCGGTCTGTCTGTCAATCCAGTGGTACCAATCCTATTTGAAACAGGTCAAGCGGATCTACTTCAGACAGCCCCCCCTCTGTTGGAGAAAAAAGAATGTGATGAACAAAAAAAGCAAAAGTGATTATGATATATTATATATTTCCTCTACCTTAACTTAAAAATGAATAATTGATAATAATTTTTCTATACAAAAGGAACCAGCAATTTAAATAGAGAAAGGTATAAGAGATCAAATTACATTGCAAATAATATAAAATTAAAACTCTAATATTCTATTTCACATTTATATTAAACACTCAAATTGTTCGAACTTGAATAATTCATTTTTATCAGTTATTCAAAAATTACTTAAGGTTCTACTCAGTGGCACTAACCCCGAGGAGTATAAACATCTACTGAGGGATAAAGATTTCCTACAGTGGTGGGAGGATGAATTGAATAGGTTGAAAAATTATGTATAGGCTCGACCATATGGCTGGCATAATGATAGGTTAGACAAATTTGTGTTGGATTTATAAAAAACTGTTTAGACAAAATTTATTAATCAATCTTTTTCTACTATATATTTGTTTTTATCGACGAAATTAATCAGGATACGTTCTTGCATCAATTATAATTGTTAATTTAAAAAAAATGTTTAGTTATTTAACTCTGATCTACTTTCTCTCCAAATGAAATTTTTTATATCCGTTTTATTTAAGCTGGCATACAGAAAAGGTATGTATTAGAAGCATTCTTTTTTATACAATCAAGAATTCAAAGCAACTGAAGTTGCTTCAAACGGTTGTCAAATTCGCAAGGGGCAAAATAAATCTAAACGGTTGAGTTGTTGAACGCCACATTTTAAGCCCATGATCTAAATGCAATAATATCGGACGGCTTAGCTCCCTTTATCCCGAAAAGATCCTTTTCGTTGTTGTATTTTGTAATTGAAAATAAAATGTTATTTCTCGCTTGAAATTCGTGCGAACTATACAGTGAAACGGTAGTATAGTTGCCGCGTAGGGCAGAAGCGAAAAGCGGGGGACGTGCCTGTATTCCCATGTATCCCTCAAACGGCTGTCAATTTGGCTACATCAAAACTACATCTAAACGCATGAATTGTTGGCCACAATATTTTAATCACATAATCTAAAGGCAATTATACTGAAACATTCAGCTCGCTTTTTCCCGAAAATATTCTTGTTGTTGTTGTTTTTGTAATTGTACGTGGAGTGCTACTTCAAAAAATGATTATTACATCTCATTAAGAAAATACGATTTTTTTAACATTCTTTTTTACCAGTATTACATTCTGTTATAAAAATTATATAATTAATTAAACAATTAACTCTTGTCTATTTGCAGAATTTGTACAAATTGAGCCAGAGATGTTCAATGTTTCTCAAATTCGTATTCTGAATCACGAAAAAATGTGAATTCGCCGTGATGAAGTCTTTTCGTATCTTTAAATTTTTCGTCAATTTTAAAACTAGCTTGTCTTATGCGTTAGTAGATAGGTAGGGAGGCTTCTGGATACAGATTTTCCGTATGAATAGCAAGCTTGCGGCTAGAGCGCAGAAGGATGAGCGTCACATTTCATATAATGTTAAACAATTCTCGATGCACAAAATTCCATTATGATGACGTAATCGTGATTCCTAGAATCCTTATCTACGTGAACTAAATTAATAAAATGTTCTTCTTTGAAATTTGCCGACAGCGGCGTCATATTTCATATAATGTTAAACAATTTCTAGGGTAAACAGAATTCCATCCTGATGACGTCACCATAGTTCCAGGAATCCTTATCTACAGTGTTGCCATGTTTCAACTTTTTTCCGTGCGAATAGCAATAAGTAAGACGGAGCTTGGATCGCTGTGGGTGAGTGCATATCCGTGTTAGTTATAAGGTGTGCATCCGTGTGAGACAGGTTAAGAGTGCTAGTTGGTGCTAGGCGATGAGTGATCATCCCCTGATAAGTGAGCCGCCAGAAAATATGATGATGTAAGTGGTGTCATATTTCCTGTATATTGATGAATTTATCGTTGAATATAATTGCTTGTTATTGTAAATATAATTATGAGAAATAGTCGGTGTCTTTTATGTAGAGTGTGTGATATGATTATTTTTAGGGTCATTTCTGAGAAATGTATTTTGCAAGTTTAAACAGATTTGAGTCGAAGAGTATAGAGTGGTGAATTATCATCCCTTTTGATAGCTCAGCTGTCGCTCGTGAGATAAGATGATGACGTAGATGGTTTATTTCACATGCATGTGAGAGGGTGGCAATTCGAAGAAATATGTTTTGAAAACTTCAACAGAACTTTAACTAAAAACTTCTAGCTTTATTGTTTTAATGCGCAAAAGATGCATGTGTGTAGGTGACATCAGATATGGGGATTATGCATGGCATCTTGTTTTTTACTATTAATTTGATTTACTGCTTCCTGATAGATAAAACCTTATTCGTCAGTCTAGATTCACACAGAAAATTAAAATAAAGAAATATTCAAAATCAATTCAATGGTTTAGGCGCGAGAAAGGTATCTAAAATCATGATAACAGGATTCCATAAGGTAGATCAAATGCTCAGGGATCCTTGACGCTTTATTCTCGTATCAAGTAGCAAGCGAGTGAGAACTAGAGATACGTTAAAGATTTAAAATAAAAGTTTAAAATATACAAAACATAATTACTTTTAAATTTTTTCAATCATCCACTTAAGGTACTGTATAGTCTTTATAGAAATAGAGAACGATCTAATTTAGCGTTAAAATTCTTTTTATAGAATGTTGAATCTTCTGAAACAAAAAAAAAGGTAGATATATACGATATATATATACGTATTACTATCAGAGACTATAGAAACCTACCTTACCGATATTCTACAGCTGTGGTGGTTTGTGCTATGTTTCCACAATCTTCTGAATGGCTTCATCAAATTATACTACGCAAATTTTTTTGTAAACAACTTCAAGGTTGTGGAATTTATTGATATAACTAGGATGCGAAATACACTATTAGCCATGAAGAAAGACGTTATATTTCAAACGTGTCTAGAAGTGTCGATTATAATTTAGCACCTTGTAGAATATTTCGACAAAGAGGGGATATATTAATAGATAGAGACAGTAAATCATCTGCAGCATGTATACCTTATAGAGAAAAATAGATGGAGAGAGAGAGAGGGAGATAGCCATGTTTTAAACAATGTTTGAATTCGAAAAATAATGTTGTAAAATTTTTAATATTGCAGAAGGCTTTACGATTGAGCGACTCGAAATATACCAGCAGATTTTTAGAGGTTGTTTTACATACAGTGGATCACTGCAACAGAGCTATGTATTAAAAAATGTTTAAAATCAGAAATAATTTTGTAATATTACAGAAGGCTTTGCTATTAAGTGACTTGAAAAATACAAACAGATTCTTAATAGGTCCGATTACATACAGTTGATCACTATAGCAGATTTAAAATTTTACATGGATATAGCTAGGATGCCAAATCAGCCATTTGAGATGAAGAAAATACAATTTGAAAACGCTTGCTAGAATTTATAAAACAAATCAGCTACATAAATATTGGAATTGACTAAGAAATGTTGAAATCGACTAAGAAATGTTGAAATCATCTTTCATATAATAGAGTAATCTGCTGAAAAAGATTCAATTTATTTACTTCAAACATTAAAATAAAGCATCATAAATAACAAAAGTGAATTCAGCAGTATTAGAATTCAATGCAAGGAAACTGTGAATCAAACATTATAAAAAATGACACAGTGAATATCTGCTTTCTGAACTTTTCAAGTCCAAAGTTAATATAGTTTATAGAAATTAAACAATCCAAAGTTAATATAGTTTTTATAGAAATCGAGGATGTTACATTGCTTTCTAGATAACTAATTTAATACAGAGATCCTAAAAGCCAGTCCATAGAAACCTACCTTACCGATATTCTACAGATGCAGTGATTCGTGCTATGTTTCCAGAATCTTATAAAACTAATGACATCATCATTCAATTTTCCTGTGCAATTTTTCGTAAACAACTTTAAGGTTATTGTAAATGATGCATTACATTTCGTGATGTTGAAAAACTGTATCTGCACCTATTGATTATAACTTAGAACCTTCTGGAATAATTAGACAAAGAGGGAGATATATTAATAGATACAGAGAGAGGTGTGTATTAAAAAATATTTTGAATCGAAAAAATTTTTGTAAGATTGTAGAAGGTTTTGCTATTGAGTAACTCGAAAAATAGCAACAGATTACTATGAGATCCCTTTGCATACAGTAGATCACTGTATGCCCCATTTAAAGGGGCCAGGATTTCAAGTTAACAGAATAAGTAAATGAAATCTTAGTTTGATAAGGAAGAGGTCTTTGGTTAACAGAGGTTACGATGGAGGGCGCCACTATCAGGTACGCTGCTTTTCATATAGTTGTAACCACGCTTCTCCTGTTAAATCTTGTATTCTCTCAAATCAAGGTAACTTAACTATCAAAAATGT
>NC_046665.1:34940094-34941580 GCF_010883055.1 Belonocnema kinseyi | reverse complement strand
TCTTTTTACTGCACTCTGCGATGAGTTTGATAAATCCAGTTGAATAGATAAGGATTTCTTATTAATAGAATCGTGAACATACTTTCGGCTCAACTATAGCAACTTAGTAAACTAAAACTTAGTTTCATTATTAAGAGGTCTTTGGTTTACAGACATTACCATAGAGTGCGCCACAATCACATATGCTGCTTTTCTTATAGTTGTAACCACATTTTTTCTCCTGTTGAATGTTGAATGATCCTAAATCAAGTTAAATAAGCTCCTTAAATATATGTAGAAGAATAACAAAATAATATAGGGGTTTGAGGAGGATATGATAATGATTTAGTTAAGGTAAATAGGTTCTGAAAATATTAGATAGAATGATAACTTATACTAAATATTCTGTCTCATAAGATGATTTCCTAAACTACAATTAATTGAGGTAAGGGAAATCAATAAATACACATACACTTTTACAAATTAAATTTACTTAACTTATTTCGTTACAATAAACGTATAAACATTATATATCAAATTTTTAAACCTATTGCTTGCTTTGTAAAGTGTTGGTTCCATTTCATCAATGTTAAAAAATATTAATGACAGGAAATCCTGATTAAACAATTTCAAAATGTTAATTTAATTACATTTAACTAGTTGCTAAACTAAAAGAATTATTCAATAATACCAACCTCCCGCATTTCATTAACAATTGAAATAATTTCGTGTACATTATTTACGTTTCCAGCTAGTGGATCTTGTAAAGATGATGGGGGAATAAAGAACGGAATCGTACGAGGATAAAGAAGAAGGGGGTGAAGAAAGAGAAGTTGAAAAAGGAGGGTTTAAAGAAAGAGAAGTTGGGCAAAAAGAGGTTGATAAAATAGAAGTCAGAACATGATGATGGCATGAGGAGGAGGAAGAGGAGTCGATGAAAAGTAGGAAGAGAAGGAGGACGAGGAGGTGGAGGAGCATGAGGAAGAAGAGGATATAAGCTTAGGTTCCATGAATGAACAGCCATTTTTACTCTGTTAGACTTTAATTTTTGAAAATGTATATGTATTTATTGATTTCCCTTACCTGAATTAATTGTAGTTTAGAAAATCATCTTATAAAATAGAATATTTAGTATAAGTTATCGTTCTATCTAATATTTTCAGAACCTATTTACCTTAACTAAATCATTATCATATCCTCCACAAACCCCTATATTATTTTGTTATTCTTCTAAATATATTTAAGGAGCTTATTTAACTTGCTTTAGGATCATTCAACATTCAACAGGAGAAAAAATGTGGTTACAACTATAAGAAAAGCAGCATATGGGATTGTGGCGCACTCTGTGGTAATGTCTGTAAAACAAAGACCTCTTGTTAATGAAACTAAGTTTTAGTTTACTATCTTGCTATAGTTGAGCCGAAAGTATGTTCACGATTCTATTAATAAGAAATCCTTATCTATTCAACTGGATTTATCAAACTCATCGCAGAGTGCAGTAAAAAGA
>NC_046665.1:34936759-34939994 GCF_010883055.1 Belonocnema kinseyi | reverse complement strand
ACATTTTTGATAGTTAAGTTACCTTGATTTGAGAGAATACAAGATTTAACAGGAGAAGCGTGGTTACAACTATATGAAAAGCAGCGTACCTGATAGTGGCGCACTCCATCGTAACCTCTGTTAACCATAGACCTCTTATTTATCAAACTAAGTTTTCCTTTACTTATTCTGTTAACTTCAAATCCTGGCCATTTAAATGGGTTTATTTAACTACAATTTAAACCAAAATGTTGGTTCGAAGAAAAACCAAGATTTTCGGCTGTTATACATAATAGTGTATTTTAATATACGTGTTCAATACTTCACTTTAAATTTTTGATTCACATTGTCCTTGCATTAAATATTATTGTTTCAAGTCAGTAAATTGAATCTTTTCAGCAGATCACTCTATTATGTGAAATATGATTTCATCGGTTGTAGCAGTCAACTCTAATAATTATGTACCTGATTTATTTCATAAATGCTAGCAAGAACATTCAATTTATTCAAATTATATGCTCTTCATTTCAAATAGTTGATGTAATATTATTATTACAGGGGGACCTACCTGGTTTAAATTGCTAATACTTTATTTTGCATCTTAGCTATATAAAATTCTAAATCTGTTACAATAATCTACTGTATTCAAAGGTATCTCTTAGGAATCTGTTGGTATTTTTCGAGATACCCAATAGCAAAGCCTTCTGCAATCTTACAAAATTCTTTTTGATTTGAAACATTTGTTAATACACACCTCTCTCTGTATCTATTAATATATCTCCCTCTTTATCTAATTGTCCTAGAAGGTTCTACGTTATAATCAATACATGCGGATACAGTTTTTTAACATCACGAAATGTAATGAGTCATTTACAATAACCTTAAAGTTGTTTACGAAAAATTGCACAGTAAAATTGAATGATGATGTCATTAGTTTTATAAGATTCTGGAAACATAGCATGAATCACTGCATCTGTAGAATATCGGAAAGGTAGGTTTCTATGGACTGCCTTTTATGATCTGTGAATTAAATTAGTTATCTAGAAAGCAATGTGCCATGCTCGATTTCTATAAAAACTATGTTAACTTTGGATTGTTGGATTTCTATAAACTATATTAACTTTGGATTTAAAAAGTTCCAGAAAGCAGATATTCACTGTGTCATTTTTTATAATTTTTGATTCACAGTTTCCTTGCATTGAATTTTAATACTGCTGAATTTACTTCTGTTATTTATGATGCTTTATTTTAATGTTTGAAGTAAATAAATTGAATCTTTTTCAGCAGATTACTCTATTATATGAAAGATAATTTCAACGTTTCTTAGTTAATTTTAATATTTATTTAGCTGATTTATTTTATAAATTTTAGCAAGTGTTTTCAAATTGTATTTTCTTCATCTCAAATGGCTGAGTTGGTATAGCTCTCTCCCTCTCTCTCACGGTCTCCATCTTTGTTTCTCCTTAAACTATACAAGCTGCATATCATTTAGCATCTTATCTATTAATATATCTCCTCGTTGTCGAAATATTCTAAAAGGTGCTAAATTATAATGATCACTTCTAGACACGTTTGAAATACAACGTCTTCCTTCATGGCTAATATAGTTTATTTCGCATCCTAGCTATATCAATAAATTCTACATCTGTTGCAGTGATCCACTGTATGGAAAAGGACCTCTTTAAGAATCTGCTGGTATTTTTCGAGTCGCTCAATCGTAAAGCCTTCGGCAATCTTACAAATTTTACAACATTATTTTTTGAATTCAGACATTTTTTAATACATGGCTCTCTATCTCTCTCCATCTATTTTTCTCTCTAAGGTATGCATGCTGAAGATGATTTACTGTCTCTATCTATTAATATATCCCATCTTTGTTGAAATATTCTACAAGGTTGTAAATTATAATCGACACTTCCAGACACGTTTGAAATACAACGCCTTTCTTCATGGCTAACAGTTTATTTCGCATCCTAGCTATATCAATAAATTCTACATCTGTTGCAGTGATCCACTGTATGTAAAAGGCCCTCTTTAAGAATCTGCTGGTATTTTTCGAGTCCCTCAATCGTAAAGCCTTCGGCAATCCTACAAATTTTACAACATTATTTTTTGAATTCAAACATTTTTTAATACATGGCTCTCTCTCTCTCTCTCCATCTATTTTTCTCTCTAAGGTATACATGCTGCAGATGATTTACTGTCTCTATCTATTAATATATCCCATCTTTGTTGAAATATTCTACAAGTTTGTAAATTATAATCGACACTTCTAGACACGTTTGAAATACAACGCCTTTCTTCATGGCTAATAGTTTATTTCGCAGCCTAGCTATATCAATCAATTCTACATCTGTTGCAGTGATCCACTGTATGTAAAAGGACCTCTTAAAAATCTGCTGGTATTTTTCGAGTCGCTCAATCGTAAAGCCTTCTGCAATATTACAAATTTTACAAAATTATTTTTTGAATTCAAACATTTTTTAATACATGGCTCTCTCCATCTATTTTTCTCTCTAAGGTATACATGCTGCAGATGATTTACTGCCTGTATCTACTAATATATCCCCTCTTTGTTAAAATATTGTACAAGGTCCTAAATTATAATCGACACATCTAGACACGTTTGAAATATAACGTTTTTGCAGTTTAGAAAATGTAATTCGTCACTAAAAATAACCTTGAAGTTGTTTACAAAAAAAATTGCGTAGTATAATTTGATAAAGCCATTTAGAATATTGTGGAAACATAGCAAGAACCACCACAATTGTAGAATATCGGTAAGGTAGGTTTCTATGGTCTCTGATAGTAATATATATCTACTTTTTTTTTCTTTCGAAAGATTCAACATTCTAGAAAAAGAATTTTAACGCTAAATTAGATCGTTCTCGATTTCTATAAAGACTGTACAGTAGCTTAAGTGGATGATTAAAAAAATTTTCAAATATTTTATTATATTTTGTAGTTTTTAAACTTTTATTTTAAATCTTTAACGTATCTCCAGGTTTTCACTCGCTTGCTACTTGATACGAGAATAAAGTGACGATGTCGTAATGACACTGTAACGACATGGACATAGGAATGTCGTAAAGTTATCGTGAAGATGTCGTAACGATGTCGTAAAGACGTCGCCAAATTTTGTGTCCAATGGGTGCTCTCATGTGTAATATGCGCGAACCTGATTTTAGTTAATTTATTTACACAATATATTTCCTAATTTTCGGGATCCCCCTCTCAAAACAGGTCGGGCTAGGGC
>NC_046665.1:34934049-34936749 GCF_010883055.1 Belonocnema kinseyi | reverse complement strand
CCCCCCCAGGGTCGGCGCCCCTGTGTCAGTCTGTTCGTTCGTGGATGGTTTTGTCTGTAGATTTTTAGTTTGTTAGCACGATAACTTTCAAAAAAAGTAACAGATTGGATTTTTCTTTGGTATAGTGTTTTAGTATCTTAATAGGAAGGTAAAGTTCGTTAACTACCCATTTTGGATACAAATTTTAAAAATGAGTACGTTTTGAATATTTTTGAGACCATTTTTTTCAAGATTGAAAAATTCTCTGTACGTATATGCATATTATTCAAAATGACAAACAATTTATCCTCATGACTTTTTTTTTATAAGACCGAAAGTTACCAGAGTTATAGCATTTACAAAATTCTAAAAAACACACGAAAATGAACATTTTAAGCCAAATAATGCACGAGAAAATCAACAATTACATTTTGCGGTCAAACTATGCGAAATAGGTAAAAAGATGAATAGACAAAAATTATGCACTTTCAAAAGATCTACAAGTTTATTATAAACACTTTTTGATACGATGGCCAGTTTTTATTTCAATTGTGAAAAACATTAATAACATTTAGAAAAAAATCTGCCTGCTGCGTGGGCACATTCTCATCACAACATTTGTCTTTTAATTTATTTTTCGTCTCGTGTGTGGGTTTTCAACTAATTTAATTTTTTTGTTTTGAATGCTATTTTTTTACGATTAAAACAAAAAGCAGAACTATCACAAAATTATTCATGACAAATTAATGCATTTTTACATTCTTATTAGAGAACCAGAGTCGAAATATAGGCCCTACTTTGACACTCTTCACGCTTAAAAATGTGTAAGGCCGAAGGTTGTAAAGTAGAGGATATTCTCATACGACGTTTGCCCCTATTTTAGCGCTCTTATGGGCACAAATTTCTAAATCTTCCACTTGGAGCGTCAAAATAGAAATTTGCTTTTGTTCCTAATTTAACGCTCCACACTCGACCTTCCTGTATCGAATAAAATTATTTGACGAAAAATTAACAAAAGTAGAGCAAGAGGAACAAGAGTGACATTTGCGTAATGTTTTAGGTTATTTCGCACACGGAAAAAATATCCATTACAATTTATAGAACTAATCCTATACTAGAGGATACTCTGGGTACTTTAATAAAAGTTAAAATCGTCTTTGTTTTACATTGTGTTGAACTAGTCCCGAAACTATAAAAAAACAGTTCTAAAAAATAATAACCGATTTTTCGCCACAAAAAAATAATCTTTTGTATTATTATATTATTTCTATTTATACTCTAATATTTGTTCACATGTTTAAGCTCACAATTATGTACTGTTACACAATCACTACATTATTTATAATCGCACGCTATGAAACTTTTTATTCCCCGCGGGTTCGAACACTATAAGTTTCGCATTCCTAATGCCTAAAGCCTCTCGGGTAGTCTAGCTTGAATTATGAAAACAGAAATCTGAAATATAACCTACAGCTGCGCAAGGCCATCTGCAAATTTTTGTGAGCCATTCTGTAAAAAATATTGCCACGCTTTAATTATATATCTACTAATATTTTAGATTTTAGAAATACTACAAATTATTATTGTATATTTTATGTGCTTAAACATGATTTAAACTAAATTCAAAAATATTTTAAGATATTTTAAAAGAGTAAAAAAGTTCAATATATATTTTCAGAAATTTAATAGATTTTAAAGGATTTCCACCAATTTCCGAAGATTTCAAAAGATTTAACAGACGTGAAGATCCTTAAACTCTTTTTAATTCTTTTTAACTTATTTAAAATGCTCTGTAATATTTTTAATTCCTTTATAGACTTTTTACACTATATTAGACAGATTGAAATGCAACAAAATCCCTTAAAATCACTAAAAATCTCTTGAACTCATAAAAAGTATTTTAAAGTCTTCAAAATCTCTTGAAAATTCTTGTACTTTTTTTAACTTTTCTAAAATCTTTTAAAATTCTTAAATATTATTGGAAATATTTTGAAATCCCATTATTATTATTATTATTATTATTATTATTATAAAAAACATTTCAGTGCTGAAATGTTGTCACAGGCTTATACTGTCCAACATGTCGAAGGCATTTTTGGTTAGAGATGGATTTTTATTTGATCATTTTTGCACGGGGCTGTCTCGGTATATATCATCAGTCACAGACGCATTTTTATAATGCAATCAAGTGATCTGATGAAAGCAGTCTGCCCAGACATATTGGACAAAGCCTGGGTTTACCCCATCATTGACGGACTGGGTTGCAGTCAAGTACACGATGGGGGGACCTACAGCTGAAGGTGGGTTCCGAACTACCAGAATCTCGATAGGGGAAAGGAGTAGTGTGTGGAAGGGATAGAGATTTTTCAGATTGATCCAGAATTCTCGTGCTATTTAAGTAAATAACACGTTCGTTCCGCAACACTGCTCCGACCCAGGTTTCTGATCAATCTCTCTAGCAATCATCCCTCAAGAAGTCGTTATGTAAGGTTCCCCACTTGGGTCCATTAGTGGCCAAGATCTTTTGTTTCAGGCGTCATTCACTCTACTGACACTCTTTTTATTAACTATTTGCCGCCATACTTTCCTGTCCTGGCATACTTCTCTAGCTTCTTTTACGTTCATGCATTTTTTCATGCAGGCTCTCGTGTTTCTGTGACTTCTTATGTCTCTTCTAACTAGGGTCTCATTCACACATTCTAACCATTCTTTCCGCGGTCT
>NC_046665.1:34931367-34933949 GCF_010883055.1 Belonocnema kinseyi | reverse complement strand
TCAGGGTTTTCCCGCATATTATGCGCATGAATCTCATGTCAATTGCGTTAATTTTACTCTTATCTTTTTCTTGATAAGTCCATGTCTCGCTATCGTATAGTATAGTTGGTACAAGTATGGAATTATGTATTGCCATTTTAGCTTTATTTGATATATTTTTACTTCTGATAAGGGACCTGCTCTACCAATAACCTTCTGACCTTCATTTATTCGTCTATCTAATTCCTCATCTAGCTTCCCGTCCCTAGTAAATAAGCTACCAAGGTATACAAACTTATTAACTTGTTCAATTCTCTCATCATTTAATAAAATATTGCATAGTGTTTTCTCACTCTTTCCTTTGAACACCATAGTTTTTGTTTTATTTGCGTTAATTTTGAGGCCCATGCTCTTTATGCTTGCATCTAGTTTATTCAACATTCTTTGTAAGTCTTCGATAGACTCTGCCATAAGAACCTTATCATCTGCGAACGCTAACCCACGTACCCTTACTGTTTGGAGATCCACACCCTCTTCGTCAAAGAGAGCCATTCTTAAACACTTGTTCATAAATAATATAAATAGCCGTGAAGACATAACGCATCCTTGTCTAACTCCTTGAAGAATATAGAAACAGTCACTCAGTTTCCTATTTACTCTTACACTCGCTTTGCTACCTGTATATATTGTTTTTATGGCTTGTACGATCCATCCATTGACTCCATACTCTTTCAGGACTTCCCAAAGTTTACTTCTATCTACCTTGTCAAAAGCTTTTTCTAGGTCAACAAATGCATAGAAAAGTTTTTTTCCTACTCTCAAACTTTTTTCTGTTATTTGCCTTAAGCTAAATATTTGATCCGTACATGACCTTCTTGGCATAAGCCCACTTTGGACTTCCCAAATCTTTGCTTCTGTTATTTTCATTACGCTACGAATAAGTATTTTTGAATATATTTTACTTACGGAGCTTAATAAGCTAATCCCCCTGTAATTATTGCACTCGCTTTTGTCTCCCTTTCTCTTGTATATTGGTACGATAATCGCTTTTTTCCAATCGTCTGGGACGTCTCCCATCTCGAAACATAAATTTATCAATTCGCACAGTCTATGTGGTATGCACGCGCCACCGTTTTTAAGCATTTCAGCGTTAATACCGTCTACCCCATCAGCCTTACCGTTTTTCAAGTTCTTAATTATATCCCGAACCTCAGTGACACAGACTTTCTTAGTTGAGTTTTCTATCGTATCGTGTTCAACATCGCAGTTGTGGTGTCCTATAGCTTCATCTTCGAATTGTCTCCTAAAATAGTCTCTGAAAGCCTCTAGTATTCCGTCTGCATCATATACCATTTCCCGCCTACTATTTTTCATGTTGACATATTCTGTACTTTTGTTTCCTTTCATTTTTTTGCAAAGTAGTTTCTTGCTTCCTTCAAAGTCGTTTTGTATTTTCATCTCTTCTTCTGCTCAAATTGTATCTTTAGGTTACTTAACTAATCGTTTGAGTATCCTGTTTGCGTATCTATAATCATTTCTACTTATTATTCTTTCCTCATTGCTAAGACCTGCGATGTTCAAAGTTCTCTTGTACGCTTCTCTCTTTGCTTTTTTGGGTAGCCTGAATTTCATCATTCCACCACGCATCACCAGACATTCTTCCTACAACTGCGGTACTACACATTTCGATCGTACATCTAACAAGGATATCCCCTAACATTGTCCAGGCGCCCTCTATATCATTGTTTTTTACACGGTCCTCCCATGTTGCCCTATCTATGCTTTCGATTATCTTATTTTGGAAATCTATTCGCAAATCCGGTTTCTCTAGGTTCTCAATTTTTATTCACGTTTGTTTTGCTTTCTTTGTTCCCTTTTTTCTCTATCCCCGGCCTAAGTTAATTTTTGAGATCAGAAGGTAATGATCATTATTGCATTCAGGACCCCCCATGACTCTTGTATCTTTGACTAACTCTCTTAGTTAAATTATTTTAAAATTCATTAAAATCCTTTTAAACACTTGAACATATGTTGCAATTACACAATAATACATGAACTCTTTTGAAATTTCTTGACATTTTTTAAAATCATTTTAAATGATTTGGAATCATTAAAAACTTGTAGAGCGCAAACGGAAATGGAGGAATATGTCAGAATATTTGTGAATATTTCAAGATATTTTGGAATATCAAAATATTTGAGATTATAAAAAATATCAAAAATATCAAAAATATTGAAAGAATACGTGCATGGGATTATTCAGTTAATGTATCAGGAATCTTGCAGTGATCGACCCCTCGGAATATAAAAATAAATTGGTATAAAAATATGAAATTTGGAAGAAACCATTTTTTTAAGTACATGTTACATAACTTAACAAACATCGCTGACCGAATCCTTTTAGGTCGATACAGCGAGTCCAACGATTTTCTAACTTTTTAATACCGTCCGAAAAGTACTCGATCGGAAGGTCTCCAACATACGCCTCAGTTTCAGCTAAAAGCTCCTCATTTGAGTAAAAACGCTTACCGGTGAGCCATCTCTTCAGGTTAGGGAACAAGTAATAGTCGCTGGGGGCCAGGTCTGGTGAATACGTTGGCTGA
>NC_046665.1:34922346-34931267 GCF_010883055.1 Belonocnema kinseyi | reverse complement strand
CCCATTGTTGCGTTTTTGGACGCTTCGGAGCACTTTGGCCCGGTGGAACCTACTGTTTTGCCTGTTGCGTTGACTCGGGAGTGTAGTAGTGGATCCAGGTTTCATCCATGGTTATGAATTGGCCCAGATCGTTCAGCATCAACTGTGCTCGTACGGTCACAACGAAACTCGGTAAGCCACTTATGAATCGTTCCAATCGACGGTGCAGAGTCCGGGTAATACTTATCCGGCTTGGCCTTGGTCTCGGATATCGTTTTCTTGCGAACATAGTAGTGTTTGATCAAAACTCGAAACTCAGATTTTTCCATATTAAAAAAAACTCGGAAGTTAGTCGCTTCTCAGTGCTGTAACGTGTAAATGCGTAAACATAAATGGCTGAAGTTTTGACAGGCGTCATTTGAAGGATCAAGC
The DNA here is from genome assembly GCF_010883055.1 of Belonocnema kinseyi. Taxonomy (NCBI): domain Eukaryota; kingdom Metazoa; phylum Arthropoda; class Insecta; order Hymenoptera; family Cynipidae; genus Belonocnema; species Belonocnema kinseyi. Next base: position 34,930,856 of record NC_046665.1, on the reverse strand, counting down.
TCGACGGAAATGGTTCACATTAGTGAATACTAATGTCATCTCTTAGAATTTTCAGGTACTTATCAGACTGCCTAGTATTATTCAGTTTGAAAGTTTGTTTAGTATAATTCAATTCATTCATTGATTTTATGGAAATTCGCCTAATCAGCTTGAAGTTAAAATTACAATTTCTTTCTATAATAACAATTTTGAATTCTAGAATTTCAGAAGCTACAACTTCGAAAGATTCAATTTAGTTTTCAATATTAAATTGTCAAATCTTGATCGCTTTGAATTAATAATTGTTTAAATTCAAAAGTTGGCAACTTTAAATAATTTAATTTTGAACGCTTTCAAGCATAAATAATTTTGCAATGATCTTATCTTAAAATATTCAATTTGTAAAGTTTTTACATTGCCCTATTTTCTAAATTTTTAATCTAAAATCATTCAATTTCGTGATCCTTCAATTCAAAAGACAATGATGTGAAATTAAAATCTATTTCTTCAGAATCTGTGGTAACTAATTTGGAGTTAGTTTGTGTGGTACAGAAAAAAAACTCAATGCAGAAGATTTGTATCTTTCTTACGCTTTTCTTTTGACGTTTCTTCTCGTGTGTTTGATACGTTTTTGAGGGGGTTTTGGATCTGGGTTCTTTATAACGATCTTTAAAATCTTAGTGCTGTTTTGAATTTTTCCTTTTGCTTACAGCCACCAGATTAGGACAAACTTCTTTCCTCTTGAAGCCATTTCGATGTTATCACTTTAATATTTATTATTTTAAACCAATTTAACTGTTGCTTTCACAAAGTGGGATGATGGAATTTTAGAGAAATTAACAAAGTATCTGTCACGAGGGCGCAGGCTTCGAGGCAACGATGCCTCATATTTTGTGCGTTAAAATTTAAGAGCGTTAAAAGAAAGTTTAAAAGTTCTACAAAGAATATGCAGCTTTAAAGGAGACATAAGTAAAACTCAAGAAGATAGAGGCAAGGCCTTCAATGTAGGGGCTAAAGCTTATACAGAAGCAAAATAGAATGAAAATATCTTTAACAGTGGCTACGTAGGAGCTAGTGGAATAAACAGCCGTAAAGTAGGGACAATACTTACACTTGGTGTGTCAAAGTAGGGCCTATATTTCGACTCGGGAAGGTATTAGATTTTTGTAAAATTTGACCCCCTCTCCCAGTTTTTGTCAAATTTCCACGTTTTGAGTCCCCCTGAATTCGAAAAACAGGTTTTTTGTAAATGTATCTCATTGTTAATTTTGCCACGTGTTTGTAAACTTTTACTTTTTTAGCACGATAACTCATGACTTTTCTTTATAAAACCGAAAATTACCAAAGTTATAGCATTTATATAATTCCAAAAACCACATGAAAATGAATATTTTAGGCCAAATAACTCAGCATAAAACACCAACCAGCTATGACTCGGTTGAAATTAATCGCCTCCGCCCCCCCCCCCCCCCCCCCCCCCCCCTTATCAAAGTTTCGTTTGACTGTTGTTGTAGCTAGACCATCCACCCTAGATGCTTTGAGAGACTCTTTTAGTGAATTATTAGGAGATGAGCAAAAGTGCGCCACAATTGAGATGTAGAACACGATCCGGTAGAAAATTCAAATTAGAAAGTCTGTGCCACTAAGGTTAGGGATATAATTTAAAATTTAAAAATCAGTAAGGCTGCTGTGTAAACCGTATGTGTAACGTTTAAATCGTAAATTATAAAATTGGAAATTAGCAAATACAGTTTTTGAAAAAACGGAAAAAGTGGCAATAAAATGTTTAACAACAGTTTTTTTTAATTAATGCACATTTTTTAAACGATACAATCAAAGTACGTCTATTTTTATATCAATGCATCCTATGAATTGTAATAATATACATTAATGGAAATGATTAGCAATTTAAGGGACAAACTCGAGTGTGAAGCACCATATACGTGAAGAGAATGTGTTCAATAAAGCCGAAGGAGTTTTAACAAAAGAGAATTCACGATCACCAAATTACTGTTGCCGGTACTTGAACTTTTAGTTTTAAAAAGTATGTTCTCAAGTGTGGGAAATATATAAAGACCGAGTGAATAGAGCGTGGTAAATACATTATCGAGTGGGAAGCGCGAGAATCAACAATCGCTTGTCCCTTCTTTCTTCTAAACGGATTTGAAGAAAAATGAAATAAATACTATTTAAAAAGGAAAATGTGTACTTACGACAAAACATAGAGTATCTTATCGTCCCAAATTGCGTAACCATTGGAAAGATTTCGAACATGGTCCAGAATGACAATCCGAGGGAGATTTTGTCTCTGATTTGTGGAAAAACTTAATAGTTTTTTCACATCCTGTTCTGTGCAGCTGATCGGTAGACATAATCCAAGTGTTATGTTATGTGTCTGTAAAAAGAGCGCAAAATTAGTATTTAAAAATCCATGAAAATATATTAAAATTGAAACTTGAGATTTTCACTAGTTCAAAGAACAATATAAATAAAAAAGAAAAATTGAATGAATAACTACAAGAAAAAACAAAAAGGGATAACAATACAAAGATTTGCAAAACATACCCCATTTATACCAGGCTTCAATATTTTAAGAGTGAGACTGATGGAATTGACGCTCACTGCAAAAGGAGGAAATTCCATATTTCGTGAGATGCTTCCATTCTTTTTCCAATCTGCGAAACCATTTTCCATTTCTCGACATTGGTCTGGTGCCCCTGTCCAAAACCTGTTGCCGGAAAAAAGTCCCCATGTGTGTTTTCCACTAGCATCAATCACTAAATAAATCAATTTAATTATTTCTTTATTTATTTTGTATTTTCATTTTTTGTGTGTATGTGTGTTAATCAGTTATAGGCTACAAATATTGCAAAAATTTGTGTCGATACTATTTTCGGGAACAAGCAATGAAGAAAAAATTGTTTAAATATTACATTTAAGTTTTTTTTATTTTGTCTATAGAAACGAGCTATCATTTTTTTATAAAAAAAAATTTATTCGTAACAAATTTTTGCCCTAATTTTTTCGATTTGGTGATGGTTTTCCAATTATAATTGAGCCGTTCACAGCAAGAAAAACTTAAGTCGGTAATAGGGAAAATGGAGAAAACTTCAAGAGGAAAATAATAAAAAGACGGATAAAGTAAGGAAGGAGAGACAGATATTTGTTTGTTTGCCTTTTTTCCTCCTCTTTTTTCTTTTATTATGAAACTATTTTGGATGAGCCGGAAAGAAGGCAGTTTGGAAATCTAATTTTAATTTGAGAATTTTTTTAAGCTCTGATTTCACTGCATAAAATTATTCATAAGCGCCAGATTTTATTTTGATCTTAAATGAAGAAAAATAAATTTATTATTTTAAGCAGTTACGATTAAATGTGATAGGTGTTTCAATTTGCCTACCAAATAATATCATCTCTCGATAAAATGGAGTAACATATTAAAGGTTACTCATTCTCATAGATTTTTATAAACAATTCCCCACTATTATCAAATGTAACTGTACATTTGTAACGTTGGTCACAATTATTAAAGGTATCTTTTTAAAATATAAAAATGCTATTTAACATTTGATTCGTATGTTAAAATTATTCTTTTAAACAAATACTGTACCTAATCCATTTTATGTCTGCAAATGGGACTTACTAAATTTTAAAATTGATTAAAACTTTATCACTTTTTTTAACTTTTTTAATTTATGCCAATTTTTTTTACTAAGTGCCATTGTAAGAAAAAATTAGAACGACTCAAGTATTAAATTGTTTTTTTTTCTAATACGAAAAACTAATATACTGGAGAATTTGTTTAAATAGATTTTTATAAAAATTTTTAATATTCTTGAAATTGGAAATTTAATGACACGGTCCCAGTCGTACGAACTGAGCGTTTGATCATGTGCGCTCTTACAAAATTCACAAAAAATATAAAAGGTAGGAACAAATGCAAAAGCTATGGGAATATGCATTTTAGAGACAAGAGAATCCGAAAAACCGTTCTATAAGTAATAAAGTGGTTAAAACTAGTCTATAACAGTTGTTACACTTATATTAACATAATAATGACTAACGAAGTTATTCTAGAACTGCGCGGTACAGGAACTTCTCTGCTGCAGTTATTTAAATGTTACAGAACAATAGTAGCACCGACGTTCTTTAATATTATATATAGCAAAGTTCTGTAATTTTTGGATCGAGCAGTTCGAAATAATGCCGGAATTTTAATTAAAACAGTTTAATAAAATACGGAATTTATAGTTCCAGAATGCTTTGCAATTATGGTAAATAAAAATCATAAATACTTTACAACTGTTACCTATTTAATATCATCGTAACTTTCTTCTGATAGAAAACAGTTTTGTTATCGAAATGTACCAATTGTTATAAACTTATGGACGAAGAAAAGAAAGTGTTTGTAAGAATTACGGTTGATATTCAATTAAACTAATCTACCATTGACACTCGAGGTAATGAAACATTGCAATCAATTGTACAAATCAGGGACAGACCTTTCTTGCAGGAAACTGCAAGAAAGCGTTGAGACAATTTAACCAAGCACTGATTGACCACATCACGTGACGACTTGGTCAAGTGAACGACACATACATTTGTTACTCATGAGCTAGTACGTCTAGACTCATAAGTGTCAGCTTATTACATAAATCACACAAGCCATTAAAGCCGGTAAACATTTTAACCCAATGGTTAAAGTAAGAATAATGTCACGGACATCAGTGAAATTTTTGCAATACTTATTAAATTAAAACAAAATTAAACCATGCAAGAGCACATTTGACAAATGTGGAATAACGCAAGAGAATTAATTTAAGATCTTCGCTATAATAGAAAGTTTAATTTGTTCTAATTAACTAAAGTTATAACATTCGGTCTAAGGTTTTAATTATTAGTATGGACTAATTGTATTTTTAATTAAAACGAATAAATTAAATGCAATTTTTTTTAGAATTTGATGAAGTCTGCTTCATTCGAAAATTAAATTCGAATTCTTTCTTTATTCTTAAATTAAAAATCACAATTAACTACAAGTGAAATACATACATCATCCCTAACTTCATGTAATTATTTTCTAGTTTGAAAAGACAGATTAAATATGCGATGGAATCATTGCTGTAATTTTTATACGTAAAGTTTTTTATTTGGAAACAAATTCTTTCCAAACTGGAATAATATATGTCGATTTTCGTATCGTTGGATTTTCTTTACTATTTTTATGAAAATATAGATTTTTTTTCTTCAAGAGCACAGAAAAAAAAGAAAATTTTATTTTGAACAAAGAAACTGCATCAAAATGTACAGAAACAATATTGAACCAGAATTGGTTCATGTTGAGCAATACGAATATTGAAAGCTTTTCAATTATTTTTCAGCTTTTACATTCATCAAGTGAGCGAAAATAACTAAAGTTAAAAATGAGTATGTAATCAAAAGACCTGAAACAAATTTGAATCCCTAGTTTTTTCTGTGAGTCATGGATTATTTTGTGCATAAAGATTAAGCTTACATCACCATAGGTGAAAATTTGTTACAGAGTGTAAGTCGATATCTTGTTGCATATGTCTAGTCAAACCACTTTCTCACTTTCTATACACTCTACAGTCTACAGGAAGCATTTTAAGACGGCGGCTCTCATTTCGCTGAGCAGTGAACGCTTCGAGATTTGCAATTTGCTTTAAAGACTCATATTAGTAACGACTCAATTACAATATATTTTATTTGTCAAATAAACAAATACCACAAAACTACGGCAGTTATCACTTTCATAAACAAGCTTATTCGTTATTCATGACATAATGATAATGAATATAATACGAGAAACAATAAAGGATCGTTTTTTATTTTAAGCTGTAAGCAAAGAGAAATTCAATTACATATATTTTTCTGATAAAACACTATAACTTTCATTCATAACATTTTTCATTATTGCTGTATAAAATAAATATTTAATCTTCAGTATAGTTTTAGTACAATATTAAAAAATTCTTACATGAAAAAATTAACCAACGTAAAAGAATTCTTAGAACTTTGTATGAATAAACGGTGCTTAACCTGAAAATCAAAAACGATCAAATTTGGAAAAGTATACATGTGAATACTTCAATTAAAAATAAAAATTAAAATTAAATTAAATCCAATCAAGGAAAACGAAAAGCAAAAGTAGAAACCTCAAAATCTCCTTCGTTCTTTTCCTTTACCCGTCCGATTTCAAGAAATATCAGATCTAATTTAATTTCATGAGGTTTTGTAATATTCTAATTGTTTCTAAAAAGTTATTGGCTGAAAAATATGATACTTCATGGCATTTAGGAGATTTTCAAATAATTCAAATCATACAAATATAAAAACATAATATAAAATCATATAAAATAAAAAAATCATAAAATCTTTAAAATATACGGAAATACCCTGAAATATTTAGAGATTTTTAAATATTTCAGGGTATTTCCATATATTTTTATTTCATGACACTTTGAAACATTCTATGGGATTTTCAATTGATTGCAAAAACATGATCGGATTACAAACAATTTGATAAAATGTTGGGCATTTTAAATAATTAAAAGGAATCTTTAAGAGCTTTTAAAGGATTTTAAGAGACTTAAAATATTTTAGGAGATTTGGACGTTGAGAGTGGCTCCCAGAATATTTCAATTGATTCTACAGGTTTTGAGGATATATTCGATTTACAAAGAATTTTTAAGATACTCGTAGGAGAAATAAATTTGAAAGGCTAATATTAAAAAAAAGTATCCCCTCATCCCGAAATTTGGGGTGACTAGTCAAGTATTTTCCCTAAGGTTAGCTATAGTCGTCCTGTATTTTTAGGACTCGTTTAGGTAAGGTGTTAGACAAGGGTGCTCTATGTCCTCTTGATTGTTTATAATAATTATGAACACATGTCTAAGAATGAAACTTCTCGACGAAGAAGTTGTGAATCTCGAGACAGTGAAGGTGCGTAGATTAGGGTTTGCTGATGATAAGGTAGTTATGACAGAGTCAATCGAAGGCTTGCTCAGAAAGTTGAGCAGACTGAATACTAGCGCGAAGAACGTGGATCTTACAATTAATGTGAATAAAAAAAATTATGTTTGAGGGAAGGATTCAGTGTGCTGTAAACTGCCGAGACCTGGAACTACCAAGCAGGGTCAAGTCACACTTTTGGCCCCAGTGGGTAGTAATTAGAGGGGTGAGGGATATCAAAGATTCGAAATTTGAAAAATATTCAAACTTCAGGTTATATCCGAAAATTTGCAGTGGGTGAATACCCACACAGATATTTTTCGAGTGAGTAGTGCTACCCACACGATCCACGTCATCCGACAGTCCTGCTACCAAGAACAGAATAAGCGTAAAGTTAACGCAGTTGGCATGCGATACCTGCACAATATGTGCGGTAAGCGCTAATAGAGAAAGTCAGTAATAAGAGCATTCTTAAAGAATGTGGTGTACAGGAGACACTGTTTGACAAAAATGAGAGAAATTTGTTGAGATGGTTGGTGCATGTTGAGAGAATGAAAGAAGAATGGCTGATGAAATAAGTATATCAAGGCTAAGTAAATGGTAGCGTACCCAGAGGCAGACCAAGGAAATAACTGTGGGAATATGTGAATCAGACCACAATTAGAAAAAATATAAAGAGCGACAGAAACACAAGAGCTTGGATTAGAAAATGTATGGACGTAAAGCATAAGCTAAAGATGTATGCCAGAACAAAAAAGCGTAGTGGCAAATGGTTTATAAGAGATGCATGACGAAGAGTGTCAGCGGAGTGAAGATGCCTGAAAAACAAGACCTTGGGTACTAGTGGGCCCGAGAGGTGTGTTACATAATTACTTTGTGAAGCTATTCACCTAGGGTGCTTGCTAGAGCGATTGATCTGCGACATAGGTTGAGGAAGTGTAACGGTAAGAAAATTGTTTTCGAATACAGAGCACTAGCCCCAGCTCTGACCGTTTGGTCAGCCGCTTATTTTTGACGAGTTAGTCAATAGTTTAAGGCTATCCTGGACCAGACCAGGCTGTTAAGACGGTGAGAAATAAAGTCTTATATCAATAGTGTGAATTTCTTATTACGTATCATTTTAGACACCCTGTAACTTTTTCGAAATATGCCAAGGAAAAATTTTCTGATTGAACTTAGAACTTTTTTGTTTTGGGGTAGCTGATCAGCGTGAGTCATGGGCCAGACCAGACCTTCCAGATTAAAAGATCTAGATGATCACAGACCTGGGCACAAGTAGCGCTAAACCTGAACCAGATCAGATTTTCCACAATAGACAGTCTAGTCTCTAAACAGTCTAGTCCGGTCTGACACCAGTATGCTAATAAATTTTTCAACGCTAGAGATCCGGATCGAAGCTCTTTATACTTTCGGTCGCTGAGTGCCGCCCGTCCTCTTATTTTATTCGGGCTTCATATTTTGGGATTATATTTTGGGTGTTATTTTGGGATGAATCTTTTTACTCTCATTTTTGGAACTTACAGCTTAGAAGTTTGTCACTCAGTTTTTGGGACATACGA
>NC_046665.1:34918823-34922246 GCF_010883055.1 Belonocnema kinseyi | reverse complement strand
TTCATGGTTCGGAGGGTTGATCTACTGTCGGTAAGGTACAATCTCTGATTATATAGCAGATAAAAATTTAAATATATATATATATATATATATCGATCGTGGTTTAGGAAATATTTGATTTTTTAATAACAAAGTTTCGATTTTGAGGTTTCTATGAGCAATGTCACTTCAAGGTATGCTCTGTCTGTTGACATTATACTTCTGCTATACTGTTTACAATATGTTAATTTATTCATACATTGTATTGCGAACCTTATTGGTCAGAATTTGTTTCGAATCTGTCTATCATAGGCTGATCCTCTTCAGTTCTATCTCTAAGAATGTTAGTTTATTATTTATTATTTAGAAAGCATTTGCTTGTTTGGACTGAGACAGTAATTTTTTTGTTATATCGGTTAAGTATATCCTTTGGTCGTTAATGAAAATACCATTGGACCTTCGCTCGTATACTACTAAACTATGAACCAATCCTAAGAAATCAACAACTTTCCGCACTCAACCGTGAGTCAAGAGACGTTTCCTTATTACATCGCAGAAGAAACAATATAAATTCTGATAAAAAGTTACATTTGTATTCTAGATGGCGACTGTAAAGTAACTTTCGTCATAAGACACCTCACGCTCTAAAGTGGATAAAAATGTAGGATGTACGTATTGTTTTTCGCAATTTCTTTCTCCTATGCAAACGGCTTAACTCTGTAACCATTCATCAATCTTTGCTTTCTTCACTACTCAATGTGAGTAAATTCCGAAATTAATTTAATAGTTTTTAATTTCTGTAGTTATATTAATTAAAAAATCGAAGAAGAATACATTTTACAAGTTAAACAATTTTGAGAAACGTTTTAAAATCGAAAAAATCTCTGTATATACATTTTTTTAAAATAAAATGGGGATTTCATCCCGCGGGATTAATCCCTGGTATTTTTATGTACACATGAAATGTGGAAATAGGTGTACAACTGAATTCAGTAGTGGATAACCCAGCCATCCATCGTAAAGAGTTACTTAAAAAAGCCTGAAATTTCATATATTCTATAGTTTCTTCCTCCAAGAATATAAAGAAAAAGTAAAAAAATAAATTCATGTTACATGTTTTTAAAAAACTAATTTTCAAAATTTTTATGTAATAAGTAAATAAGTAAGTAAATATTAAGTTAATACTAAGTGAATCATAAGTGAATTAATGAGTGAATAAATTAAAAATGTATTCAATAAGTTTAAAAATACTTAATTTTTCAGTAGATTTGGAAGAGAGACAAATTAATGTATTTAATAAATTTATATTTAAATCTTCAAATTAGATAAGGAGGTCCAACTTTTCTTTCAACTAAAAATTAGATTTTTTTCTTCGAAATAAACCTTGGAAATTGTCTGATCTTTTGTCTCAGATACAGCACTTCAATCTTTTCTATAAATATATAATATGATTATATACGATTAAAGATATAGGAATATAGAAGAATATAATAAGGAACATAGGAAAGTATAATACCAACTAATGACATCGAGAAGTGCTTTATCTCGCGTGATTTTAGTCGAAAATGTCGAAAATGTTGACAGTTAAATTAACAAATATAGGTTTTGTAGCAGGGCGCAATGATTTTTTTTTAATTTCTCATTGAAAGGGGGGATAAGCTATTATTTGGGTTCAAAAAGACTTTCTTGAAGCTTCCCAGGTGGAACTGTCAGTAGTGTGTCGGAGTTCACCACCGGCGCAGTACTGGACCAGTACTGCCCACCAGTACAGACAGCCTGTCGTTCGCCCAGTACTGGCAGAACGATGGCTGCACGACCGGGGTGACACTATGCCAATAGTACAAAAATAGACTTAAAGAAAACACGTCTACAAATGTTGTTTTTTAAGGAAAATATTTTAAATTCCACCTCCATGAAAAACTTTTAATGTTCAGAAAAAATTACATTGGATTTATGTCTTAATCGTTGTAGAATAATCTAAAACACCTAAAAAACAAAACGTTACACGAAGGTTTAAAGAAAGTTGTTATTAAAAAAATTGTTGCGCAACGTGGAAAAATTTCTAAGTTCCGTTGATATAAATTTTAAATGCTCATTAAATGTTATTATCAGAACTTTTCAAATGTTCTAAAACGAGAAAAAATAAAATATTACACGAAGAAAAATTGTATTCGATTTAAATGATTTATTTAATAATTATTTCATTGATATTCCTGTTAGAAGTTCGCGTATTTTACTTTCACATAACGTCGTATAATAATAAATAAATTAGAAAAAGAGAGCTCAAAATTTGGTACTTGAACAAAATACTCGCAGTCAATTATTATTTATTTTTTAAATATCTTTTTTATTATATCTTGACATTATAGAAATAGTGGATGTTAAAATTAAACAAATAGTTTCAACATTATATTTTTGTAATTATAAATAATATTTGGATGATATGCAGTCGTATGATAATGAATGGATGGTCTTTAAAGCAATTAAATAATTTTTATCATTTTTAGAATTAACTTCGGCATTTTCGTACGCCAGCGATTTGCCATGTACTGCCCCAGTACTGGCAGTCAGTACTGCGCCAGTGCTGGCACGCCAGTAGCGCCAAGCATTACAAGTCAGTACTGGCGCCGTACTGACCCAGTACAACCGGCCAGTACTGGAACTTCGGCGGACTGTACTGGGCCAGTACTGGGCCGGTGGTGTATTTCCACCTGGGTTTATTAAATTCAATCGATTCGTCAACAATAAAACTGGCATTTTTGAGTAATTTTTCTGACGTATACAATCTGGTATTATTACATCCTCACTGCGTGAAAAATGTAGTTTATAAATAGAGATATACACATACACTGAAATAGTAAATATTTTCTTTGGGGAAGAACATGATCCTGCAAAGGAACTTGTATGCAAGGTAAGCTTTAAAAGACCATGTGCACTTGTATAGAGGATCCTCCAGGGAGTGCATTAAGGTGCGATTTCATGTACTATGTACAGGAACTTATTCAGGATCATGCGTAAGCGAATGTGCAAGCGAGAGGAGGTATCGTGATGACTTCGAAAAGGATCTTCTACGGATCCTTCTGAAGATTCCTTTGGTAATGCAGGAATTTGGCGAAGTATACTGTATATTGTACAGTATCCTTGGCCAAAATCTTGCACAAGAAAAGTCAAGAATTCCAGTACGGGTTCATGTTAGCGCGAACCTGTAACGGTACATATATGTATATGATTCTTCCAGTGTACACTGTGCAGTTATGAATCCAGTTTCATTATTGTAAATAAACCATTAACTAAATTACTACTTTTTTACACCCAGGGAAGACGCTAAATCCCAAGCAATCTTTTAAGAGCATATTGTTTTATTATTATAAAATCGAAATTCTATTTTCATAAATGAGAGACATTCACAAAAATAAATAATAACTAACATAACAAAATAAAAAA
>NC_046665.1:34906234-34918723 GCF_010883055.1 Belonocnema kinseyi | reverse complement strand
GTAACATTCATTATAATTTTCGTATTAATATTAGTTCTATCCCACCACTAATTTTTGGATTTTCTGTCATCTCAGTCTTAATTTATTTATAATCTTCTGACTTAATGTGTTATAAATACAGTGGTTAGTTTTCACTCGTAAGTGCTATACTTATTCAAATTCAGCAAATTAATGTTGTTTCAATCAAAAAAAGAAATGAAGGTATATTTACTTAAAAGCGAAAAATAAATTAATTTTGACTTACTTCTCAGAGCCCAATTTTCATTATTTAAAACACCCGTCAAATATGCTGAAACATCCTCCTCGCATTTTTCGGTAATATTGGGATTTTCCGAAGTCCTGGAGTTCCAAAAACGCACCACACTTTTTGGATTCCATATTTCGAGAATTTCATCTACATCGAGTGTGTCTAATTTAAATTTCTTAAAAAAAAATTGTCCACTTTCCTTAACTACTGATTGGTTTGTAGGATTATCATAATTAGTTTTATTTGTTTCACTATTGTTCACTGATAAAATATCCAGAGTTGAAAATTGTGTTGTCCTTTGTGTCGCAGAACACAACACCGTATAAAATAATAAAAATAGAGACACCAACTTTGCACTTTGGTCCATTTTTAAGTCGCAAATTAAACTCCAAATATCATTGTTTGATTCATGAGAAAATATTTTTTTCTTACTTAATGATTTTATTGTTTTGTATCTGAGGGTTTAATTATTTTTGAAATAGAGTATTCCTTAAACAATTAATTAAATTAATTATTTACTTGAATTTTAGTAACGCGTTACTTTTTTACAATTATTCCATAGATTAAAGAAACAGAATTTATAAAATAAAATTGCCAACAATAGAAAGAAATTATTTTCGAAAATTTCTAATTCTGATTATAGGTAAATCGGAATGTATCATTTACTCGAGGCAATGCGTTGTTGCTGTGAACACACTGTGGTCATTCGATTAATGCATGTTCAGATATATTGTGACCCACGCCTCGGCTCCCTCTCCATCGTACAACGATCGAAATCTGCTTTAGGCATAGAGCCATAAATATCTACCCATGTAAGCTCACTTACTTTCGAGAGTATTATGTTCAACATCCTTATTACAGGCTGCTTAGGCTGCAGTTGCTACTCAGTTTTTTCGGTGATTCTATCCATCATTTTACTGGCACGCCTGCCAATCTTGCATAAATCTTAAATGCAGAAACACGGAAGAATGCACATGAGAAAATATATGTCTTCGTCACGAGAATTTCTCACGGATCTCATTTGATATTGCCCGTATTCTGAAAATAATAACTTGATAACAATATTTTCAAATAAGTTTAAATACTATTTTGCACCATCAAAAAGTATCTTTTTTTAATTTTTCGCGGACAAATGAGGAAATGTTGATAGAACGGAACACCGGAAGTAGTGCTTAGTTAATCAAAATGTTCAAACACGCCAGGATTGGCTGGAACAGTTTTTTTCGGGTGTCACATACCAAGGTCACGGAGGTCTTTGTATAGGATTTCGATACTTTTTTTAAAATAAGTACTTTTGTCTCAGAAATGAATTAATCAGCAATTTTTAGTATAAAGAAACCGTCCAAATTTGCGATCTCTAGATGTTAACGGATCTAATTACGTTTCGGCACTCACAGGATCCAAAAAAGATCAAATTTTCTCGGCATTTACCTATCTGTTTGTCCATAGGGGTCTGTTTTTCGGTTTGGTTACCTAAATATTGTAGTCACGCTACTTTTAAAGGATTTGACATATTCAATCAGCCCTTAATATACACTTTCTTAGTGTAACGAAATGAAAGTTCAGTTCGTTCACCAGATACTTCCGACCGATTTAAAAAAAGTTTCTGGCAGCCGACATTTTTAAATTTGTCAAGAAATGAAAAAACTACTTTTCTGATAGATTAACAAATTTCAATTAACATTTTTACCTATATTGGAATATTTTTAAAACTCACCGAAATTAATATTTTTCAATATCTTTTTCGAACAGACTACAAATTTTGCTAGAGTTCACTTGGAAACGAAGTCTAGTCATTTTTTAAAAAACCTTTCAAAACATAATCTCTAAGAAAGTCATCCTGTGTACTTGTACATTCTCACTCATAAGAGTGTAATGGAATCGTCTAAATTTGTTTATCTCTGTATTTAAATGATCTTTACGTTTCGGCTCTCGCCAAATTTTCATCGCAGTTTCTAGTACGTAACAAAAATACTTGCGAAATTTTTCAATTAGATTTTTAATTTTGTTGAGAAATTAAAAAGGTATATGACTTACGAAATTCTGAACTTTTGCTAAAAATAGAGAAAAATATTTTTTAATCGGTTATAAAATTTTAATTGAAACTTTCACTAGATATCTAATATATTTCGAAAATATCCCAATGAAAGTTATCGATTAGATCAAAAGTAGAAAATGTAGATCATTTGCAAAATATATATATATATATATATATATATATATATACACGGAGAGAACTGGTAGAGTATATGCTACTATTCGCGTTTAGTAAGCTGATTTATAGTAATAGTAACTACTCGTTGATTCAAGAACACTAAACAGCGTTGTGTTGATTCTACTGAACAGAAGACTACGAAGGCTGACTATCTGTTCAGTAAAATCGACTGCATAGCCCTCTGATGGTCCTTAATTGTAAGTATAAAGTTAACCTCTCTGATCCGCTGGCCGGCGCCGATTTGAAAATTTAGACAAAAGTTTTGAAACAAATATGAATTAGTATTATTCAGTAATATAAAATATCTTATTTTCATACTTTTGGTGTAAACCAAAAAATCAATTTTCAGACCATTTAATTCTAATTTACAATAAATTTTAATTTTTAATTTTAATTTTAGTTTCATTTTTAATTTTAATTTTACTTTCAAAAAGTGACTTTTAAATTAAAAAGTTTTATGAAAATGCAGACATTCAATTTTTGAAACAAATATGTATAATACATTTAGCAATATAAAATACCTTATTTTAATATTTTAGTTGTAAACCAAAAAATTAGAAAAATTCAGACCTAATACATCTAATTTGTATGTGCTTAAAAATCCATTCCTAGTTTTTCAAGCTGCTGACAACTAGTCTCGATAGGTGAATGGTTAGGGTCCTTGATTAGCGTGCGATAGGTTATGCGTTCGAATCACCCTCGTTGCGTGCGAAATTTTAATTGTTAATAAAGTGTTAAAAATACGATTTACCAATTAATCATATGTAGATGCACGTATATCTTGAAAAAAATCATGTACTTTGTGTAATTATAAATTTTTAAGGATTCTTTTTTATAATTTTAAGTGCAATTTAACTAATCACTGAAGAGTAGCATCTACTGCGCACGCAGTCGCATGTACGATTCTTGTTCAGTAGATCGCACTCATCTTCGGTATGTTCTACTGAACAGGAATTGTACGTGCGACTGCCTGCGTAGTAGAAGCTACTCTTCAGTGACTAGTAGAGTCGACTCAACACGCGTTCAGTAGATTCTACCCATAATTTACTATTCCGTTTAGTGGCTCTAACCCTTGCAAGGGTAGGAGCCACTGAACTTTTTTCTCCGTGTATATATTGTAAACTATATTGTAAGCTATTCATGCATCTTATGATTCTAAACCCTATTCTAGGGATAATTTCTAAGAATAATATAAAGAAAATATAATTCCCTCAGGATTTTATACGAGATTCTGCTCCTAATATTTATTTAATTGATTGTATAAATGGTGCACACTTTGGTGATACGCGTCGTAGGACAGACAAAAAGAATCTCAAATTCTCATTTAAACTCAACTTGTTTAACTCAAATTGCTAATAATTAAGAAATACGAAATATAAAATACCCGTAGGTAACGCTCAAGAAAATAAAATTCGAATCTTCAGATCTAAATCTGCCAAAGTTTATATTAGTTAAGCTCCTATGGCTTCTTCTTAATAGAGGTAACAATGTTAATAATGTTTTTATTGTACAATCCGGTAAACAGGGGCCGTATTAGGCTAACGACCTTTAGCGCAGGTAAGAGAAAAGGGTCCCTAGCATAGGGGAGTGCGGGCGTAACACGTGCCTCGACACTTGTCAGTTGTTGCTCCTAAGGCACTCTGTGCGTAGGAGAGAGAGAGAGAATCGGGAGAATTAACCTCTAGGCTATAAATGCCTTTAGAATTTTGAGATCTCGAGTCCCTTAAGAAATTTAAGACTAGTCGTGAGCTTCGCTAACAATTACTGCTTGATACCCACCGACCAGACAGAGAGAAAACAGTCTCCCTGTTGCTCCTGAATACCAAGAGTGATTGCCAGATGGCTGAAGTATTTTTTCTCGAATAACGTTGACCAAGAACCAAGGAGTCCTTGACGTTGCTCGGATATTCGAAAGGAAACAAACAAGTGCGTTAGCTTTAACTAGCTTTTAGAAAATGGTCAGAATTAGGACCGAAGAAATTAGGAACAAATTTATGGGCTCTTTGCCACGAGAAATCTCTCAAATATTTACCGCGTTTTATTCTCAAAGAAAAATGTATCTAGATTTCGCATTGAATCTCGAATGATCGTAAACATTCAGCAAGTACTCTTTTGGACAGTTATAAGGAAGAGTCTTCCTTAGCTTTCTACTAGGAGTAAGAATCGAATTAGAAGACTTAGAATATTTCTATAAGAACAAAATTGGAGAAATTTTCTAAGATACTTCTCTTTTCAAAAAGGGGATGGTTGGAAGGCAGGCTAAGGAGAAAAACAGTCCTCCAGATCTCCCTTCAGGTTCACCCCTTCCGATCTTCCCTTTTCAGCTGCAAGATCAAGAAGGATGTTTTGGTGTCCTGCAACGCCTTTTATACTCTGGCCCTGACTCTCCCTCTCTGGGTCACGCAGTTCTCGGTTTCGTGGGAGTCCTTTAGAGTCTGCGCTTTAGAATATCTCCCTTACGATGCTTACACTTCGAAGGATTGCCAGGGAGATATTCCTGTTGCCTATTTTTAGGGAGTTCTTGGAACTCGCAGCTTACAATATATATCTCGCTTTGCGCTCTATCATGCGTTTACCCCGTGCTACGCGCTCGATCTTTGCACTTGAAAATTTATGCGCAGGCATTTTTCAATTAAATGTCAACACACGACAACTGTAATTTGGTGATTGTAAATTCTCGTTTGTAAAACTCATTTGGCGTTAACGAACACATTCTCATCACATGTCTCGTACCTTTAGTTTAAGATACTGAAAGAGTATACTAAAGGCCAATCTATTCTGTCAATTATTTCTAAAGTTACCGTGCTAACAAAACTAAACATCTACCGACAGACCCACAGACTCAGAGGGTTTTTTAATTCAGAGGGATATTAAACGTGGACATTTGAAAAAAACTGTGGGGGGGGGGGTTAAATTGTACACAAATATAATACTTTCTCGGAATTGAACCTAAACTCTCTATTTTCAAGCGCCGTGCGTGGACCTGCATATATGCGATGTTGAACCTCGCAGTAGAGCTCGCGTTAGAGTATCAAGTCCAATATTATATAATAGAAACAAAATGGAGGCACATGCGCGGTCACACAGCGGGAATACAAAATGGTGGAAGTTTAGATGATCCAAAAATAATCGAAAATGTTAGTATTTAAATGTAAAAATGGGTAAGTGTCAAATTTACTTTTTAGTGCCTTCACTCGCATTTAATTCGCCGGCTTGAAAAGAGATCAAAAGTTCCTAGTCCAGTCATCTGGTACTTTTATATGGCAATTTCTGGGGCATTCATTTTTTGTCTTTTGAGTACTTCATTTAGGGGTGCATAATATGGGGTCAGGTTCTGTAAACATGATTTCGTTCCAGAATATAAAAATTTTTTTGGGTAAAGGTGCAAAATATTACATTCCATTGGATTGGTGCTTTCCTGTGCATTTGAGAGGTAAAAGTGTTCTTACAAAAATTAAAGTAGAAAAAATTCTGCGTAAAACTAAAACAAAACTTTTTTCTATCATCTATAGTCTTGGAGTTACGGCCTTTCAAAAAACCCCGATTTTTTCCAATTTTTTGCCAAAAATCACATGTTTTTTTTTTTGTTTCTCTGTAGCTCCGATCCTGATGACCAGATCTAAAAATGGTCAACAGATGAATTAAAGTGGATATAAAAATCTTTAATTAAAAAAAACATTGTCCTAATTATAATAGATAGCGAGTTAGCACCTGCCAAAGGTTACCCATTTCAATCTGAATTTACTGGTAAATGCCCAGAGTTCAATTTTTTGTAAATAGCTTGTTTCGGCATTGTCACAGAAGAACGTTCCTAGAGAATGAATACTAGAAGATTGATTCTGCGTAAGTTGAAAAAAAGAAAATGTTCCTACTCCCAATAGGTGATGAGTAATGATCTTCCAAATATGCCTATTTTGGGGCCTTCTTTCACCTGGCAACCTGGCAAACTGTCGACCGCCCAGTCTTAGTATGACCTAATCTGTATAAAGTTACTGATCTCTGTTAATTTTACAACCAAAACATTTCTGCACTTTCTGCACTTTAATCTTACATATTTTCAGACACGTTCAATTTACGTTCAATTCACATTTTGTAAGACCACTTCTTTTAAGATATAGTAGGTATATGTACAGGTATTTGTATTACACAAAAACGTTGCTTTTTGAACACTCTAAAACATTGTCATAACAACTTTTTGAATGTTTTAGAAAAATCGAGTATTCACATTTTGATCCCACACAAATCATTGAAAAATCAAAAATTCAATGTTGCGGTCAAACTATATAGATACGAGAAAAGATAAATTCATCAAAATTATGCATTCAAAAGATATCTACAAATTTCTGATAAATTACTTGTGAATAGGACGCACAGTTTTTGTTTTATTTGTAAAAAACAACATTAAACATAGAAAAATTAAATTTTTAGGTAAACGACACAAGCTTCGAAAAAAATAAACAGACACAATTTGTTCACTAGAAAAAGAGCTACAAACTTTTTCTTAATCATTTTTGACAGGATGCGTAATTTTTGTTCAAATCGTACAAAATCACATTGAAAATAAACAAATTAAATTTATGGAAAAACAAAAAAAGTTTCAATGAAATTCATAATAACAAAATTGTTTCTCTATATAGGATGGACGCTTTTTTAGTATAAAAACAAGACAATGAAAATACGTATGTTCCAATATAACAATGCATAAATATTATAAAATGTAATAATATAAATTTATTGAAATGATACATTGTTCAGGGTAGCTGAGAATAAAATTTATTGCAAATAAGGAAAAAATATTAAAGGAATAATAAATAAAATTTTTACTTTATTTTGTAATATCTGAACTAGCGACAAATATATATGTAATAGGGCATGTCAAAAAAATAGTTGTTTGCTTGAAGTTCTAATAGCAATGGAAACTTTCTTTTGGAGTGAAAAATATTCCACTAAGTTTCATAAAAGAAATCCTTCTGTTTCCGCATTGTAGATGTTGGATGTCAATTCTAATTTTTGCAATTAATAAATGAATCGGCACACATTTTAAACGAAAAATATAAAATAGTACAATGTGTACCTACGGCGTCAGGAAGGAAAAATAGCCTTACACCCTTGATACACACTCCACTTTTTGTCCGAACCTCCTTGAAAACAGGCATGTGAAGCATATAAAGGATGTTTGGTATTCTTGAAAATTTAAAATTATAAGTAAAAGGAAGAAATATTATACTTAGCAAAAGGGAGACTGTGGGGTCCAGCGATGCAATTTTTGAAACTATAAATATAATTTTGAAGTGATAACTTCTTCTGACACGGTATGAAGTCACAAAACCGGTTCGCGGTAATGGTAAAGCTTCCACGCTTCTTCTTCTCTGTCTCTCCTTCACTTCTCCCACTGACTGAATCTTTCAAACTCTCTCTCTCTCTCTCTCGTTATCTCCATCTCCCATCTTATCTCTCTCTCTCTCGCTCTCTTTCTCTCAATCCTTCGCTCTCACGCTTACACTGAGACTTTGACAGTATTAGCAGTGTATTTTAGAGTGAAACTTCCATTGGAACGGGAGTGAATTTGAAAAAACGGTCGACCGAGCAACCGAACGACCCCAACACCGGCAGAGTCTGGATAAAAAAATCTCTCCGTCTCTCTCTTACTTTCCCCTTTCATCTTTCTGTCATCCTTTTCCTCTTCCATCTTTTCCCCTTTCTCATGTTCCCCTTCCATTTTCCTTTTCCACATTCCCCTTTATTAATTCCCCTTTCCCTTTTCGTAATTTCTCCTTTCAATTTCCCCTTTATTACTTTCGGATGGGGTTCCGAATAGCGTAAACCGCTGATTCTTTTGAGGCTACGTATGCTTATGTATTTTGATGCGCTGATTATGAAAATGATAGTGAAAATTGGCGACTAGTCGGTATCAGCGCGTCAAAATACAGAGATATACATAATATGAAT
Organism: Belonocnema kinseyi; assembly: GCF_010883055.1. Classification (NCBI taxonomy): domain Eukaryota; kingdom Metazoa; phylum Arthropoda; class Insecta; order Hymenoptera; family Cynipidae; genus Belonocnema; species Belonocnema kinseyi. The sequence continues at coordinate 34,910,312 of NC_046665.1, read as the reverse complement.
TAAATCGTCGCCAATTTTCACTATCATTTTTGTAATCAGCGCATCAAAATACATAAGTATACGGAGCCTCAAAAGAATCAGCGGTTTACGCTATTCGGAACTCCATCCAATGCAAAATAAAGAACAAATTGTATTTATCATGATTATTTTTATATTTGTTTCTTATTTTGCTTAAAATTGTATTCTAAGCTGCGTTTAAACATGTATCATTTAAATAAATTTATATCATTGCAATTCATAATATGCATAAAAATTGAATAATACTAATTCTTATTTCCTTGTTTTTATCATTTATTTTTATTTTTAATCTTATTCTTTACGATTAAATAAAAAATACTGTGCGTCTGTATAGGGTCTTATACAGGAAAATATATATGGTCCTATATAGGATCCTGTGTCCTCTTTCGTCTTTTCTGTCCTTTTTCCTTTTTTGTCTGTTAATTTTAGTTTGTACGTTGTGTCATTTTCAAATAAATTCAATATGTTTAATTTGAATGTTAATTCGTACGTCTAAAGCAAAAACTACGTGTCTTATAAAAAATTAGAGCTCTTTTTTGGATGAACAAGTTTTATCTAATTCCGGCGCACAATTTTAGCTTATTCATTTTTTTCATATCTTGCATAGTTTGACAAAAAAAATGGAACTTTTGGATTTTTCATTATTTTTGGTCCAATCAAATTTGGAAATTTTAACTATTCGACCAAATTAAAAAAGTTGTTATCATAAGCTTGTAGGGCTTTTAAAAAGCAACGTTTTTCTTTTCGTGGCTTTTTTTCATATCGTAACTTGTTTAATTTAAAATGTTCATTTTATTTATTTTTTTATTTTTAAAGTGCTCTAACTCTGGTAATTTTGTTTTTACAGAAAAAAATTTATAGGGATAAATTGTTTGAGTTTCTGAGTACTATGAATAATTGTACATAGAATTTTGAAATCTTGAAAAAATGTAATTTCAAAAATTTTTTGGTACGACCAAATTTTGAATTTTCAACTTTTTAAGAAAAATCAAAAAGGTGTTTAAACAATCTTGTGGGCATTAAGAAAAATTTTTCTTCTCTTGACAATTTTCTTACCATGCGGTATTTGGCTTAAAATGTTGATTTTCGTGTGTTTTTTGAAATTTTGTAAATGCTATAATTGTGGTAAATTGTGGTTTTATAAAAAAAGTCATACGAATAAATTGTTCGTTCGATTGAATACTATGAATATCCGTACAGACAAATTTTGAATTTAAAAAAAGTGGTCTCAAACATTTTCCAAATACACTCACTTTTTGAATTTTCACCCAAAATGTCTGGCTAACAAACTTGACCTTTATTTTAGGACACCAAAAGAGTATACCAAAGGCCAATCCAATCTGTCAATTCTTCCGAAAGTTATCGTGCTAACAAAATAAAAATCTACAGACTCATAGACAGACACATTCGTAAAAACCTGCTTTTCGGATTCAGGGGGCCGCAAAACGTGGACATTCGACAAAAATGAGGGAGGCAAAACATGACTCGGGACTTTCAAAACGGGAAATACTGCAAGGAGATTTTTCTGAGATCCTGATTTGACTTCTGAAATTACTGGTGATAGCAAACTGTTGATTCGTAATTTCAGCATGATTTTGCAAGAAATAGCTTCAGCAGAGGTAACTGATAACTTTAAAAACAACAATGCCGAAAAACAGCGAAGCTTTACATTACCCTCTACAGTTGATATTATGTGCCAGTAACAGTTCACAAAATCCTTCCTCACGGTGCCAAAAGTATCGAATCATTTGTTCTTCCTATTGCAGAAGTAACCAAGGAAGCTCAAAAAGCGACTAATAAAATTTTAAAACGTATCCTAGAATTGAACACTTGAAAATGGAGAAGAGAAGCTAGTAATAAAGATCTTGGGCGCAAAATGTTAATTACCACTGATCGATAAGTAGTGTATCATTGACCAAAGAGGAAGTAAAATGTCATAATAACACAGCCACACAAAAAAAAGGGTGCGGATCTGGTAACAAGACACACGTATTCCTATGGATTTTGGGGCGCTGAATTCAAATTCGGTATCAAAAATCACCCATCACGTCATAGTTGAGCCATAACCTCAAAAAATGACAAAAACTCATGCACTGAGGCAAATAAATTTCAAAATAATGCCAGCGATGCAAATTTTCACTTCAAAAACATGTCGACAACTGTGAAGGATCAACCCTTGCCTGATATCAACTTATTTAACATAACTTTACCCAACAGAACCTGACCTCACCTAACCTGAATCAACAGAAATTTATTGAACTACACGTAAAGCTCTGTAAGTATATTTTCCCAGTAGAAAATGTGTGCTACATTGAATGGGTCAACTCGAGCCTAACCTATAAATAAATCTAACCTAACCTAACCTAACCTCACGAAACACAATTATCCTGATTGTGTTGTTCCGTTGTGTTTGCGTTACCATTTCATTTAGCTTCGGCTTAACCTGCATAGAGGTTTAACCTATCCTAACCTAAAAAAACCTGACCTAACCTAACCGATTACGCTGGAAACCTTGTTCTTGCGTACTTTCATATTTTGACATTAATAGCAGTAAAAGTCTGGAGTTTCGTAACCGCTTGTTGCTAGCATTATTCGTCTGTGTCTATAACCAGGGCACCTCCACGTGGTGAGGTTGGGCAACGAATCCACATTGGCTGAGTCCCTGGGTAAACGGCGTTCATGCCGTAATGGCAGACACAGGTAAAAAGTGTATTACGATGCAGGGTAAAACCCCAGTATCGGCGTCTGGTCAGGGTGGAAAAGCGGGCTCTCCGAAGTCGTCATCATGCAAGATTGTGTTGTCCCGTTGTGTTTGCGGTACCGTTTCATTCGGCTTCGGCTTAACCTACATAGAGGTTTAACGTATCCTAACCTAACAGAACCTAACCTAACCTAACCTAGGCGAATGAAATTCAATCACACGTGTAGCTATGTAAGCGTACGGTTCTCAGTCTTAAATGTGTGCTGTATTTAATAGGTTAACTCGATCTTAACCTACAAATGAATCTAGCTTAACAGAACCTAACGAAATTTTGCTTAACGCAACACAACTTAACTCAAGTGTTCCCGTTGTAACACAATAAAATTCATTTCATTGTACTACAGGTGGTTAAAAATTTAGACGCACATTACTCATTTGAAGAAACTTAGAACTACAAGTAAAATTGACCCCATTTCAATTAACCTAACAATGTTTGTATCAATTAAAATGTAGAACTGTAACTTGAACATGCAAATGAATAAGAGTTTTATTCAAAATTTTTTTCTCTCTGCTTTTCTTAAACTTAAGGGATATATTTATACTATCTTTCGTGTTTACATTTTATCTTGCTTTTTATCGTAATTAAATTGATTTATAGACCTGCTGTAACGTGTCCTTTTTTCTTCGAAGGAACGATGCAAAGGGTTACGCTTAGGTTTACGACCTACATTCGTTTCCCTTTTCAACATCCCTGATATCGTATACCCTGATATCGTTATTCCATCACTTTTATGTCTTGATGAAAACGTTCCCCTCGTTCTTCGCTGAAATCACCAACATTTTCTGGAAACTTATCCAGATGGAAATCTAGAAAGTGAAGTTTTAAATTCATCAAGCAGCCTAACTTTTTGTAGTTTCTTATCATTTTCGCAACAATATTCTCGTAGTCTGGACTCTTTTTGTTACCGAGCAAATTTGAGTTTACTGCTTTAAAACTTTCCCAAGCGTCCATTTCAATTTTCGTCATGTGGCTCACGAAATTAGTATCTTTTGTCAATATTCGAATCTGTGGTCCATCAAAGACTCCTTTTTTCAATTTCGCGTCTGAAACATTAGGGAGTTTAAGGGATATATACTTATAGCATTGTCCATCTTTGTCTAACGCCTTGACAAATTGCTTCATGAGCCCAAGCTTTATGTGGAGGGGTAGCAGTAAAAATTTTTCTTGATCAACGAGGATTTGGTTGATGATATTGCGAGAACCAGGTTTGAATGAATCTCTTAAAAGCCAATGTTTTTTGCTGTAATGATTGGCTCGATCTCTGCTATTCCACAGGCATATAAAGCATGGCTCTCTCG
>NC_046665.1:34900160-34906134 GCF_010883055.1 Belonocnema kinseyi | reverse complement strand
TCTTTCGGTAATCCAAGATCTGTAATAAAATCATTCAGTTCTAGTTGCGACACTAATATTGGAACCTTCAATTTCATTTTATGCACGCCATATTCGTCATCTATTTCGTCATTTTTATCGGAATCATCAGAACTATTTTCTGTTCGATCACTGGTTTCACTACCGTCTCCATGACGTTGATTTTCAACTTCCATTCTATCATCTTCTAAAGCGCTTAAATCAGTCTGGCGTGCATTTTTATTGATTTCAATTGCTCTCGTGACTGTGCACACATTAATGTACAAAATGTTATTTTTATTTTTGGCGTTGAAACCTCTGACGGAATTCATGCAAAAGTAGCAGTCCTTCGCAATAACGGGGTTTTCCCATGTGTTTGGTGTAGAGTACTTGCGGTACTTTTCGTTGTTTGAATTTTGTAGACGATACAACATAAGTCTGCAGGAATTGCAAATGACGTGAGGAACCGATTTTGTTTCTTGGTGCAGCAATTTACAGTCAAAACACTTTTCATAAAGGCTTTTCACTTCCTTGTCGATTGATTTTCGCAAACTGCTCACTTCATATTTACTGCAAATGTAACAGAATGAATCTGAACTATTCTTGCGGGCATGCGATTGAGAAATACTCGCGGTTTTTTTGCTTGTAGTATGAAACTCTACACCAACCAAGTGATTCATTGATGAAGAGCTACGTTTGCATGATGACGACTTCGGAGAGCCCGCTTTCCCACCCTGACCAGACGCCGATACTGGGGTTTTTCCCTGCATCGTAATACACTTTTTACCTGTGTCTGCGACGACGGCATGAACGCCGTTTACCCAGGAACTCAGCCAATGTGGATCCGTTGCCCACCGTCACCACGTGGAGGTCCCATGGTTACAGACACAGGCGAATAATGCTAGCAACAAGCGGTTACGAAACTCCAGACATTTACTGCTATTAATGTCAAAATATGAAAGTACGCATGAACAGGGTTGCCAGTGTAATCGGTTAGGTTAGGTCAGGTTTTGTTAGGTTAGGATATGTTAAACCTCTATTTCGGTTAAGCCGAAGCTGAATGAAACGGTACCGCAAACACAACGGGACAAGTGAAAATTTGCATCACTGGCATTATTTTGAAATTTATTTGCCTCAGTGCATGATTTTTCGTCATGTTTTGAGGTTATGGCTCAACCATGACTTGATGGGTAATTTTTGATACCGAATGTGAATTCAGCGCCCCAAAATCCATAAGAATACGTGCGTCTTGTTACCAGATACGCACACTTTTTTTTTGTGTGGCTGTGTAATCGACCATGAAGTTGCAGCCTTATTAAAAGAATGAAAGTAATGAGAAGGTTGAACTGAAAGGACTGAGGTTGAAAAAGAACTTTGTCGTCGACAAATTCCCAAATAAAGCATATGTGTAGTAAATTTGTTTTAAACACCACCAAATTATCAACTAAGTATGAATGCCAATGAAATTATCATTGAGATCCTAATTTAAAAAACTGACATAGAAAAAAAATAACAATTTTTCCATTGACAGATGCCCGAATAATGCGTTTGTTTAGTACATTTGTTTTTAATCATTATATATAATTTTTTAAATAATTACGAATTTTGCTGAAATTATCATGAAGTTCCCAATTAAAAAGACTGACATTGAAAAAAAATACAATTTTTTCGTCCACTGCTGGGGCCCAAGTAATAAATTTGTTTGTTTCGAAATATCATAAAATTTAGCTACTAATAATGAATATTCCTGAAATTGTCATGAAGTTTCCAACTGAAAGGACTCACATTGAAAAAACGAAAATCTCTGCCGAAAAATGCCCGATTAATGCATTTGTTTAAAAAAATCGAAGGATTAATGAAGAAATTATGAATTTTGCTAAAATTATCATAAAGTTTCTAAATGAAAAAATAGATATTGAAAAAAACGAATTTTTCTGTGGAAAAATGCGTGATTAATGCATTTGTTCATAATATTACGAATAATAATTTGAAGAAGAAATTTCTTCATTATTATATTATTTTTATCCAAAATTCTTGCAATACAACTTTTAAAAAAACGTACAATTATGGAAAATCGTAAAAACATTCTTTCAAAAAATAATTTGTTCATAAAAAAGTTTTTTGTTTATTATATAATATCGAAACATCCTTAACTAATGTTACTGTATGAAACTTAGACGATTTCAACCATTTTCCTGTTATTGACGAGCACCGGTAGCATGAAATAGAAACTAATGGTGATTTTTTTCTTCATACTTTTTTTATTTATAACAAAATTAAAAGCCTAATTAAAAAATCAGGCGCGACAACTCTCTTAGAAGTCTTATCAGTTTTTCACATTTTTTTGGTCTAAGTTGGTCAATATTTGTGAGCGAAATCACTTCAATGCGTCACTACGCAAACGCGTAGTCGAGGCCTGGCTGGACCTGGCGGTGCCACGCCACTTATTTGTCGCTCAGAAAATGTTTCTAGTTATTATTAAAAGAGCCACTTGCACAATATTAAAAATTTAATTTTTGAAGACAGAATGAAACCCATTTAGGGACAACGAAGCACCATAAATATGTATATATATATATATATATATATATACATACATATGGCAATAGGAATAGAGGGTGTATAAAGTGTAATATTAAAAATTTCCGAAACTTAACAAACTGTTACTGGATTTTCCGGATCGTAACTTTATCTCTATTAGAGTCTCAGGTACTTGCAATAAACGTAACAATAGTCTATAATCTATGGAACGGTGGTCGGTGTACGGTTAGTAAAAGAATTTTGTAAATGAGTAGGTAAAAATGTTAAACTTAAAAAAATAAATAATTTTGAAATTGGTGATCTAAAAATCAGATATTCAAAATCTACCTTTTTTTATTCCTGGCATATGTAATTTTTTTGAAGAAGTTTAAAATTTGAACAGTTTTACTTAAGCAATAATATTATTGTTTGCCCAGTTTTGATCTTTTTTATCCAAATTATTTATTCGTGTAATTGTAAAAAATTGCAGATTCTAAATATATTATTATTAAAGTGCGCACTGAAAAGATAAAAAAATTTAATTTCGTCAATTTGGCCTGTTTATGAACACGGGGATCCTGCTTGAGAGGATCAGTAAACGCGAAAATGGGGATGGTTTACCATAAAATAGACTAATATGCCAATACAAATAGGCGGGGTAGCCGCTTTTCTACCCAAAACTTAATTTCGTCATAATTTTGTCCTGAAAGTCCACACTGTATATTAAGAATTCAATTTTAGGAAAGAATGAAACGCACTTCAGGACAACAATAAAGTTATATTTTTGGCAAGGGGCAAATTATACTATTTTGAATTTTCTATCTAAAGTAAGTCTATGTTGCAGGATTTAACAGTTTATAGACTATACATAATCCCAATGTTATTAAGGATATCTACGTCTCGGAGTCTGAGTCTCAGGCACCTGCAATAATGTTCAATTTTGCAATTAGTGATATGAGAATAATATATTCAGAATGTACAATTTTCAGCTTTTTAAGACAAACTGTTTAGGCGTGGAATCGTAAAAACTCATAGATTCCAAATATATTATTTTTAAATCTTGCATTGAAGAATTTAAAAGTAAAATTCCGTAATTTTTGCCTGCTTATAAACAAAAGGTACCTATGAAAAACGTCGTTAGGTGGGGGATGATCATGGACTTGGTCAAAGATTCAAATAGCAAGCTCCTCAACATTTATCTTCATAACTCTGTCTTCAACCTCGAGTGAGGTCATGCTTTTGAATTCGTTTGCGTTGTCAGAAGTCTGTGTGCTCTCTTTCTAAACTTTAAGTTGATTGCATACGAATGATTATTAAGTTAAAATATGACCAAGTCGTTCAGAAATACTGCAATAAGAAATGCAACCCTTTAGGGGGTTTTGGCGATTTTGAACAACATACAATTAAATCAAAATTAAAAAATTCAATTGATTTCAAGTACATGCATTAAAGAGAAGATTAATCAGAAATTTTTGGCTTGTATATTGCGCAACTCTACCGATAGAAAATCTCATAATATTCTCTGGCGGAAAAGCCTGGCCCGTTTCAAGCTATCTGCACGCTCGATTTGAATGATTTCGTCTCCAGAGATAGTCTGAGAGATTTGGGTTCTTCTAAGTGATGCGACGGTTATATAATGGTCCTATTGTGTGCGTCACGTACTCGGCGGGCCGAGTTACGTACAGTAGGTAGCCGTCACCAACCGACCTTCCTTTTTAAATTTCTCTTCAGATTAGGAACACTTTTTTTTTAATTGATGAATTTTCTCATTATACACATTTTATAATTATAGCTTATATACTAATATACTATTTTAGAGTTGAATTTGCAAATTAAAAAAAGTGTTTATAAATTTTAATCCGAAAGCTTAACAAAGGACCCTTAGTGAGTGTCGACTGCACTACTGAAAAAACCTCTTTGCTTGTTAAATATCATCGAATTCTTATTTCAATTTTGAAATATTCCAATCCGAAACGGTTCAGGCAGCCCTGGCTGTTTAAGTTGCGAACACCCCGAATTCAGTGCAAGCTTATCTGAAGGCAACCCCCGACATTGGAATGAAAGGGAGAGTTTGGTGTATTTGCGAAACGTTTACGATTTCATTGGGATGTGATATCAACTTCCACTCGAAATCGTTTCAAGTTGACGTTTTACCATTGGCGTCACCGCGCCGTGTCAGTTGATTGAGCGAAGTCAAAACGGACATGATACGATAGAGTCAGGTACAAAACCGGATAAAGGTGCGGATAGCCCACTTCGTGTTATAGTCCGTTGCTATCTGGATCTCTTTCGGTTCGTAAAATCTTAAGCGGAAAGCTAGCGACTCTATTCGAATTGTCATCCGGATGACATATCAAAAATCGCATTTTATCTGACCAAATCCAGGACTTTGCCAGAATTTAGGTTAGACTTTAGGCTAGAAGTATTTCATCCCTGGCAGACTGAAGGAATCGAATGGAGCCTCTACAAAGTGCCAGAGCTGTCAGATCGTGGATGAAATTTACCCCCACCATACCTACCGTTTGGGAGCCGCAAAACAGGTGGTGCATGATTACCACTGTCACTTCTTATCTAAGCCGAAAATGCACGATTCGACTTCGGTTTTCTGCTGTACGATGATTGCCGGTCTGAAAGCTTCGGAAGACTTCAGTGGTCTTCTATTTATATCTCGATACCCATTTGAAAGAAATGGAAGAAATTGGCGAATTTAATGTTTTGCGTGATTCTTCATTTCATGCATGAGACGATTTTGAAGTTATGTTTTTCAGGTTTATACAGTATGAATATTATTACTATTATATATAATTAAAAAATTGTCATAAGGACAACCGCAGGATTTCGCCGGGAGCGGGTGATAATCTAAAAAATTGCACCCGCTTCGAGCGAAATCGCGGCAAAATTTCAGCCACAACCACGTCTCACAACCGTGAGATAAGTGGTTACAGTCTGTAAAGGAATCAATACGACGATCCAGCAAAAGCCTCGTGCACCCTAAGAACACGGAGTGACCCAAGGACGACCGCCTTCTGCATTTTTCCCGCAAGTGTTCTAGCATATTGTTGACACGCAGGGATGCTTTTTAGGCTATTAGCAATTAAAAGCTTGGCACCTCCAAGAGCGCCGATGATAAGGACGATCAGTTTAACAGAATATTCCGGGTACAATCGTTGCCACTCCCTTGCAAGGTATCGATATCTCTCTTTCTTTTCATTCTCCTTGGCTATGATGTTTTTATCAGCTGGAGCCGAAAATTCGATAACGAACATGGTTCGCTTCTCAAAGTCAAGAAGAACCATGTCAGGCCTCGAGTGAGCAACAGAAACAATTGTCGAGACTATAAAGTTCCAGTATATGAGGCACTTCCCATTCTCGACGATTGACTCAATTTCCCTAGGAGCATTTAGAGGAGCGATATTAAGGTGAATGCCGTAGGAGTGACAGAGATGGTAATAAAGCA
>NC_046665.1:34888218-34900060 GCF_010883055.1 Belonocnema kinseyi | reverse complement strand
AGCTCCGGGTGTTTCTCGCACCACAGAGCATGCAGCCGTGCCAGGTAACCCCGTTCAGGGGCCACACTCGCATCGTAGCACTCTAGCAAGTCGTGATTCAGTTGCTCCGTCCACCCAAAGGTCACGAGATCCCGCGGATCCATCGCATTGTATCCATTTTCATTGGCTCCCTCAGCTCTAGATTGGTCGGAATTGTTGGCCGACCCATTGTCGGGAGCCCTGCGCGTTCTGTTGTTTTGAACCGCACTTACTACAACTATGTTTGGTGTTGTCATTGTTCTTCCCACGAGAAGCTAGGGAAAGGGGTTCGTCTATCCTTGTAGAGCCCTGCATGCAAGGATAAGGCTGCGTACTCTGAGAGGTCGCCCGGTATCCCAGAGTCACCGTTCTAGACACCTCACCCAGATGCCATTCAGCTTTCGGCACGGTTTTCACAACTCCGCTTGGGGGTTAATTCCTTCGGGACCACCCCTGGACAATTGTCCGCGACTGCCTATTTATTTTTGTACCCATATTCAGCAGAAGCCCTTGGTACAGGGACCCTCTATCCGCAACCCGAGGATGCGTTCGGTGGCTTTGTCATAGGCCCTTCGGTTTGATTCTAGAGGAATCAAAACCGAACCGAAGTGAGCCATGTGGGGTCATATATGTATATATATATTATTAATGTTAATATTATAATTATAAAATATAACATTAATTTTCATTAATAGTTGACTAACTTTTAATAGAAATATAGTAGTTAAACTTTCAGCAAAAAACAAATATTTTTCTGAAAGAAAAAACAAAATTTGAATAAAATTTGAAAATTTTAAAAAGTTTTGTTAAAGTTGTTTCAAACAAAAGTTAAATTTTTATCCAAAAGGCTGAATTGTATATGAAAAAAGCATTATTAATAAAATACATGAATTTTGCACAAAAGAAATTTATTTTCCGCCTGGTGTAATTTTCTATAAAAAAATTAATATTTAATCATAGTTAAATTTTCGACAAAAAAGATTAATTTTCTTGTAGTTAAAAGAAATTAATTTTTAAACAAAAACAAAAAAATGCTACAAAATAGTTAAATTTTCAGAAAAGAAATTTTTTCAACTAAATTGATAAATCATCAACAACAACAAAATTTTTCACAAAGCAGTTCTACTTTCAACCAGGAAAATTAAAAAAAATAGTAAAAATTCTTTGAAATTGCTTTAAATTATTGAAATTAATTGAAAATTTCTTGAAATGTTTTAAAACATCCTAAAATATTTAAAATCCTTTAAAATCTCTTGAAATTTTGCAAAGCTCTTGAAAATTGCTTGCAATTTTTAAATTACCCTAAAATATGTTAAATCCTTTAAAATCTCATACTAAATTATTGAAATCAATTGAAAATTCCTTGGAATCTAGTAAAATATCCTGAGACCCATCAAATCCTTAAAAATCTCATATTAAATTACGGTAATCAATTGAAAATTCCGTGGAACCTTTTAAAAGACTCAAATATTTCGAAACCTTCAAAATCTTTTGAAAAATCTTGACATCTTTTAAAGATTTTTAAGGTACTTTGGAGTTTTTTCACAACCCTGCTATAATTACTAAAATTCTTTGAAATTCGTTTAATTTATAAAAATGAATTCAAAATTCAGTGAAATCTTTTTAAACATCCTCAAATATTTAAAATCCTTTAAAATATTTTGAAATCTCTTAAAAATTCCTTGAAAATTCAAAAATAGCCTACAATATTTCCAATCTTTTACAATATTATACCACATTATTGAAATAAATTAGAAATTCCTTTTAATCTATTAAATTATCCTAAAATATATTAAACCTTCCAAAATCTCAGATTAAATCACCGTAATCAATTGAAAATTCGTTGGAAAAATTTTAAATACTCTCAAATATTACAATACCTTCAAAATACTTTGAGATACCTTGACCTTTTTTTCAAAGACTTTTAAACTAATTTATTTAAAATTCTTTGAATTTCCTTAAAATTAGAAAAATAAATTGAAAATTTCTTGACATCTTTTAAAACATCCTCAAATATTTAAAATACTTTAAAATCTTTTGAAATCTCTTGTAATTTTATAAAGGTTCAGATTGAAATTTAAAAAAGAGAAAAGTTTCCAAACGTTAAATATTGAAATTTGTGTAGATTAGAGTTTTGAAAATGGAATCAATAAAAATTCAAAGCTTTCAAAATTTTCAACTATTCAATAAGAATAATTTTCAACTCGATGGGGTTCAAGTATTCAAATTTAGATTTGAAAACCGAAAAATTTTAAAACATTAAAAATTTGACTGTTTGTAGATTAGTTAAACTATTCAATTGAAGTTTCAATAGAAATTACTCGAGTTAAAGTTTGAATATTTCTGAAACAATTTTTGTATATATACACACACACACACACATATATAAATATTCATAAATACATATATATATATTAGGGTATTTTTAAATTTTCAAGGAATTTCCAAGAGATTTTAAAAGATTTTAAAGGATTTCAAATATTTGAGGATGTTTAAAAAGATTTCAATGAATTCTCAATTCATTTTTATAATTTAAAGTAATTTTAAAAAATTTTAATAATTATAGCAGGGCTGTTTAAAAAAACTCCAAAGTACCTTAAAAATGTTTTTAAAAAGTTCTAGGTATTTCAAAAGAGTTTGAAGGACTTGAAAAATTTGAGAGTATTTAAAAATTTTCCAAGGAATTTTTAATTAATTACGGTGATTTAATATGAGATTTTGAAAGTTTTAATATATTTTTTATTAGTTAATTATTTTTAAGTAGTTAGATTTTTAAACAAAATTTAAATTTTCATCCAGAAAGTTGAACTGTATGCCAAAGAAAGGCATTTTTCATAAAATACATGAACTTTACACAAAAGAAATTTATTTTCCACCAAGTCTAATTTTCTATTAAAAAATTAATGTTTGATCATAGTTAAATTTTCGACAAAAAAGATTAATTTTCTTGCAGTTAAAAGAAATTCATTTTTAAACAAAAACAACCAAATTTAAAAAAAAATAGTTAAATTTTCAGAAAACAAATTTTTCAACTAGTTTCATAAATCATCAACAAAAAAAAAAAATTTCCAACACAGCAGTTCCACTTTCAACCAGAAAAGTTTAAAAAAATACTTAAAATTATTTGAAATTGCTTTGAATTATTGAAATTATTTGAAAATTCCTTGGAATGTTTTAAAGTACCCTAAAATATTGAAAATCTTTTTAAATCTTTTGAAAACCATCGACATCTTTTAAGCATTTCTAAGGTACTTTGGAGTTTTTTAAACAACCCTGATATAATTGTTAAAATTCTTTGAAATTCCTTTAAATTATAAAAATGAATTGAAAATTCATTGAAGTCTTTTTAAGCGTCCTCAAACATTTGAAATCCTCTAAAATCTTTTGAATTCTCTTGAAAATTCCTTGAAAATTTAAAAACACTCTAAAAAAAATATATATATATAATTTCAAAATTATATAATTATATACAAAAATCGTTTCAGAAATAGTTAAACTTTAACTCGATTAATTTCTATTAAAACTCTAATTGAATAGTTTAACTAATCTACAAACAGTGAAATTTTTAATGTTTTAAAATTTTTCTGTTTTCTAAATTTCAGTCCGAAATAATTTCATTTAGAGATTGTCCATTTGAAAAAAAATACATTTAAATTTTAAATGCATTCAGTTTATTTGTGATTATTAATTTTTTATAAATAAACTTCCAAGTCTACAATTCTAAATTTGAAGACCCATCGAGTAGAAAATTATTCTTATTGAATAATTGAAAATTTTTGAAAATTAAATTTTTAAAGCTTTGAATTTTTATTGATTCCATTTTCAAAACTCTAATCTACAAACATTTCCAAGGTTCCAAGGAATTTCCAATTGATTACAGTAATTTAATATGAGATTTTAAAGGATTTGATGCATCTCAGGATATTTTACTAGATTCCAAGGAATTTTCAATTGATTTCAATAATATAGTATGAGATTTTAAAGGATTTAAAATATTTTAGGGTATTTTTAAAATTGCAAGAAATTTTCAAGAGCTTTGCAAAATTTCAAGAGATTTTAAACGATTTTAAATATTTTAGGATGTTGTAAAACACTTCAAAGAATTTTCAGTAAATTTTAATATTTAGAAGCAATTTCAAAGAATTTTAACTATTTTTTTTCAATCTTTCTGGTTGAAAGTGAAACTACTTTGTTAAAAATTTAGTTCTTTTTTAAAATGATGATTTATCAATTTAGTTAAAAAAATTTCTGTTCTGAACATTTAACTATTTTGTAGAATTTTTGTGTTTTTTCGCTTAAAAATGAATTTCTTTTAACTACAAGAAAATTAATCTTTTTTGTCGAAAATTTAACTATGATTAAACATTAATTTTTGTATAAAAAATTAGACTTGATGGAAAATACATTTCATTTGTGCAAAATTCATGTATTTTATTAAAAACGTCTTTTTTTCATATACAATTCAGTCTTTTGGATAAAAATGTAACTTTTTGTTTAAAAAATTTTAATATTTTCTTTGAAAAAAATTTAACAAATCTTTTTAAAATTTTCATATTTTATTCAAATTTTGTTTTTCTCAGAAAACTGTTTGTTTTTTGTTGAAAGTTAAACTATTTCTATTAAAAGTTAGTCAACTATTAATTAAAATTAATGTTATATTTTATGATTATAATATTAATATTAATAATATATATAATAGTAATAATATTCATACTGTAAACACCTGAAAAACATAACCTCAAAATCGACTCATGGATGAAATGAAGAATCACGCGAAACATTAAGTTCGCCAATTTCTTCCATTTCTTTGAAATGGGTGTCGAGAAATACATAGAAGACCACTGAAATCTTCCGAAGCTTTCAGATCAGCAGTCATCGTACAGCAGAAAAGCGAAGTCGAATCGTGCATTTTCGGCTTAGACACGAACTCACAGTGGTAGTCATGCACCTTCTGTTTTGCGGCTCCCAAATGGTAGGTATGGTGGGGGTAAATTTTATTGACGAACTGGCAGCTATGCAAAGTACCCGTAAAGACCCCATTGGATCCCCATTTGGTTCCTTTTTGAAAAACTAAAAAAAAAACAGCAAAATCAACTTTTAAATTGTTGAAATTCGGATTCTAGGTTAAAATTCCCTATAGAAGGTCACGGAATAATCTCAATAGTTTTTTTTGCAACGGTAAAAATTTAGAAAAAATATAAGACGTATAACGCCTGTTGACTGCTACACTTCAAACGCATCGCCTGTAAGTAGCAGTCAACAAGCGTTATACGTCTTATATTTTTTTAAACCTTTTACCGTTGCAAAAAAACTATTACGATTATTCCGTGACCTTCTATAGGGAATTTTAACGTAGAATCTGAATTTTAACAATACAAAAGATGATTTTGCTGTTTTTTTCGAGTTTTTTAATAAGGAACCAAATGGAGACCCAATGGGGTCTTTACGGGTATGAGTGCTTATATTTTGCGTAAGTATTGAGGTGGTCAGGGTCAGTCTGTCAATTGTTACGAAGCGCGTGAGTCGGATTGATTACTCGTCTTACTTTTATAGAATTGTTGGTTTAATGTAACCTTTTGCTAGAAGGCAGGAACTTTGACTATCTTTATTATTAAATTATATCTTGTTTCTTGGTGCTAAACAAATAATGAAGTGACTCAGTGACCTTTTTTACCATTACCATTTAATCCCACTAAGAATATTGCTTCCTATAGTGCTATTTCTCATTGTATTTGGTCCTTCGAAAGCCGGATGAGGGCTTCAGCGAGTGAATTGCAGTGTTCTTTGTAGGATTAAAGTGACTAATGTGAGGTGTTCTAAAGGTTCATTGCGATATCAGTTCTGTGAAAATAAATGCGGGGTTTTGAGCTTCTTATTGCATAATGTCAAGGTGGCAGTGTTGTGAAGACAATTCTTGGCAATCGATACTTGACGTCACAAGAAGACGTCCCGCAGAAGACGTTGCACAGAATGATAGGTTTGCGATACCATATGCTTTTGCATACTCTACGTTTTTAAACTGTATAGTGCTCCGTTGTCATACTGACAGAATTGTGTTTTCTTGGCTTTTTCACTTGATTTCTAACATGTTTGGATTTTAATAAAATTTTAACTATTTATTCTTATGGTGATAACTGAGGAACTTGCTTCGGGACTTCGTTTTCTTTTAAACGACACTTTTGAAGTGATTGGTGAGCTTAAGTCTATGAACAGACAAACGAAACACTGGAATTACATCCTGGTTTAAATGAGAGTGAACCGTTTAGACCGCTCATCGTGCAAGGCTTGGGATGAAAAATCGTTATCACTTCCCACTAATCCTTCATTTGAAACTTTACCGACATTTTTAGTTTCACTAGTAAGCGCTTTAGAGACATTTGAGTTTTGGGAAGGTTCCTAATTTAAGTATTCATCAAACGAGAGTAGAGGTAAAATATAAGGCGTCAAATCGCGTAAGAAGGGTTTCAAGACACAAGCACATAATGCTTCACAAAAAGAGGGTGGTTGTCCGCTATGTACTGGTAACCACATTGTTTTGTTTTGCCCTCTTTTTAGATCGAAGAATTCTGATCAGCGACGAGAACTAATCCGAAAGTGCGGTTTATGTTTTAATTGTCTAGACAAATTTTTGATTCGAGATTGTGTTTCATCCAAGCGCTGTCAAACCTGCTCCGGTCAGCATCATATTATGTTGCATCGACCCTCTAGTAATGCTCCACGCCGTGAATCTGGAAATACAGCTGTGCCGTCCACATCTAATTAAAATATATATAGTACCGCGTTTACACCTGTAATGTCTACTGTCAATTCGCATGTTGCACAAGGTCCTTTTTGACTAGATGGGCCCGTACTTTTAGCCACAGCACTTGTCTCCACTGAAGGGTCAAAAGGTCATTTTCATTTATTTCGAGCACTTCCTGATCAAGGCGCTCAAGCATCTTTTATTTCTAAGTCACTAACTCGGAGACTCAAGCTAAAACAATTTCGTGCCATCGTTACAGTAGGGGGCGTCGGTGATCAGCGTACAAAAAGCTCTGGAGGTTTGGTAAATGTTAGGCTGACGTCATGTGTTGGCCTTAAGGTTAGTTTTTATGAACAGACTATTATTTAACCGAAGCTTACATCTTATTTACCCCCTAGTCTTATATCTACGGATCATTGGCTCCACATTCATTTAGGTACAGAAATTTACTCACACGTCATAGGGGAAGGGGTACGAAGGGTCCTTTGGGTATTCCTACTTCTCAGCATACATCATTCGGCTGGATCTTGTCTGGTCTCTTTTCTGAGGAATCTTCTTTATATACTCAAAAGATTGTTTGATTACAATGTACGGTTGATCACGACTTGTTGGACTTATTGCGTCGATTTGTTGTACAGGAGGATCTTCTGACTGTATCTTTCAAGTTCACCCTTGAAGAGGAGGAGTATGAGAAACTTTTTCAGCGTTTAGAATATGATCGCTACGTTGTTCGACTTCCAATCAAGGATCGGACGATGAGTTCGGGAAATTCTCGTTCTGCTGCTCATAGAATGTTCTTTAGTTTGGAGAGGCGTTTTCGACGAGATCCTATTCTGCATTAATCTTACACACGGGAGTATGCTGTTCTAGGTGTAATGGACTTAGTGTTCACTCCTGATGAATTACTATCCACTCATGGTTATTTTCTGCCGCATCACTGCGTCATCAAGGAAACCAGTTCCAATACAAAATTGAGAACGGTTTTCAATGCTTCACAGGGAACTGATTTGGGTATTTCTCTAAATGAGGTGATTCATTCAGGGCCCAAACTCCAAACAGAACTTCCAGACGTCATATTTCATTTGAGATGCTACCCGATCGTCTTTACAGCGGACATTGAGAAGATGTTAAGACATATTTGTATTCATCCTGAAGATCGCACCTACCAAAAGATACTTTGGAGGACATCCTGACAAAAAGCTTATTACATATTGTCTCAAGACCATAACATTCGGGTTTGCTTCTTCACCTTACTTGGCGATCCGTACCTTACATCAGCTGACAGAGAATGAAGGGAACAACTTTCCTTGAGCTACAGACATTCTGACGAACGTTATTTATATCGACGATGTCCTTTCCGGAGCCTGCGACATCGCTACAATCATAAAGAAACGTCGCCAAGTGAACTTGTTTTTCAAAGCGGGTGGTTTCATTTTTAATAAATGGTTGTCGAACTGTGAGGATGTTCTGCAAGGATCCCTGGAAGATTGCAAAGAAAAGACATCGTCTTATGAATTTACTCAAGAGCCAATCCACAGGGCTCTCGGAATTCCATGGATACCCTATTTCGGATTGTTTTAAGTTTCAGATTCAACTTCCTGAGAAGTATGTGATACCAACGAAAACGAGCGTATTATTTAAAATAGCCCGCCTTTTTGATCCGCTTGGCTGGCTTGCCCCAGTCTCAACTAAAGCCAAAATTTTTATGCAGAGTTTGTGGAAACTTAAAAGAGATTGGGATTAGCCTCTGTCTGCTAATTACATTGTTATATGGAGGAAGTACAGGAACGAGCTTCCTGAACTATCATCGCTCAGCATCCCGCGTTTGTTGGGATGTTCTTCGGACGTGTGTGGCTGCGAACGTCATGGTTTTGAAAATGCGTCCGAGAAGGCCATCGGTGCAGTTGTGTATCTGAGGATCCTATGCTCCTCGGATGAGATACGAGTCTCACTAGTTATAACTAAGAGTAAGTTTGCTCGCCTTAAGAAGACATCTTTGTCTTGTTTGGAACTTTCTGCGGCTGTTCTGCTCGTTCGGTTGGTAGTTCGTGTTTGTTCGGGGTTAAATCTTCCTATTGCGGTCCGACTGCCAAGTCTTCCATGGTCTGACTCAGCAAATAGTCTCAACTTGATACGTGGCCATCCTTTACGATGGATGACATATATTTCGAATCAGGTGTCGGAAATACAGACTGGCATGCTTCGTGCTATGCTCAATCTCGTCTGGTGGGATATAAACAACTTCGACATTTTTCCGAAGAATTAAAGTTGTTGCGCAAGCAAATTTCAGTTACAACAAAAATTCCTTTACTTCGTTTGCTGCCTTCTTTGGACTGTGACCGTTTACTGCGATTCGGAAATCATTTGAAGCATGCTGTAATGGATTTCGACGAGCAATGTACTTATATCGTACCCAAGGACTCTATTGTCACCACTCTCATCGTTCGGAATGAGCATCCGGTCATGTTGCATGGAGGAACGCAACTCTCATTATCATATATACAGAGACGGTATTGGATCATCACAGGACGTTGTATCGTAAAGAAGGTTTTGAGTTGTTGCGCTGCTTGCGTTAGACATCGTGCAACTACTTGCATTTAACTCATGGGTCCACTACCTACTGATAGAGTTACTTGACCGTCTAGACCCATTGCTATAAGCGTTCTTTATTATGCTGGCCCTATTTGGATGCGAACAAGTAAGGTTCGCGGGCACTATGCATATAAGGGCTATATTGTAGTTTTCGTTTGTTTTGCTATGAGAGCTATGATTTGGAGGAGTGTTCGGACTACATAGCTGATGGCTTCATAGCGGCTAACAAACGCTTTGCTGCTCGACGTGGCAAAATTATATTACTTTTCTATACAGCGACTGCGGTAGCAATTTTGTTGGGGCAGATAGACAGCTCCGTAAACTTTTCAATGAGGTCTCTGCTGTCTCATCGACCGCCAGTCGCTATCTTGCTGATAACGGAACTTCATGGAGTTTCAATCCTCCAGCCTCCCCGCACTTCGGAAGATTTTGGGATGCAACTATCCGTTCTGTAAAACATCTTCGTCAAATACGGGACACTACTCTGACTTTTGAGGAAATGACAACCTTCCTCACACTGGTGGAGGCTTGTCTAAATTCACCTTCTTTCATCGATCTTAAGCATAATCTATTACAACGCTGACAGCTTACCAGACAGATGTATGAAGATTTCTGGACCAGATGCTCCTCTGAATATCTACAAGGACTTCAAAATCGTCCAAAGCGGCAGAAGCCTGTGCCTTTGATCAAGATCGACGAGTTCGTGCTTATCTTGCAGGAAAATCTTCCTCCTACGAAGTGGGCTCTAGGTCGTGTCATTGCTACACACCCGGATGGTGAAGGTCATGTCAGATCCGTTACTTTACGTATTGTTACTGGGACTCTCGATAAACCATTTAGAAATTGTGTGTCTTACCAGTTCAACCATCGGAGGTGGAACCCATCTCGTGAGTTCTTTTTATGAGTGTAGTGAGCTGTCATTTTTTGTGTTTTTTAATCATCGAAACTGAGGGGGGATGTTCCGAGTATTTAATGTTGGTTTTATATTTTTGTATTGTATGAGTCTTTATGTTTCGCGTGAGTATTCTCTTCTCTCTCTTACGTCTACAAAGGTACTGTTCTTATCTTGTCGACGCTGAAATATCTTTTCACCGTTAGACGTATTGAGGTGGTCAGGGTCAGTCCTACTTTTATAGAATTTTTGGTTTAATGTAGCCTTTTGCTAGAAGGCAGGAACTTTAACACTCTTTATTAATAAATTATATCTCGTTTTTTTGTGCTAAACAAATAATGAAGTGACTCGGTGACCTTTTTTACCATTACACTTCAATCCCACTATAAATATTGCTTCCTTTAGTGCTATTTCTCATCAGCGGCCCTATCCGGAAGTTTGTCGGAATTTAATTAGAAGAATTTTCATTTAAGTCCAAGAACTGTTTTCTATCTGGATGTACCCGTCTTCAAAACGAACATTAAAAACGGAAAATTGAATACATTAGTCGACGAAATCTTATGCGGTCCTATTTAAATATTTAAAGAAAAAAGACTATGGAGCCGTTTTTTCAAATGAGTAAAATTTAATTTTAAATTGTTTTTAAATACATTTTATATTTTTTTAAATTTTATTATTATTATATTTTATTATATTATTATTATTAGTATAATTATAATATTATAATATTATTATTATTTTGTTATTAAATTTTGTAACCAAGCTCTAAGCGAATCGATAGCAAAATGAGTTATGGGGGTATCCCTACATAGATCGCGAAAAATCGAAGAAAAGTTTTGAAATTTTTTGTAACAAAACTACACAATGTTTTGAAATCAAATTTGGACTGCTATTTATTGACGTTTCATTACCATAATAAAAATGTTTTAATGCAAAATTTTGATAAACAAATTCGCCATGACCCGCGAAAATTTGTTTTAAAAACTTGTTTATTTGTTGATTAAATTTGTTTAAAGAAATAATAAAATTTATCAACTAATTGTGATTGTTGCTGAAATTGTCATGAAATTCCCAATTGAAAAGACTGGCATTATAAAAACCGATTTTTTCTGTCGACAAATGCCCGAATAATGCATTTGTTTATTAAATTTGTTTAAAAAATCATTATAAAAATCAGAAAATTATGAGTGTTGCTAAAATTATCAGAAATTTCCTGATTAAAAAAATGTACATCGAAAAAAACGAATAGTTCTGTCGAAAAATGCCTGATTACTGCATTTGTACATTAAATTTATTCATAATACAAAAAATTATAATCTTTAGAACAATTTTTTAAAATATAATCGGGAACGTCAAATAGATCAAATAGCCATTTTTTCGTCAGATTTATTTATTTATAAAAAATTGATTTCAAATTGCTTAGTATTTGTGGGCTTTACGCTATTTTGAGGCCGGGGGTAGCGGTTCTCTAACTCCGTTCGCTGTCAAGGGCGCGTGCGTCCAAACTGTTGTAAATTTAAATGTAAGATATGTATGTGAACTAATTTGAAAGACTTATAGTTTAACAATTAAAATTAACTTATCTAGAAAACATTAAT
>NC_046665.1:34872254-34888118 GCF_010883055.1 Belonocnema kinseyi | reverse complement strand
ACCCGCCATTTCTTCTAAAACATACGGTCCTGTATAATATTGATCGAATTTCTTTTTTTCGGGGGAGTTTTCTGAAAAAATCATTCATGTATTGAACATGCGTGAGGGGAGGGACTTCTTTTGCAAAGCTGGTTGGGAAATTCGTTTATTGCCATATTGCTGAAGATACTCAACCAAGGTGGTGACTTCGTTCTAATGAACCTAGGGATTGGGGATGGAACGCAGTCGATGTAACTCGTTTAATTTTCAAAATTTTACAAAAGGTTTTCATGAGTTTTTACGTAAAGTTAGTTCCTTGATCGGTGTGAATGATACGTGGGCAACCGTACCAAAAAACAAACTGATCCGCCAGAGCTGTGGCAATAGTGGTTGCATCTATTTGGGGTACAGGTATAGCATCAGCAAATTTGGGAAAATTATCTTGAATCGTTAGTATGTATTTGTTACCGCAAGGCGTAACGGGTAAAGGTCCTACTATATCGATTTGAATTCTTTCGATGGGTTGCGCGGGAGTGTAGGTAATTTGCATCTGTTGGCGATTTTTAACTCTTACTAATTTATTTTCCTGACATTTCCGACAGTATTTCACATATTTCTGGACATCGGTTTTGAGATTATTCCAAAAATAATCACTGCGTATTCTCCAATATGTCTTTGAGACACCTTTTTTCCTCCTACTGTGGATTCATGGGCTTCCCTGATTATTTTCTCGCGATCTGACTTTCCTGGAAAGATAATTGCTCCTGAACAAATGAAAGCACGAAGTTTATTCCTTACAAAATGTTGTTGGATTATTTGTTCAATTGCGGACCATGAAAAATCATCTAAAACATTTCCTACCTTGGCAAATTTGACGCATTCGACCTTGAGAGGAATCATTGCCTCTTTTAATGACATCAGTCCGCGCGAGATGTTGTTGAGATATGGGCGATCACTACCTCTATCGTTTACAACAACGTTGAAGACATAACGACCATTGTTTGCAAAAATAATGGTTTTACCTACTTGCGGATTTTGTTATTTTAAATTATCAATACTAATCACTTTGCGCCTTATACTCCTTTGAGTCCGGTAGTCCCCCTACCGCAAGCGTTTCGCTCGTACCTCGAGCGTTGCCGGCAATTCCGCTTAGGCGGGAATTGGGGTCCTTTAAATTGTGCAGCCAAACAAGGGGACGATGGTCTGTAACGAGCAAAAACTTCCTGCCATAATGATATGGGCGAAAGTGATGGAAAGTGAAGACAATTGCAGGAAGCTCCTGCTCGGCAAATCCTTCCCAATTTCGCCTTGGCTCAAAACAGCCCCTAATGCATAATTAGATGCATCTGTCGTTACAATAAATGTCTTTGTGAAATCGGGGTATTGAAGAAGGGGTTCCGAACCTATTATGTCGTGAAGTGTCTTAAAGGCTGTTTGTTGGATTTCTGTCCATTTAAATGGCATGCTCTCTTTCAGAAGAAGATTAAGAGATTTAGCGATTTTTGCGAAATCCGGAATAAATTTTCGATAATAACCTATTATCCCAAGGAATTATTTCATATTTTTTCTTCGTTTAGAGATTTGGCAGTTTTATACAGCTAATTCTGCCTCTTTTAACTGGCCTAAGAGAGATTCTTGTGCAGAATGTTCTCCTGATAACGAATATATCGGGTGCACATAGCAAATTCCGGGTCGTTTTGTTGTTATTTGACATTTTATGTTTTTAGATAAAAAATGCCATGTCTCTGAAAATTATTAAAGTTTTGAAAATATTTTTCCATATTCATTTATAGAAGTGTGATATGCACAAATTTTGTTGATAGTGTATTTTCATTTAATTGATAGTTTTCGAGAAAAACAATAAAACAACGTTTTAATAAAAAACGATTGCTACAGTACATTTTTTATCATTTAATATTTTTTTCTGGAATCATACAGAAATAACTAAGAAAATATAGTTGGTTTTGAAATTTTTTCAATTAGGCTATTAGTTTAGTTTTGACAAAATTCTAAATAAGTACAAAGTTTTCACGTCTGTGTGTACGAGGGTTAGTAAGAGCTTTGATAGGACAGGCAGCGAGGGGGGTCCCAGAAGCTGTAGGTTTTCAATCTGAACCGCAACCTCACAGACAAGCGCACATGCGCAAGCATCCTACTTGATAGAATTTTCTAAACCAATAGCCTAATTAAAAAATTTTCAAAACAAATTGTCTTTGTCTCAGCTAGTTCTATATGATTCCAGAAAAAAATTTGTGAAATGATAAAATATGTACTGGTGAGTCTTTGTAGCATTTTAATAACTAATTAACATATTTTTTGATTATTTTTTCTTGATTCTGGCCGAGGGTCATACATGATACAAAAAACCGTCGTGAAATTTGAAATAAAAACTGCACTCTCTATACATTCGTTTTTTTTTAATTAAAGTAATAATGCTTTTATAAATATTGCCAAAATTTATTTGAATATGATTCACATTGGTTTTTATTTTTAAAATTCCTGCAAATAGTTGGTGTTTTTAAAATTTTACGATATTTGTGTACCATGTTTGACTTTAGGGAATAGATTTCAGGAACAAAAATTATAAAAATATATCCATTAGTTAGTAAAATACTATGAAGACTCGCCTTTCAAATTATAGTTGAATTTGAAAAAATAGATATTTCTCTTATCGTTTTTCAGCATATGATTTTTCATTAAACGTAAAGCAGATTAAAATACACTTGAAAAATAAAAATAAGAAAGTTTTGAAATTCATGCAGTTTTCTGTTCAGAAAATTCCACACATTTTCTAATAAAATTCCTTTCCCCCACACATCCAAAGGAACATTTTACAACATTTTTGTCAAATGGATTTTGAATTTTGTCTTTTGAATGAGGTCAAGTTAATGACTTTTTGGCCTTTTCTCTTTAAATCCTCAAAATTGTGATGATAGCCTAAAATAGCATGAAAACGGATGTATCAAAAAAGAACCTAAAGGACCTTAAATTTTTTTATTTCATTGGATTTAAACAAATATTTTAAAAATTCGAGTTTTTTTAAAAGATGTTTAGGACATTTAGAAGTTTGGAAGATATCAACGAATATTTGATACATTTTGAGAAATTTTTTCAAGTTTTTAAATATTTCTAATGCGTTTAGAACAAAATAAATTCCAAAAAAATATTTTTAACTTACTATATTTTTCTCTAAATTTTTAAAAAGCATTCAAGATTTAAAAAACTTGACTCACATAATCTTCTAAATTTTTCACAGAATTTTAAGAAAAATAATTTTAGCTCCTTGAAATCTTTCGGAATTCCCTTAAAGCTTCTAAAGTTTTTTTTTTAAATCTTTGAAAATCTACATTTCTAAAAAATTTAAGTTTAAAATTAGATTTGAATCTCTTCCATTCTTCTAAATATTCCTTGAATTTACGGGATTATTTACGTTTTTTAAAATCTTTAATCTTATCAAATTGAAACATTTTGCTGTAAAATCTTCTGCACTCTTCTTTACAATTTTAGGAAATTGTTTGATGTGTTTCAAAATCTTTTTGATTTTTTTTAAAGTACATTTTTTTAAATTAAAATTATTAAAAATTTTCAAACGATTATTAGAAAAATAATTCTTTGTTTCTAATATTTTCAGACTTTCTGATCTTCTAATCTTCAGGAATTATTCAATTTTTTCCTGATTTTTTTGCAAGTTTTAATTATTTTTTAATAGTTTCAAAATTTCGGAAAATCTCTTAAACTTACTCAAATTTGAAAGCAAGTTTTACAAACCAAGATAAACATAACAAAAAATGGTACAAAAAATTGCGCAAGAAGGCTTAATAAGAATTAAATTCCTTATTTTTTCTAAAATTATATAATATGGCAAAATTACGAAATAATGTTAAAAAATTGGGATCTTTTTTTTAATTTTCTCTCAGAATTCATTCCATTCTATTTTTGGTTGAAAATTAACTTCTTTCATCGAAAATGAAACTATTTAAAAAAAATTTTAATAACTAATTTCGTTGATAATTTAACTGTTTTGTTGAAAATTCGATTTTTTTATCTTTGAAAAAACAGTTTCTCATACGAAGTATCATTTTGTATCATTTTTGGTGAAAAATGTTTCTCCTTGTTCAAAAATTAATCTATTTTAATCAAGAATTTATTACTTTGAATGAAATGCATTTTTTGGTTAAACTTATTTTATTTTGGTATAAAACGGTTGAGAGTTCATCTATTTTTTTTTTTAAATTTACCTATTTTGTTAACAAAAATTTTTGTTGTTTTAAATTCGATTTTGAAAATTTTGAATTTCTGTTTTCGGTAGACAGTTATTGGGTTGAAAATTAAATTATTTGTTAGCAAATTAAATTTTTTGCTTGGAAATTTAAACATTTTGTTGAAACCTTGATTTTTGGGGGTTCGTAACTATTTTTCA
Organism: Belonocnema kinseyi; assembly: GCF_010883055.1. Taxonomy (NCBI): domain Eukaryota; kingdom Metazoa; phylum Arthropoda; class Insecta; order Hymenoptera; family Cynipidae; genus Belonocnema; species Belonocnema kinseyi. The sequence continues at coordinate 34,883,719 of NC_046665.1, read as the reverse complement.
AATGAAAATTTATCTATTCAATTTTTCGTTGAAACATTATAATTTTAGTTGAAAATTAATTTCTTTCGTTGAAAATTCCATTTTTTATCTGAAAATTTAGCTAGTTCAATTTTGATCGAATATTTATAGTTTTAGTTTAAAATTCGTTTCCATAGCTGAAAATTGAACAATTTTGTTGACACTTTTTTTCGTGAAAAATTTTCTTTTTAATTATAATTTTATCTTCTTTGTTGGCGAATTATTCTTCTTTAAAAATTCATTTGTTTTAGATAAAAATTGATTTCTTTTGTTGAAAGTTCACATTTATTTGGGCTTAAATTTTAATTCTTTCAACTGCAAACTTCAGTAAAAACTACAATGTTTAAGTTAAAAAATGTATTTTTTAAAGTAATTTCTTAGGTTGAAAATTTAACTATTTTGCCGAAAATTTGTTTTTCATTTGTTAAAAAGCAATTGTTTACTAATAATATGACTAAGGCATGCAGAACAAAATTTGGACAATTTTAGACCCAGAAGACTTGTCTCCTATATCTATTTACATAAAGTTAATTATATTTGCCTCCTCGCAATTAGCCTAATGGTTCTAAGGTAACGCGGGATTTCAAAACCTGAATAAATTGAGGAGCAGCTAGATCGTCATTCGTGAAGTCGGGAGAGCTCGGGTTCCTGCTCGTGCATTTTCGGTTTACACGAGGCTAGGCTTCGCAGCATTTACTAGAACCGACTCATCGACGCGCTACGTTTGAATGTGTCGGTCCCAGATGGGAGAGTGGGGGGGGGGGCGAAAAATCCCACGTTCTGGAGATGCCGACACCAGGTGAGAAAAAGGTGTGGAAAATACAGTTTTGGCCCGCGATTCCGGATCCATCGGGATTTGATGGAATCTGGAGGCCAAATCTAGAATGGAAAAATATTTGGCTCTACCCAATTGGTCGAAGATATTTTTAATGTTGGAAAGGGGGTAAGCATCCCCCACCGTTTTCTCATTCAATGCACAATAGCTAATGACCATCCTTCAGCGTTTATTTCCTTGTGCATCGGGTTTTTTAGGCACAATCCATAAGGGGGAATTATACGGGGAGTTTGACGACTGTACTATACCATTTGTAATAATATCGTCAACCTGTTTTCGTATTTCGTCCCTGAGAATATTAGGGTACCTATAATTTTTATGAAAAACGGGCTGATTATCGAAGGTAATAATTTATGCGCTAACACTCTGGTTGCGCCCAATTTGTCTCCGGGGAGGTGGAATTGATATAGATAATCACCCATAATTTCGAATAAGTTCAACTTTTCATCTTCATTGAGGCCGTCAAGTTGAAGGATTTTTAGAAGATGAGCGAATCTCGTTGCTCATTCCTTCTGTCCTTCTTTCGTATTTGGAAAATGAGTTCCTGACCGGGCACGTGGGGGTAACACAGTACACTCTTCTAGATCGACTGGTGCGAGGATGGACTGTACGTCACTGGAGGTACTGTTAATGGTGAGCACCTTGCCGTATCCCCACTCCTCATGACTACACTCCCCCCTATGTAGATATTAGGGCATGCGTCGATTTTCCTAATGTATCCCTCTAACAGATTATTTTGCTTGAGAGGAATTTCAACTAAAACTTTTGAACTAGCGGGGAGACAAACCAAAGATATTATAAACGTAGATGCGGTACGGGGCGTCGGAGTGGGGAATTATATATATAGGGCATCACATTTTCTGCCCTATCGAGGTGCTGCCCTCATCGTACTACGAAGTCGAATTCTTGTTTTCTCATTCTTCGTAAAATATTACGGTAAAGCAGTAGAAAGATTTTTTGCGGTTAGAAAAGTTTAACATGTACGTATCACTGAATTTTTTCAGATCTGAAGCTTGATCCAGGTTTTGGTGTATCGTCTTTTTTTTAATTATAAAAAAAATTTCTGGAAAAATCATATTTTTAATTTTTAAAAAAGTACTGATAAACAGGGGTGATTTTCTCTTAGAAAATAAGTGATTGAAGTTTGAAAAAATTAGGTAGGCTTTTTTGACATCTAGTTATGTAAAAAAGGTAAACTTCAGAAAATTTAAAAACTAATTGAAGAACTATTTGTACTCTTTTAAGATACCAATACAGTTTACACAACACTAATTGTAAAATTTCTACATTTTTAGGCCTTCAGTTTAAGAACTTGAATTTTAACGTTAAAATTACTTCATTTTCAGAATACAGCCTTAATGTTTGAATTTTCAGAATTGTCGTTATAAGTTATAGGTTAGGTCAAAAATAACATTCTTGGATTCGAAATTGTTACAACGCGAAAAAGTTCAAATTTAAAAATGCGAAAATACATCATTTTCCATGTTGATTTGCAATCCAGCGAGTCACTTTCTTTCGCTTCTTTTGAAAGTCGATGCTTTTCTTTCAGTTTTCTTTTTAAAATATACCTTGAACTCAACGCATTTCAAATTCAATGTTTACAGCTGCATTTAGATTGAATTATATAAAGGTTTTTTGTTTTGAATTTAAATTAATTAAAATATTTTATTTGTTTTCACGATTGTAATTTATAACTTCTAAAATTGAATAATTGCAGCTCGAACATGAAAAAGTATAGACTAATTTCAAATTTATAGAGGTTCTATCACATATATTAAACTATTAAAACCCCTGACCTTTTTTAAGGGCATGTGATAGTTACAGTTTCCCCGGCTTTTTCTCCACAAAAATAAAAAATTTTAAAAACTGAATTCGGAGATGCTATAAAATATCATGACGGAGTCCCCGGACTCTTTTTTTTGGGATAATAATAAAAAAATGTATTGTGCTAAATAAAAATTTTATGCATACGCAAAGTTTTCGGCCAAAAATATTTTGTAGTTTGGAAATAACGCTCGGGTGAATTGTAACACACATAACCTCGAAATATACACGCACGTTGTTAATATATCAAACATTTTTGGTTAAAAAAAAAACACATACAAAAAGTGTGCGGGGACCTCGCTTAGCAGGTTCACTATCATTTCCCAGGTTTTAAGACAAAATATTTATTATTCTAGAAAAAAAGTCGCGGGAACCTAAAACTGATAAAATCGACAATTTTCTAGGTATCACATGCCCTTAAAAGGCTTGCGCACAAATATGGGGTAAATAGAAAGGCTGAGCGCGTAGTGCTAGGTGAATGTATCGTCGAGCGCAAAGCGCGATACAAATACATTATCGAGCGCGGAGCGCGTGCACCAACAGTCGCGCGCCCTGGGCCCGCTCAAACTTGCGAACGAAGCGAGTCACGCGCGATGATAATGTGCCCGCGCGGCAGGCAGATTTTCATTTTATTGAAATGAATTAAAAAAATTTTGAATAAAGTCTTTAAAAATTAGATGTTATTAACAATTAAAACTTGATGTATTTATATCAGTTAGTTAAAACGATTTGCTTTGAAACACAAAGGATACTAGGGAGTCATCGTGGCTTAGATGGTATAGTGATTGTCCTATGTTCCAACACTGCAGCCTTGGCATCCACGCTGGCGCGGGTACCCTACAGTTTATAATTCACCCTACAGTACAGTCGCTAAGGACACTGGCAGTTTATGCGACTATAAATATTCAACTAATAAAAAAAAACAAAGGACACTATTAAAGGTTTTTATTTAATAATCATTAGTATTTTTCATATTTTGAATTTTCTCGTCCTAATATTTAAAACTTTGGAAACTTGAAAACGTTTCCAAAGTTTCATGAAACTTTACAACGCTACTACCAGGGATGGGAAAGTGAAATACCCTATCAGTGTATATTTTAGTAGGTACAATTCTATTCCAAAATTAAATATAAAAGAATACGAACAGACGTTTTAAGTTAAAATAATTCCCCGGTATTCGTAAAAAATATATTATGATATATAATATACTTGTATACGTCTGAAAATAATCTCATCCCATGGAATTTATGGTAGCCTGAAGTGTGTCTGTGCTTACTCTGTTTCAGTCTAGTTGAAACTATTACACAGCCACATAAAAAAGTGTGCGGATCTGGTAACAAGACACACGTATTCCTATGGATTTTGGGGCGTTGAATTCAAATTCGGTATCAAAAACCACCCATTACGTCATGGTTAAGCCATAACCTCAAAAAATGACGAAAAATCATGCACTGAGGCAAATAAATTTCAAAATAATGCCAATGATGCAAATTTTCACTTCAAAAACATGTCGACAACTGTGAAGGATCAACCCTTGTCTGCTATCAACTTATTTAACATAACTTTACCCAACAGAACCTGACGTCACCTAACCTGAATTAACAGAAATTTATTGAACTACACGTAAAGCTCTGGAAGCATATTTTCCCAGTAGCAAATGTGTCAGCTTGGGCTTAACGTGCAAAAACGTCAAACCTATCCTAACCTAACAAAACCTGAACTAACCTAACCTAGCCGAATGAAATTCAACCACGCGTGTAACTATGTAAGCCTACGGTTCTCAGTCTTAAATATGTGCTATATTTAATAGGTTAACTCGATCTTAAACTACAAATAAATCTAACTTAATAGAACTTAACGAAATTTTTCTTAACGCAACACAACTTAACCTAAGTGTTCCCGTTGTAACACAATAAAATTCATTTCATTGTACCACAGGTGGTTAAAAATTTAGACGCACATTACTCATTTGAAGAAACTTAGAACTACGAGTAGAATTGACCCCATTTCAATTAACTTGACAATGTTTGTATCAATTAAAATGTAGAACTGTAACTTGAAAATGCAAATGAATAAGAGTTGTATTCAAAATTTTTTTCTCTCTGCCTTTCTTAAACTTAAGGGATATATTTATACTATCTTTCGTGTTTACATTTTATCTTGCTTTTTATCGTAATTAAATTGATTAATAGACCTATTTCAGTCTAATTTCTGTCTGCTGTAACGTGTCCCTTTTTCTTCGAAGGAACGATGCAAAGGGTTACGCTTAGGTTTACGACCTAAATTCGTTTCCTTTTTCAACATCCAGCAAAAATCAGCCATCATGACCTCGTCCCATCTACCCTGATATCGTTGTTTCATCACTTTTATGTATTGATGAAAACGTTCCCCTTGTTCTTCATTGAAATCACCAACATTTTCTGGAAACTTATTCAGATGGGAATCTAGAAAGTGAAGTTTTAAATTCATCAAGCAGCCTAACTTTTTGTAGTTTTTTATTATTTTCGCAAAAATATTCTCGTAGCCTGGACTTTTTTTGTAACCGAGGAAATTTGCGTTTACTGCTTTAAAACTTTCGCAAGCGTCCATTTCAATTTTCGACATGTGGCTCACGAAATTAGTATCTCTTGTCAATATTCGAATCTGTGGTCCATTCAAATCTTCTTTCAATTTAGCGTCTTAAACATTAGGGAATTTAAGGGGTATATACTTATATCATAGTCCATCTTTGTCTAACGCCTTGACAAATTGCTTCATGAGCCCAAGCTTTATGTGGAGGGGTGGTAGTAAAATTTGTTCTGGATCAACGAGGCTTTAGTTGATGATATTATGAGAACCAGGTTTGAATGAATCTCTTAAAGGCCAATGTTTTTTTCTGTGATGATTGGCTCGATCTCTGCTATTCCACAGGCATATAAAGCATGGCTCTCTCGGGAAACCCGATTGTTGGCCCAATATCATTGTTATGATTTTGAGATCACCACATACTTGCCATTTGTGATTCGTGTAATAAACTTTTTCAAGAAGCATTTTAACATTGTTTTATTCTTCTTTAATGACCGTTGAGTAAGCTATAGGGATAGGAGCGTAAGTATTCGTTTTATGTAGTAAAACAGCCTTAATGCTGCGTTTTGACGAATCAATGAAAAGTCGCCACTCTTCGTCTCTGTACACATTTTTCTACAAGTGGTTCATTAGTTCGTTAACGTCAGTGCAGTACACTAAAGACGTCTCTTCATCTTTAACGAAAAACTTTCTGAATTCTTTGTCCCTGTCGCGATAGAATGAACCTTTGTCTTTGACTCTAGAAGATTTCTTCTTTTTAGAAATGAAGTGGCAAATTCAGCGCCGTCTTTCGGTAATCCAAGATCTGTAATAAAATCATTCAGTTCTAGTTGCGACAATAATATTGGAACCTTTAATTTTATTTTATGCAAGCCATATTCGTCATCTTTTTCCTCATTTTCATCGGAATCATCAGAACTATTTTCTGTTCGATCACTGGTTTCACTACCGTTTCCATGACATTGACTTTCAACTTCCATTCTATCATCTTCTAAAGCGCTTAAATCAGTCTGGCGTGCATTTTTATTGATTTAAATTGCTCTTGTGACTGTGCACAAATTAATGTACGGAATGTTATTTTTAATTTTGGCGTTGAACCCTTTGACGGAATTCATGCAAAAGTAGCAGTCGTTCGCAATAACGGGTTTTTTCCATGTGGTTTGTGCAGCAATTTACGGTCAAAACACTTTTCGTAAAGACTTTTCACTTCCTCTTCAATTGATTTTCGCAAACTGCTAACTTCATATTTATTGCAAATGTAACAGAATGAATCTGAGCTATTCTTGCATGATGACGACTTCGGAGAGCCCGCTTTCCCACCCTGACCAGACGCGGATACGAAACTCCAGACATTTACTGCTATTAATGTCAAAATATGAAAGTACGCAAGAACAGGGTTGCCAGCGTAATCGGTTAGGTTAAGTCAGGTTTTTTTAGGTTAGGACAGGTTAAACCTCTATGTAGGTTAAGCCGAAGCTAAATGAAACAGCACCGCAAACACAACGGGACAAAACAATCAGTTTAATTGTGTTTCGTGAGGTTAGGTTAGGTTAGGCTAGGTTAGATTTATTTCTAGATTAGGCTTTACGTGTAGTTCAATAAATTTCTGTTAATTCAGGTTAGGTGAGGTCAGGTTCTGTTGGGTAAAGTTATGTTAAATAAGTTGATATCAGGCAAGGGTTGATCCTTCATAGTTGTCGATATGTTTTTGAAGTCAAAATTTGCATCACTAGCATTGTTTTGAAATTTATTTGCCTCAGTGCATGATTTTTCGTCATGTTTTGAGGTTATGGCTCACCATGACGTGATGGGTGATTTTTTTAACCAAATTTGAATTCAACGACCCAAAATCCATAGGAATACGTGTGTCTTGTTACCAGATCCGCACACTTTTTTTGTGTGGCTGTGTTATTCTTTAGTTACAAATATTGGCATTGGAAAAAGAAATCCTACGAGTGCCCGTACCAGAAATTCAAAAATGTAGCGCTTCGTGTGAAAATAAGTTGGGAAATAAGAAAGGTGGCGATAGGGTAGGAATCTGGTCACGTGGCCCACTCGTCACATCGCCTTAAATGAATTATACGAGATGATTAACGCGCTTCAAACGGCTGTCAAATTCTCAAGGGGCAAACTAAATCTAAACAGTTAAGTTGTTGAACGCCATATTTTAAGCACCTAATCTAAAGGCAATTATACCGGTCGGTTCAGCTCGCTTTTTCCCGAACGCTAAGCCAACACGGCTGTGGAACACTGCAGTTTTAGCAGCACTTTTCTGCTACCTTAACAGATGCTTCCCCAGGCCATACGAACCGGCTGATGTTCTGCCGCCGTGTGTTGTCGCGTGTTTCAATTATAATTGTGGCATGGTTAATTATTGTATAATATATGCTGGACTGAAAAAGTAAACAGTAAGGATAAACAATTGTGTGCAACGTACATTAGAAGATTGGCGGTTAGACAACTTTATAGAAAGATTTCAAAATAAGTATTATACTTGGCTTTATAATCTGAAAGTTCATAACATTACGTAACAGATATTTGTTATTGATCATTTGAAAACAAAAATACAAAAGCTCTATGTAGCTTTTGAATATTTTCTTTTATTTGTAATCTTTTGTATTCATTATTTGTATTCTTTTCGACATATATATAACTATAGACTGCCTAAACGGCACTCTGAAGTCTTAATAGTGTACATTTTGTTAAATAAAAAAATTTGAAAAATTATACTCTTTTAAACTAAGCTTAACTGTATTCCTTCCAAAATCGACTAAAATTGAAAATGACTATATTTTTGTAGATTTTATAACTAGAGTATCAAATCATGCGGATACTGCCTAAACTTCGGAATATTTGACGGGGTACGTGTAACTCCAATGCTACTTTCTATAGCCATGCTAAAACTGCAGTGTTCGTGTATGCTGTAGTAGCGGTAATCTGCTAACTAGGCGATTCATGCTATAATGGCCGGACTTTTTTCTCCGTGAAGGGGTCAGTATTTTTGAAATCGATATATCTCAAACAGATTTTCACGATCCAGTAAATAATTATATCTTTTTTTTTTGTTTTTTTTCACACAATTTTCGCTATGAAATAACTGTGTTCGTACGTGCATTCATTATCAATTGGCGAATTACCAGAATAAATGTATTAGAAAAAAAAGAAGCTTTTCAACTGTGAAACGTAAAGGAAAAAAATTGGTAATTTAACATTTTCAACATTTTGAAGATATTAAATTTTTTAATTTATATATTACAGTTGTACAAATGTTCCGTGTCAGGCAAAAAAATTATTAATGTAATAATAATCTAGATTCCGCAACCTTATTCCAGTCTTCCAGCATAATTTGCTCCTTTCGCCGTAACACGCCCTTTAGAAGTTGATCTTGAAGCTCTTCATCACTTTCTTCTTTTAGCTTTCTCAGCTATTGTCCAATCCAATGAGCTTCCAAAAATTGTCATTTTATGCCATTTTTGACATGCCTAAAACTTTTATTTGCCTACTAGAACGATTTGGCCAACCAGCCCGTTAAAATGTCTCAAATGTAATTTTTTGTGCCACCTTAATATATATATATTAGGATTTGTTTTTTAGGGTATGTTTAATCTTACACTTTGGCCATCCCCGATTCCAACCTTCATATGTAAGCAGGTGGCCGTCTATCCAATCCCATTATCATCTTCATATACCTTCCTTGAAGTTTCTCCCATTCGCTCGTGTTATGCCAGCCCCACACTTTCACGCCGTACATGAATCCCGATATAACCAAAGTGTCTGATAGGTATGCTCAGCTCCTCAATCCTTATATTCTGCTACTCTTCATCACTCCTCACCCAGCGTTTGAAGCTTTTTGAGATTTCCCTGTCAAATTTCTCACGTGCCTGTTGTACGTGCCTGTCGTAGAGAACCAGAAACCCAGGTACTTGTAAGTTACGACAATTTCGAGTTCTTTCCCATTGAAGTTTCACGATCTATCATTGAATCTGCCGCCTCTTTGGTCTTCATCTTATTCAGCGCCTGTCTTATAGCGTATTCGGTTATCCTGCACTGGTGCACTCCGATCTGTACCGACGCAGGTCGGAGTGAGAAGGAAGAAGTAAGACGAAGCGATCGGAGTGCTCTTACTCTACACCAGTGCAGGATAAACGAATACGCTATAACTTCTTGTACTCTAAAGTCCTGGCTTAAGAAATCGTCCTCAGCTCTCTCCTCTACTTTCCAATTTCCTTTCTCTCTTTCTCTTTGCACATTATTTTCTTCTCCTGTCTCCGTTGAATACTCTTCTGTACCCTACCGAAAGAAATTTCTGAGTTTTCTTTAGCGAAATAGCCTGGCCCATTTGAGTCTATAAACAGAGTCGATTTGAAACAATATAGTCTCGGAGATAGTTTGAGAGATTTGGGTCCTTTTAAAGATCCTTTTAGTGGTCCTTTTAAGAGTGGTGCGACGGTAATATAATGTTCCTTTTGTATTCGTCACGTACCGGGCGGGCAGATTTATTTACAGTAGTTGGTCGTGGCTAATCCGCTCTCCCTTTTTAAATTTCTCTTCAAATTATTCACACTTTTTTTTTAATTGAGAAGAAATGAATCAAAATGATGTATATATTCAACAAAAGGCGGCTTAGGATTTCAATTTGCGAAACAATTGGACAACACTGGCTCCATTTTTTCAAATTTTGTAAATAAAAAAAGTAATTGTTTAAATAATTTTTTAATACTTTAAACATATTGTAATACTTCAAGAAAATGCAAACTATTACATTTCATTCAAAAAATGAAAGGGTAGCCTCCCCCCGCCCCAGTTTTCATTTTCGGAGAAAAAATTCCTATATTTCCCGAAATTCAAATATTAAAGTGTTTCTACCCGGCACTTCATGTTTCCATTTAATTAACATGGAGAAATTTTGGATTCTAACAATATTGAACTGATACTTCAAAGCCCTGCAAATGTGATTGACAATAAAAGAACTACGTTCTTACATTTTATTGTACATTTTCAGCCATTTTTGTCATTTCTTTGAACCAAATAATTATAACTGGAAAATTGGAATATCCTCCATCACTTTTTGTGCAACTAGTAATTGTTAAATAAATTTAACTTACTCAAACATTTATTTTTTCCAAAAAAATGTGAAAAAATCGTATTTTCTTAATGAATATTGTAATAGTTAGTCATTTGTTGAAGTAGCAAAATTTTTAAAAACATTATTTGATTATTTTTAGAAATAATTATTTTTTCTTAACAAAATATATAAAAATTGAGCCAGATATTGTACCTTTTTCGTCAAGTTGATATCCTATGCTACTTTTATTTAATAATCACATAATTTTGATACATTTCTTCCAACTTTTAACTTATTTCTATTTGTTTAAACCATTTTAATTTGTTTCAGCAGTTTTGTTTCAAAAATTTTTTAAAAGCAATATAAAATTGAACATATGCAATTATTTTTCTATCTGTGTACAGCATGGCCCGCCACTTCAAGCAGGTGCTGGCTGCCAGGATAAGTGTATGACTGGCACCAAGTTTTTCTGTTATTTTTTTCTTACTTTTCCAGGAATCGAGCGAAGGGTGACGGTCACGGTAAATTACGACTCGCCGTCATTCACGCCGACGGTCTGAACTTGTGTACTCGAATTTACAATACAATTCATTTCTAATTTGAATTTAATTTTTAATATACAAAGTGAATCAAATTTTTCTGCAAATTAAACCTCAAATTAAAGCTTTAAAAAGGTGGAGACATTTGGAGAGTTTTGAATTAAAATTCAGAAAGAATCAAGAAAAAAGACGGCCGCCAAAATCCCTTTTTCTTTATCATGAAGAGTGCAAATTTTACTCTATAATGACCGTGAAGGGCTAGGAACCAGTCGAACGACAAGAGTTATTAGTGCCACTTTGACCTAGTCTTTCGGCTGCCACTCGCAGCTAATGCAGTGAATGTCTGCCTTCTGGTGAGCCCTGGTGTACAGTATAGAAGAAATATATCTTATGGATTAAACATAATATTCAATGATTTCGAGGAGTATTAAATTCTGCTACAAACATTATGTCATTGTTTATACCATTTTTTTTTAATTTCCTGCAAAATTGAGGACGGATGGCTTACGTATAAGAATTCTTTAAACACCGACATGCCGTTTTTAACATAATTTACTACTAGGAATCATTCAAAATCATGTTTCATTAAAAATATACCAAAATACACACATACACAGTA
>NC_046665.1:34867332-34872154 GCF_010883055.1 Belonocnema kinseyi | reverse complement strand
TAGGATTTGTTTTTTAGGGTATGTTTAATCTAACTGCTACAAAAAATAAAATTGATGTTTGACGTCTTCCAATTTTTAGTGAAAATATTTGGTTTTTATCTTATCCTAAAAATATTAGTTCAATTATTATTATTTAAAAATTCAACATCTGTAAAATTTTGAAAATGTTAAATTACCAATTTTGTTTCCTTTACCTTTCACAGTTGAAAACTCTTTTGTTGCTAATACATTTATTTTGGTAATTCGCCAATTGATAATGAATGCACGTACGAATACAGTAATTTCATAGAGAAAATTGTGTGAAGAAGCCAAAAAATTATATTATGCTTATTAACTGGATCGTAAAAACCTGTGTTAGATATCTCGATTTCAAAAATACTCTCCACTTTCAATTACAACAAACAACACCAACAACATTTTCGGGAAAAAGCGAGCTGAACGGTTTGGTATATGGCCTTTGATTATGTGATTAAAATATTGCCGCCAACAATTCATGGGTTTAGGTTTGTTTTAATTTAGTCAAATTGACAACCGTTTGAGGGACACGTGGGAATACAGGCGAGTCCCCCGCTTTCCGCTCCTGCCTCATGCACCAACTATACTACCGTTTTACTGTATAGCTCGCGCAACTTTCAAGCGGGAAATAACACTCCATTTTCAATTACAAAATACAAAAACAAAAAGGATCTTTTCGGAAAAAGCGAGCTGAACCGACCGGTATAATTGCCTTTAGATGATGTGCTTAAAATATGGCGTTCAACAACTCAACTGTTTAGATTCAGTTTGCCCCTTGCGAATTTGACAGCCGTTTGAAGCGCATTAACGTAATTCACACTTTTACGTTTTGTCGACTTTTCAAAAGCATCTTGACCTTTTGCTTTTCTCAGAAAACCACGCTAATTTGAAAAAAAGGTCATCTGACTGCTCTTTAAACCTGCAGTCAAAAATCGGGGTTTTTAATTTTAAAAACCGACTTGGCCTCTAAATGATCTTGAAAATTGACCTGAAGGTCCAAATTAATAGTACCGGTAAATTACCCCCTATGTTCTTTACAATTTTTGTCTGAACAATTTTTCTGCAGATGGACTATTGTATATATTGTACATTATAAATATTCTTCCAGAATTAATTTTTACAAATATGAAATTATTTACAAATTTCGAAACAATTCAATTTTTAAATTATTATAAATTATTTTGAAAACTTTTAAACCTTCCGATTATATTTTCAAATAAGTTGAACTTTTCCTATATATTTTTTTTAATTTGTAAAATTTTTGAGGAAGTTTGCGTAAAATATTTCATAATTGTTATTTCAAAATTTTTAAATCTTTTAAAATATTTCCTAAGAATTATTTTTTCCACATATTAAATTTTTATTTCGTTCAATTTGACATTATTTGCAAATCTTGTTGAAACATTGAAACCAGCGGATTATCTTTCATAATGATTTTGAAATCTTTGAAGAAGTTTCATTAAAATATTTCATATTTAACATTTACGAGGGTGAATCAAATATTAACCGGAATTCTTTTTTAATATTTATTTATTTATAAAACAATACAAAAATACTATTGATTCTTTTTCTACATAGTCTCCTTCACGCTCTACACATTTTTTCCAGCGGTTTGGAAGCTTGTTAATTCCTTGCTCGTAGAAACTTTGAGGTCGAGTCATCAACCAATTGCCTTTAAATTAGATTAATAATTCAGTTTTTTGTAGATAATACTCTTTTTGACTTTAAAATTTAAAATCTGATTGGTTGACAATTCATTAACTTTGTTGAAAATAAATTTTTTCCGTTAAAAATTATTGATCTTTATCTGAAAATATAACTATCATAGGATCGATTAAAAATTAATCGTATATGTTGGTTAAGCTGGAAAATCGTTTTTTATAGAGCATTAATCTTCTTGGTCAAAAATTCACCTTTTCCCTTGAAAATTCAACAATTTTATTGAAAATTCATTTTTTTCCTTGTTCAATTCAATTTTTTATCACAGCTTTTATCTGGAAATTGAACTATTTTATTTTTGGTTAAACTTTGTCCTGTAAATTGTATTAGTTAAAATACCAATTATTTGTTAGAAAATTAATTTCTTTGTTTTGGATTATGACCTGAAATATTATTTCAGTATAAAAAATTTTTATTTTAAACCCATTCAATTTGAAATTTTTTAATTAAAAAAAGGAAATTTTTTTAATTATCAGCAATATTTGATCATTCATTTAAAACAATCCATTACGAACAACTGTTAAAAACTATACAAATTTCAACAGAATGGTTCGAAATAGAAGGCCTTTAATTGTTAAATTTGTAAAGAGCTAAATTTTAAGTTTAAACGATGCAATTTTAATTTAAAAAAAGATTCAGAAATTATTTAAAACTTGAAACACGATTTAGACTTTTGCAGGTTTAGAAAAAAAAGGTTTTTGAGAATTGTACAATATTTAAAAAGAATAACAAAATATATCAATTTTCAACCCAAAAGTTTACTTTTTAACAAATTAAATTAATTTTCTATCAAATGATTGGTGTTTTAACTAATACAATGTACTGGATGAAGTTTCAATCAAAAATTGAATAGTTCAATTTCCAGATAAAAACGATTAATTTTTAATCAATCCTAGAATAGTTACATTTTCAGATAAGAAAAAAAATTTTAATGGAAAAAATAACTTTTCAATATAGTTGTTAAGTTCTCAACCAATTACATGAATTTTCGACCAAGAAAATTAATGATCTACAAAAAAAGACAAATTTCAAACAAAATACATGAATTTTCAATGAAATTATTCAATTTTAAAGTCAAAAAGACGAATTATCTACAAAAAGTTGATTTTTTTCAGCAAACAATATGTGATTTCAATCAAAGAGTTAAACTTTCAACCAAATAGTTAAATTTTTAACCATAATTATAAAACCTTGTTGAAAAAAACAGTATTTTTTTACAAAGTAATTCAACTTTTAGTGAAATAATCGACTTTTAAGCCCAAGAAGATGTACAGTTCATATTTCAACTAAACAATTGCATTTTTGACCAAAAATGATACATTTTTAACGAAAAAAATTAAACTTCTACCAAACAAGGTCAATTTTCAACAAAATATATGAACTTTTAACAAAATTATTTAATTTTAAAGTCAAAAAGAGTATCATCTTCAAATCATATCTTCAAATAAAATTTTTGTTGAAAATTTTACTTTTTTGTTAAAATTGCATCTTTGGGCGTTAAGAGACCATTATTTGATAGAAATTTAAAACATTTGGTCGACAATCAAATTTTTTGTTTAAAAATCATATTTTTGGGTTAAAAATTCAGGTTTTGTGTAGATGATACTCTTTTTGACTTTAAAATTAAATAATTTTTTTGAAAGTTCATATATTTTGTTGGAAATTGACCTTGTATGGTGGAATTTAATTGTTTTTGGTTGAAAATGTATCATTTTTGGTCAAAAATGCAATTGTTTGGTTGAAATGAATTATGGTTACAAATTTAACTATTTGGTTGAAAGTTTAATTCTTTGATTGAAAACTATTATTTTTCGCTGAAAAAAATCAACTTTTTCTAGATAATTCGTTTTATTGACTTTAAAATTAAATAATTTCGTTGAAAATTCATGTATTTTGTTTGAAATTTGTCTTTTTTTGTAGATCATTAATTTGGTTGGTTGAAAATTCATGTTATTGGTTGAGAATTTAAAAAATTTATTGAAAATTAATTTTTTTCATCACAATTTTTTTTATTATCTGAAAATGTAACTATTCTAGGATTGATTAAAAATGAATCGTTTTTATCTGGAAATTTAACTAATCAATTTTTGGTTGAAATTTTATCCTGTACATTGTATTAATTAAAACACCAATTATTTGATAGAAAATTAATTTAATTTGTTACAAAGTAAACTTTTGGGTTGAAAATTGATATGTTTTGTTAATTAGATTTTTTTTCTAAAATTAAAAAAACTGCAAAATAAAAAAAATCCTTAAAATCTTCCGGATTCCTTTTTTTTTTTTAATTTTTAAAATGTTTTCAAATACTCACTTAAAATTTATTTGTCAAAATAAAAAATCATTTTCAATGCTCTTAGCAATCACAACAATTTTTGTTATTCTTTTTAAAGACTGTACAATTCTCAAAAAGCTTCTTTTTTTAAATCTGCAAAAGTCTAAATCGTGTTTCAAATAATTTGAAATAATTTCAAGTTTTAAATTAATTCTGAATCCTTTTTTAAATTAAAATTGTAGCGTTTAAACTTAAAATTTAGCTCATTAAAATTTTAACAATTGAAGGCTTCCTATTTCGAACCATTCTATTCAAATTTGTATAGTTTTTAACAGTTGTTTGTAATGGATTGTTTTAAATGAATGGTCAAATATTGCTGATAATTAACGAAATTTTCTTTTTTAATTAAAAAATTTCAAATTGAATGGGTTAAAAATAAAAATTTTTCTACTGATATATTATTTCAAGTCATAATCGAAAACAAATAAATTAATTTTCTAACAAATAATTGGTGTTTTAACTAATACAATTTACAGGATAAAGTTTAACCAAAAATGAAATAGTTTAATTTCCAGATAAAAGCTGTGATAAAAAATTAAATTGAACAAGGAAAAAAACGAATTTTCAATAAAATTGTTACATTTTCAAGGGAAAAGGTGAATTTTTGACCATGAAGAGTAATGTTCTATAAAAAAAAACGATTTTCAAATTTAACCAATATATACAGTCTGTCAAGTTAAAGCGTGGGTGGCTTTACTCGCAGTCGGTAAGGTGTATCGACATGATTTTGGTGTCAAAATATTAAGAAGAGCTCCC
>NC_046665.1:34866169-34867232 GCF_010883055.1 Belonocnema kinseyi | reverse complement strand
GAGGGCGCATACTTTGAATAAAATATTTGTTATCATTCTCTTGAAATAAATGTGTTTTTTTCTTGAAAAAATACCGGTTTCATATGTATACACCTAGTATATCTTGATCCGCATTTGAAAGAAATTGTTGATTTTGGAATTCATCTCGTTTGGATAAAAACTCAATTATTTGATTGAAAAATTAATTATTTTGTTGAAAATGTAACTATTTTGTAAAAAAGTCCTCTTTTCCATCAAAAATTCAACTACTTTGTTAATATTTTTATTTCTTTTATTTGAAGGTTCATCTCTTTCGTTGAAAATATATTTTTGAAACTGAGAATTAATCTATACCATTTTTGGTTAATAAATCATGTATTTTGTTAACAATTCGTCTTTCTTTGTAGAAATTAAATTGCTTTATGGTTAAAAATTCAGCTTTTTTGTAGATGATACTCTTTTTGATTTTAAAATTTAAAAATTTATTAAAATTGAATTGACCTTTTTTAGTAGAAATTTAATCTTTTTGGTTGAAAATGTATAATTTTTGGTCAAAAATGTAATTTTTTGGTTAAAATATGAACTGTACATCTTCTTGGGTTTAAAAGTCGATTATTTCACTAAGAGTTGAACTACTATGTAAAAAAATACTTTTTTTTAACAAGGTTTTATAATTATGGTAGAAAATTTAACTATTTGGTTAAAAGTTTAACTCTTTGATTGAAAACTCATATTTTTCGTTTAAGAAATTCAACTTCTTGTAGATAATTCGTGTTTTTGACTTTAAAATTAAATTATTTCGTTGAAAATTCATGTATTTTGTTTAAAGTTTGTTTTGTTTTGTAGATCATTAATTTTCTTGTTCGAAAATTCATCTGATTGGTTGACAATTCAACAACTTTGTTGAAAATAAATTTTTTCCGTTAAAAATTATTGATCTTTATCTGAAAATGTAACTAATATAGGATTGATTAAAAATTAATCGTACAGTCTGTCAAGTTAAAGCGTGGGTGGCTTTACTCGCAGTCGGTAAAGTGTATCGACATGATTTTGGTGTCAAAATATTAAGAAGAGCTCCCTCTTT
>NC_046665.1:34860022-34866069 GCF_010883055.1 Belonocnema kinseyi | reverse complement strand
ATACGCCAATTAGCACAAATGGTAAGTTCCGACAGTGCCTACAAGTGTGCCTACTGACCGCTAGATGGCAATACCGGTTTCATATGTATACACCTGGTATATATATATCTTGATCCGCATTTGAAAGAAATTGTTGATTTTGGAATTCATCTCATTTGGATAAAAACTCAATTATTTGATTGAAAAATTAATTATTTTGTTGAAAATGTAACTATTTTGTAAAAAAGTCCTATTTTCCATCAAAAATTCAACTACTTTGTTAATATTTTTATTTCTTTTATTTGAAGGTTCATCTCTTTCGTTGAAAATATATTTTTGAAACTGAGAATTAATCTATACCATTTTTGGTTAAAAAATCATGTATTTTGTTAACAATTCGTCTTTCTTTGTAGAAATTAAATTGCTTTATGGTTAAAAATTTAGCTTTTTTGTAGATGATACTCTTTTTGATTTTAAAATTTTAAAATTTATTAAAATTGAATTGACCTTTTTTAGTAGAAATTTAATCTTTTTGGTTGAAAATGTATAATTTTTGGATAAAATATGAACTGTACATCTTCTTGGGTTTAAAAGTCGATTATTTCACTAAGAGTTGAACTACTATGTAAAAAAATACTTTTTTTTTTAACAAGGTTTTATAATTATGGTAGAAAATTTAACTATTTGGTTAAAAGTTTAACTCTTTGATTGAAAACTCATATTTTTCGTTTAATAGATTCAACTTCTTGTAGATAATTCGTGTTTTTGACTTTAAAATTAAATAATTTCGTTGAAAATTCATGTATTTTGTTTAAAATTTGTTTTGTTTTGTAGATCATTAATTTTCTTGTTCGAAAATTCATCTGATTGGTTGAGAATTCAACAACTTTGTTGAAAATAAATTTTTTCCGTTAAAAATTATTGATCTTTATCTGAAAATGTAACTATTATAGGATTGATTAAAAATTAATCGTATATATTGGTTAAATTTGAAAATCGTTTTTTTTTTATAGAACATTACTCTTCATGGTCAAAAATTCACCTTTTCCCTTGAAAATGTAACAATTTTATTGAAAATTCGTTTTTTCCTTGTTCAATTTAATTTTTTATCACAGCTTTTATCTGGAAATTAAACTATTTCATTTTTGGTTAAACTTTATCCTTTAAATTGTATTAGTTAAAACACCAATTATTTGTTAGAAAATTAATTTATTTGTTTTCGATTATGACTTGAAATATTATTTCAGTATAAAAAATTTTTATTTTCAACCTATTCAATTTGAAATTTTTTAATTAAAAAAGAAAATGTCGTTAATTATCAGCAATATTTGACCATTCATTTAAAACAATCCATTACAAACAACTGTTAAAAACTATACAAATTTGAACACGCATTAAAGAGGCGCGCGAAGTATTCAAATCATGAGAATCGCCAGCCCAGCATCGAAATCTGGAAATATTAAAATCCCAATCTCTTCATTTTATTTCAAAGCAGATAGAAATATAAATAACCGCCGAAGTGTTCCGACCGGCAATCGTGCACCTTCGAGTTTTCAAATTCAGAAGAGGAGAAATGGGTTGCGCGCGCAACCCAGGCATTTATATCATCTCGTACCATATTCACACGGTAATAGACGTGTCATAGTATTGGACCTAGTGATCCCAGATCTGAAACGAGATGTGGTCCAATACTATGACAAGGCTATGTCCGTGTGAATATAGTAGGGGACGCTGTAAATGACTGAGTTGCGCGCGCAACCCATTTCTCCTCTTCTGAATTTGAAAACTCGAAGGTGTACGATTGCCGGTCGGAGCACTTCGGCGATTCTATTTATATATCTATCTGCTAACTGCTTTGAAATAAATTCAGGAGCTTGGGATGTTAATATTTCCTGATTTCGATGCTGACGATTCTCATGATTTGAATAGATCGCGCGCCTCTTGAAATGCGTATATTTTGAGGTTATGTTATTTCATGTTTAAAATATAAATTATATAAATATTAATACTATTATATACATATAAATATATACATAAATTAATAATGATAATATTATAATTATGTTACATTATAATAGTCTTATTTATATCTTGATCCGCATTTGAAAGAAATGAAAGAAATTGTCGATTTTGGAATTCATCTCGTTTGGATAGAAACTCAATTATTTGATTAAAAAATTAATTATTTTATTGAAAATGTAACTATTTGTAAAGAAAGTCCTCTTTTCTATCAAAAGTTCAACTACTTTTTTAGAAATCTTATTTTTTTTATTTGAAGGTTCATCTCTTTCGTTGAAAATACATTTTTGAAACTGAGAATTAATCAATACCATTTTTGGTTATGAAATCATGTGTTTTGTTGAAAGGTCGTCTTTCTTTGTAGAAATTAAATTGTTTTATGGAAAATTTATACTTTTTGATTAAAAATTACATTTTTCGGTTGAACTATCAACTATAAATATTTTTTGGTTGTCAAGTCGTTCTGTTATAAATGAAACTATATTGTGAAAAATTTAAATCATAATTTTTGGGTGGAAATACTCTTTTTGTTTTTAAAATTAAATAATTTCGTTGAAAGTTCATGTATTTTATTGGAAATTGACCTTGTTTAGTAGAAATTTAATCTTTTTGGCTGAAAATGTATCATTTTTGGTCAAAAATGCAATTGTTTGGTTAAAATATCAACTGTACATCTTCTTGGGTTTAAAAGTCGATTATTTCACTAAGAGTTAAACTACTTTGTAAAAGAAATCCTGATTCCTTTTTTTTAATTTTTTAAATCTTTTCAAATACTCACTTAAAATTAATTTTTCAAACTAAAAAATCATTTTAAATTTGCTTAGCAATCACAACAGTTTACAATCTTAACAATTCAAGGCTTTCTATTTCGAACCACTCTGTTCAAATTTGCATAGTTTTTAATAGTTGTTCATAATGTCTTGTCTCAGATCTGAATTATATTTTTTTTTTCAAAAAATCTCTGATCCAATTCAGAAATACATACAATTGCTTTAAAAATTTCCTGTTCCAATTCAAAGTTCAGGATGAAATTATAAAATTCAAAATTTTAAATCTGAAAATGATTTTTTTTAGGTAGAAATCTTTTGAATTTTAAACTTTTAAAACTGAAGCTTGACAAATTTTTAATTCAGAAATACTTCATTTAAACGCTGAATAATTCAGACGTATAAAACACAAACCTTTAACACCTTTTAATTTTACAATTTTTTAAATTAAATTATTTTAAAATACGAAATTACCATTTTAAAAATTTTATGACTTTAACATTTTAGAGATTTCTGGTTAAAAAATACAAATTACGCTATTATTTTTAAGGTTCAAGATGATAATAATTCAAAAGAATTTCAGTTCGTAACATTAAAAATTAAACGATTAAATTAATTTTTAACTAAAAACTTTCTAAAATAAAAGTTACATTGTTTTTATTTTAAGTTGTTCCAGATTAATGTTACTAAAAAAAAAGAGAATAACAAATTTCCAACAAAATAATTACATTTTCAACTAAAATGATAAATCTTCAACAAATAAAGTTTGAATTTTTAATTCAAAACGGTTGAACTCATCCAAAAAAACATTGATTTTACACAAGAGTTGACTTTTCAGTCAATAAGGATTTTTTTCAATTGTTGAATTTCAAAGCCAAAAAGATGATTCTTTTACAAAACAGTATAAACTTATTTTTAAACGGAATAGTTCAAGGACTTCTGGTTAAAAAATATAAACTTACTTTCAATGCTTTGAATTGAAGAATAAATAAATAAATTTTTTAATGTTAAAGACTGAATCATTTTGATCAATAAATATGGATTAATTACAATTCTTTTTTAATTGGAAACTTTTTAAATTATAAATAGAATTCGTTTATTTTAAGTCGCTTTATATTATTAATTTTTACATTTTTATTTATAAATCAAAACTGAAAAGTCTTATGTACGAATTGACAATTTTGAAAATCGAACGGTGTAACAAAACAGTTTCATTTTCAACTAAAAAAAACGAAGTTTCAACCAAATCCTTAAATTTTTAACGAAGGAGATGAATTTTCATTTAAAATTATGAATCTTCGACAACAAAAGGCTTACATTTTTTATTAAAAACTGTTGAACTCATCCAAACAGAAAATTTTTCACAAAACAGTTGAGTTTTCAGTCTTTAACTAAAATGATGAATCTTTAAAAAAAATATATTAACACAATAAATCAATTTTGAACCCAAAAGTTTCCTTTTCAACAAAATAAATTAATTTTCTATCAAACAATTGGTGTTTTAACTAATATAATGTACAGGATAAAGTTTCAACCAAAAATAGAATAGTACAATTTCCAGATAAAAACTGTATTAAAAAATTGAATTGAACAAGAAAAAAAACAAATTTTCAACAAAATTGTTAAATTTTCAAGGGAAAAGGTGAATTTTTGACCAAGAAGATTAATGTTCTATAAAAAAAAAAATTTTCCAACTTAACCAATATATACGATTGATTTTTAATCAATCATATAATAGTTACATTTTCAGATCAAGATGAATAATTTTTAATAAAAAAAATTAATTTCAAACAAACTTGTTAAATTTTCAACCAATCAGAAGAATTTTCGACCAAGAAAATTGACGATCTACAAAAAAAGACAAATCTTAAACAAAATACATGAATTTTTAAACAAATTATTTAATTTTAAAATAAAAAAGACGAATTATCTACAAAAAGTTGAATTTTTTAAGGGAAAAATATGAGTTTTCAATAAAAGAGTTAAACTTTCAACCAAATAGTTAAATTTTCAACCATAAATAAAAAACCTTCTTAGAAACGTATTTTCTTACAAAGTAGTTCAACTCTTAGTGAAATAATCGACTTTTAAACCCAAGAAGATGTACAGTTGATATTTTAACCAAACAATTGCATTTTTGACCAAAAATGATACATTTTCAGCCAAAAAGATTAAATTTCTACTAAACAAGGTCAATTTCCAATAAAATACATGAACTTTCAACGAAATTATTTAATTTTAAAAACAAAAAGAGTATTTCCACCCAAAAATTATGATTTAAATTTTTAACAATATAGTTTTATTTATAACAGAACGACTTGATAACCAAAAAATATTTATAGTTGATAATTCAACCGAAAAATGTAATTTTTAATCAAAAAGTATAAATTTGCCATAAAACAATTTAATTTCTACAATGAAAGACGACCTTTTAACAAAACACATGATTTCTTAACCAAAAATGGTATTGATTAATTGTCAGTTTCAAAAGTGTATTTTCGACGAAAGAGATGAACCTTCAAATAAAAAAAAATAAAAATTTTTAAAAAGTAGTTGAACTTTTCATATAAAGGGGACTATTTTTACAAAATAGTTACATTTTCAACAAAATAATTAATTTTTCAATCAAATAATTGAGTTTTTATCCAAACGAGATGAATTCCAAAATCGACAATTTCTTTCATTTCTTTCAAATGCGGATCAAGATATAAATAAGACTATTATAATATAACATAATTATAATATTATCATTATTAATATAAGTATATATATATATAATAGTATTAATATTTATATAATTTATATTTTATACATGAAATAACATAACCTCAATATATACGCATATCAAGAGGCGCACGATCTATTCAAATCATGAGAATCGTCAGCATCGAATCTGCAAATATTAAAATCCTAATCTCCTCAATTTATTTCAAAGCAGTTAGCAGATAAATATAAATATAATCGCCGAAGTGCTTCGACGGGCAATCGTGCACCTTCGAGTTTTCAAATTCAGAAAAGGAGAAATGGGTTGCGAGCGCAACTCACTCATTTACAGCGTCTCCTACTATATTCACACGGACATAGCCCTGTCATAGTATTGTACCACATCTCGTTTCAGATCCGGGATCATTGATTGGACCACGTCTCGTTTCAAATCTGGGATCACTGCAGAGGTCCATTTGAAAGAAATGGAAGAAATTGGCGAATTTAATGTTTCGCGTGATTCTTCATTTCATGCATGAATCGTTTTTGAGTTTATGTTTTTCAGGTGTATATTGTATG
>NC_046665.1:34844607-34859922 GCF_010883055.1 Belonocnema kinseyi | reverse complement strand
TAAAATATAACATTAATTTTAATCAATAGTTAACTAAGTTTTAATAGAAATAGTTAAACTTTAAACTAAAAAAATTTGTTTTCTGAAAAAAATTTTGAATAAGAAGATTAATTTTCTTGTAGTTCAAAGAGATTAATTTTTAAACCATAACAAACAAAAAGAAATCTGCAAAATAGTTAAATTTTCAGAAAAGAAATTTTTCAACTAATTTGATAAAGTGTCAACCAAAAAACAAAAAACTAAAT
Source organism: Belonocnema kinseyi (assembly GCF_010883055.1). Lineage (NCBI taxonomy): Eukaryota > Metazoa > Arthropoda > Insecta > Hymenoptera > Cynipidae > Belonocnema > Belonocnema kinseyi. The sequence continues at coordinate 34,859,677 of NC_046665.1, read as the reverse complement.
TTTTAACAAAGCAGTTCCACTTTCAACCAGAAAAATTGAAAAAAATATTTGGAATTTTTTGAAAGTGCTTTAAATTATTGAGATTAATTGAAAATTGCTTGAAATGTTTTAAAACATCCTAAAATATTTAAAATCCTTTAAAATCTCTTAAAATTTTGTCAAGCTCTTGAAAATTCCTTACAAATTTTAAAAATACCTTAAAATATTTTAAATCTTTTAAAATCACATACTAAATAATTGAAATCAATTGACAATTCCTTATAATCTAGTAAAATGTCCTAAGATGTATCAAATCCTTTTAAATCTCATATTAAATTACTGTAATAAATTGAAAATTCCTTAAAACCTTTTAAAATACTCTCAAATATTTCGAAACCTTCAAAATCTTTTGAAACCTTCAAAATCTTTTGAAATGCCTCGGACTTTTTTTTTAGAATTTCTAAGTTAGTTTGGAATTTTTTAAAATAAACCTTTTAAACATTTTTTAATTCTTTGAAATTCCTGTAAATAGTAAAAATAAATTGAAAATTCTTAGACATCTTTTAAAACATCCTCAAATATTTAAAATCCTTACAAATCTTTTGAAATATTTTGAAATTTTAGAAAGCTTCAGATTGAAATTAAAAAAAAGAAGAATTTCAAAACGTGAAATATTAAAATGTTTGTAGATTAGAGTTTTGAAGATGGAATCAATAAAAATTCAAAGCTTTCGAAATTTTATTTTCAAAAATTTTCAACTTATCCATAAGAATAATTTTCAACTCGATGGGATACAAGATTTCACATTTAAAATTGTAAAGTTGGAAGTTTATTTATAAAAACTTAATAATAATAAATTAATTAAATGCGTTCAAAATTTAAATGTATGTTTTTCAATTGGAAAATCTCTAAATAAAATCATTTCAGACTGAAATTTAGAAAATTTTTAAACATTAAACATTTAACTGTTTATAGATTAGTTAAACTATTAAATTAAAGTTTTAATAGAAATTACTCGAGTTAAAATTTAACTATTTCAAAAAGGATTTTTGTATATAATTATAAAATTATATATATATATATATATAGGGTATTTTTAAATTTTCCAGGGATTTTCAACAGATTTAAAAAGATTTTAAAGGATTGTAAATATTTTAGAATCTTTATAAATATTTAAATAAATTTTCAATTCATTTTTATAATTTAAAGGAATTTCAACGAATTAAAAAAATTGTAGAAGGGTTGTTTAAAAAAACTCCAAAGTACTTTGATAATATTTAAAAGATGTCAAGGGTTCTCAAAAGATTTCAAAGGATTTTCAATCTTTTAGGCTCTTTTAAAACATTGCAAGGAATTTACAAATAATTTTAATAATTCAATAATTCCCTTGAGATTGTTTAGATTAATAGTAATGTGAAGGAGGTCCTGTCAATTCCCTTCTCACTGAACTAAGTAGGAAAATTAAGAAACTTCAAATTTCTGACATTTTATAATCAGAATTTTGTAAAGCCCAAAGTTTCTAAGGCATAAAGTTTTATAAATTTCCATCTTAAGTTTTAAAAAATTTTAAGAGTTGTAAGGATTTTAAATATTTAAGGAAGTTTTAAAAGATGCCAAGGAATTTGCAATTGATTACAGAAATTTAATATGAGATTTTAAAGGATTTGATATATTTTAGGATATTTTAATAGATTTAAAGTAATTTTTAAATGATTTTAATAATTTAGTATGAAATTTTAAAGGATTTAAAGTACCAGAAAAGTTGAAAAAATATCTAAAATTATTTAGAATTGCATTGAATTATTAAAATTATTTGTAAATTGCTTGTAATGTTTTAAAAGACCCTAAAATATTGAAAATACTTTGAAATCTTTTGATAACCCTCGACATCTTTTAAATATTAGTAAGGTACTTTGGAGTTTTTTTTAAACAACCCTGCTACAATTTTTTTAATTCGTTGAAATTCCTTTAAATTATAAAAATGAATTGGAAATTCATTGAAATATTTTTAAACATTGTAAAATATTTAAAATCCTTTAAAATCTGTTGAAATCTGTTGAAATTCCTTGAAAATTGAAAAATATCTTAAACAAAAAAAAATATATATATTTATAATTTTATAATTATATACAAAAATCTTTTTAGAAATAGTTAAATTTTAACTCGAGTAATTTCTATTAAAACTTTAATTTAATAGTTTAACTAATCTACAAACAGTTAAATTTTTAATGTTTAAAAATTTTCTAAATTTTAGTCTGAAATAATTTTATTTAGAGATTGTCCAATTGAAAAACATACATTTAAATTTTGAATGCATTTAATTAATTTATTATTATTAAGTTTTTATAAATAAACATCCAAGTTTAGAATTAAAATAATGTTTAGAAGGCTTATTTTTTAAAAATTCCAAAGTAATTTAGAAATTCTAAAAAAAAAGTCCGAGGCATTTCAAAAGATTTTGAAGGTTTCAAAATACTTGAGAGCATTTAAAAAGATTCCCAGGAATTTTCATTGATTACAGTAATTTAATATGATATTTTGAAGGATTTGAAATATTTCAGGGAATTTTCAAAATTTCAAGGAATTTTCAAAAGCTTTAAAAAATTTCAAGAAATTTCAAAAGATTTTTAATATTTGTGAATGTTTTAAAAGATTTTAAGTAGGTTTCAATTTATTTTTATAATTTCAAGGAATTTCAAAGAATTTGAACAATTTTAGCAGAGTTATTTTAAAAAATTCCAAAGAACTTTAGAAATCTTTAAAAGGTGTGAAGGTGTTTGAAAAGATTTTGAAGGTTTCAAAATACTTGAGAGTATTTAAGAACGTTCCAAAGAATCTTTAATCGATCACAGTAATTTAATATGAGATTTTAAAGGATTTGAAATATTTCAGGTAATTTTCTAAATTTCAAGGAATTTTCAAGAGCATTAAAAAAATTCAAGAGATTTCAACAGATTTTTAAGGATTTTAAATATTTGAGGATGTTTAAAAAGATTTCACTGAATTTTTAATTCATTTTTAAAAATTAAAGGAATTTCAAAGAATTTTAATAATTATATCAAGGTTGTTTAAAAAACTCCAAATCACCTTAAAAATCTTTGAAAGATGTCAAGATTTTTCAAAAGATTTTGAAGGTTTCGAAATATTGGGAGTATTTTACAAGGTTTGAAGGAATTTTCAATTTATTACAGTAATTTAATATGAGATTTTAAAGGATTTGATACTCCTTAGGACATTTTACTAGATTCTAAGGAATTTTCAATCGATTTTAATTATTTAGTATATGATTTTAAAGGATTTAAAATACTTTAAGGTATTTTTAAAATTTGCAAGGAATTTTCAAGAGCTTTGCAAAATTTCAAGAGATTTTAAAGGATTTTAAATATTTTAGGATGTTTTAAATCATTTCTGGAGATACCAACCTTATGTTTGAGCATAAAAGCATAAATTTTCAAAAGTTATCAAAGGGCTAAAAGTCTTATATTTCTGACATCCCTGAAACTTGGGCGTTCCAAAATAAACAAGCATAAAAAAGCATAATTCGCCCAAAATAGCAGCATAATGCGATTTAAGCATAAATGCCGCATAACTGGACTTCAGGGATACTTATTCTGCAAAAAAATGTACTTTAAAGTCTGTTTCCGCTCGTTTCAACTTTACAACTTTCAAATTTTCGCGCGCCGGTCTTTTTTTCGTGAGTTGGAGGGGTGGAGGTCGCTGGTCGCTTGCGGTCTTTAACGCTCTGGGTGTTTGGCGCATTCCCAGCCGTGGGACTCCGATGCTGTTTCGAAGTTGAAAATTAAACGAACCTCTCTTTCTATCTCCACACGGTAGAAAAAAAGGTCCGTTCGACTTGCGACACGGCATCGGAGTCTCACTGGAGGTCCCGCCGCGCGCCTTAGAGTTAGATGTCAGATGGTCTATGGAGGTAACAGACGCCATTCATCAGTGCTAGTCACTATTTTTTAAATTTTGTGGTGAAAGGGGAGCATCGGCAGGACTCAAAATGGGGAGGAATAAAACTTGCACGATTTACGATCGTGTTGAACTATTCAAGAATGTAGGTTTGTATGTGACAGACAAGAAAATTCAAATCGCGATGTGTTCATTCTGTAACTGTGTGGTTAACTGACAAAAGAAAAGTGTTATTGAAAATCACTTAAAATCGTCTTCCCACAAAGAAAAGCGGAGGGTAAAAGAATCCGTCAATCAAAAACAAAAACAGCAGAGTATCACAACGTCTATCAATGCGGCCATTCAACGAAAGAACCATAAAGATGAAGTGAACAGGTCCTTAGTGAAAGCGTGTCTGAAAGCAAACATACCGCTTCATAAATTATCGAATCCTGATTTTCGGAAATAATTGGTTGAAAATGTAAAAGGTGAGTCGTCAAACTATGTTATTTCTAAAATCGTACGGCACTTGCTTGTAAGCTGTTACAGTGTAAAACTCACAAAATAAAACTTTATTATAATTAGTGCCCAAGAGTCCGACGGCATTTTATATTGTTTATCTTTATTTTTATTCATAGGTGGAGGTGACATTGTGAGTACCTATTGGCTGCAGAATAAATATTTGCCTGAAATCAAAGAAGAATATAATCATGACATTAAGGTTATGTTGAAAGGAAAAGATATTGTAGTAATGTGTGATGAGACTACAAATAGAAAAGGGGAAGCAGTGTTCATTATAGCTTTTAAAATTCTTCCAACAGTGACTAATACTAGTTGTGATTGCATCTGTGGAAGTCCTGACTACTTGTTGTGGTGAAACTACATCAAAATCCATTATTAATGTGAGTCAACATCAAATAATAAAGTCACGATTAATAGGTCAAGCTGCTCATTCTTATTCCATTAATATTTTTTATTTTTGTTTATGCTCTTAATAAGTTTGATGTTCCGTATGAGAGGGTCGTTGCAGTATCAACTGACAGTGCAGCATACATGAACAAGTGTGTGCGACTTTTGAAGGTACTCACTAACCCTAATTTAATCCATATCCAGTGCTGGGATCACAAATTGGATAAGGTGGCGAAAGTTTACAGTAAGAAATTGACTAGACTTAATGAATGTGTGAGAAAATGCAAAAAGCTCTTCAAAAATACTAGAATGCGGAGAAATAATTATAAGAAATTTCTTGAGGATAAATACCACTTTACTAAGACAAAGGCTGCCAAACTGTTTGCATTACCAATTATGTCTCGGTGGGGATCTTGGATAAATTCTGCAGTGTATCTTAGTGATTATGTAGAAGATGTGACTGAGTATGCCAAACCCCTAAGTGATGATGTAGATTCTGTTCAATATTTCAAAAGCCTTAATGAGCAGGATATACAAATTTTAACAGCTGGGGCTAAATTTGTAAAAGATTACTGTGGCCCTGTAGACGACGTTATCCTCCTACTTGAGGGCTCAAAACACCCCACTGCCCACAGGTTGTACCCCATGATAAAGAAATTAGTTAAACAATTTGAGGTGTTGCGAAAGGCCACTGATGTCAAAGCAATCATCTCTAATCATACAAAAAAGGCACTCGAAGGAATTGTTAGTAGGTCTAAATGTAAGAATGTGATGGAAAGATTTAAGTCTGTTGCTGATCAATGCCAGAAAGTTCTTCGAGATCATCTAGATAACGATCCTGCAAAAGCATTGTTCAAATCTTGTGAAGCTTTGTTTTCACCATCCAAAATGTTATCTCTTAAATCCATGGAAGTGTCTGATGCCTCTACTTATAATACCAAGCATGTGAAAACCATTCCATTTTTCAATCTTATCCCCATCTCCAATTTTATTGTACTATATTTACTGCTAACTGATAACGTCACTAATTCATTGAATAAAAGTATTAAAAAGGATAGCGACTTTTGTCTTGTTGAGGATATGATTTTAAGTATGAGGGCTAATCATCCTGAGTTTTCTAGGAAATGTCTCAAAAGTATTTACATGACAACATCAAAAACGGATGTTGAGAGCGCCTTCTCGGGCTACAATGACATTGTTAGCCCTAGGCGCTGCAGACTTTTGGAGGGTAATGCTGAAGTAATGATTTGCCTCTACTTGTGCAATGATTTTGATGTTCCTGTTGATAGTGGTGAAAGTGAGAGTTTAGGTGGAATCAATGTGAATGATAGAATGATTAATGATGGTGATATTGCTAGTGAATCTGACCCAGATTGTCCAATGGGCAATGGCTGATCTATAGTAGTTTTATTAGTTTACAGAGTACAAAATTACACTGAAGATTTATTTTTTAAATAAAAAATTATTTTATTTTGTGTTCCTACGAGAAATATTTTATTTTATTTTCCTACAAAGACTATTTTATTTTGTGTTCCTACTGAAAACAATTTTTTTTTTGTTCCTACGAAAAATATTTTATTTTGTGTTCCTGCGAAGACTATTTAATTTGTGTTCCTACAAAAACCATTTTATTGCGTGTTCCTATCCTATGTTATCTTCAATTTAACATATTAAAGCTTGTTTATTTCTATTTTAAGTAAATTTTTATCTCTTTTAGTTTTGTCCCCTCCCACACGCACATTAACTATCCTTCTTTATTTCACACATAGTTGAGTATTTTTTTCTAAATTCGTAAAAAAAAAAAGTATTCTTCGTGAAAATTTTGTTGGAAAAGAGGGCATATTAAGAGCATAACACAGATTTTTAAGCGCATAATAAGAGCATATTTAGGTGTTTTTTTGGGCATAATTTTAGGTTTTGAAAAGCATAAAGTTGGTATCTCTAATCATTTCAAGGAATTTTCAATTAATTTCAATAATTTAAAGCACTTTCAAAGAATTACAACTATTTTTTTCAATTTTTCTGGTTGAAAGTGGAACTGCTTTGTTAAAAATTTAATTTTTTGGTTGACATTTATCAAACTAGTTGAAAAATTTCTTTTCTGAAAATTTAACCATTTTGCAGAATTTTTTTTTGTTTTTTTTTTTAGTTTAAAAATTCATTTCTTTTAACTACAAGAAAATTCATCTTATTCAAATTTTTTTCAGAAAACTAACTGTTTTAGTTAAAAGTTTAACTATTTCCGAAGCTTTCAGATCGAAAATCATCGTACAGCAGGGAACCGAAGTCGAATCGTGCATTTTCGGCATACGCACAAAGACACAGTGGTAATCATGCACCTTCTGTTTTGCGGCTCCCAAACGGTAGGTATGGTGGGGGTAAATTTCAGGCTCGATCTGGCAGCTCTGAATCACTGGGTGTGGGTAGGTGAAGTGCCAATCCCTGCCGGATTTTCGAAAAGGAGAAGAACCATATTCGACAGCCGAAGGCAGGACGTCACTCACTCTTGTCCACAGGTGATACAATACAGGTACAATATAGGTGCTTTATGTTTCATACAGCTGTGGTTAAATCCACATAAATCAAATACAAACAGATAAATTTTATCATTTCTTTCATTCTTCTACACAATTACCTAAAACAACGTTCAAATTAATGCAATACTTAAGTCAAATTGGTGTTCGTGCCGGCCATGGATTCACGTGGTAATGTAATTTAATTGTGAAAGTAATCTGGAGTGGGATCCATAATGTGTGGGTAGCCACAATATTACACCATGACTCAAAGAGAATGTTTAAAAATATTTTAAAATATTTACAAAATTAGAAAAAAATCTGGAAGCTCTTTAAACAATTTTGTGTGCAGGATTTTACAAAAATATTAGAAAAAATTGGTATCCGTTTAAAAGATATTTAAAAGTTCCGAAAAATTTCAAAAATCATTTTAAAAGATTTGAAATAATTGAAAATAAAATAAATTACCTTTGATGATTTCAAAATTAAATTTTGACTTTTTATTTTGAAAAATGACATCATTTTAAGAGAAGGTGTAAAAATATGGGACCACTGAAAAAATTCCGAAAGTGATTGATTGAAAAATCACAAAAAATGAAAACTCCGACGACCGAATTGGAAATTTTTCGAAAGAAAATGTCCAATGTAAAAAATCCTCCAATTATGGTGTTCCCAAATTTAATCCTGAAGAAAAGAATTTTCGACCAATATTATTTATTTCTTAAAAATACAATAATTAAATAATTGTTTGAATTTAAAAGAATAATAATTATTTAATTTTTTTAATTGCTATGTACATTATCAAACAAAATTTTTCATGCAGAAATATACATATTATTTTAATCATGGTTTTTTAAATTTCAAATAATAATTTTTTAAACTTCAAACATTAAAAAAAATGTATTTGATAAAAGTGTTCGATTATTGCATTTTCATTTAATTAATAATATTTAATGAACAACCATTTTTTCTATTATTTGAATTCAGGAATTTTCTAGTTTGAATATTTTATAATTCAGCAATTTTCTGTGGAGAATTTTCGAATTCGGTAATATCTTACTGTCGGGAATTTTATTTCTTGTGAATTTTTCAACTCTAGAGTTTTATATTTCGGCGTTTTTATAATTTATTTTGCAGTGTCGGGAATTTTTATTTTTCCGTATTTTTCAGTTGCTTCTTCCGAAAAATAAAATTTCCATCACTGTAAAAATTCCCGAAATTCTGGTCAATTTATAATATTACTGAATTTGAGAATTCCCGACAGAAGTTTGTTGTTGTTGAAAAAGTGCATTGTATCCTTTTGACCTTACAAAAAATTTCGCCAAAATAAAATAATTAATTTAAAAAAAAAAATCAAATTCGCGCTAAATCTAAGCTGAATTGAATCCTACAAATTTTGTTTTGTTTGAAGCGCACTTGTTTTTAAAATTATTTTTGCAGAACATTTGTATGCAATTATTGTTATTATAAATTAAGGCAATAATTAAAATAATTAAACATTAAAAAATCTTTCTATGATTAAAATAATTGATTATTGTACTTTTATTAAATAAGTAATATTGATTAAACATTATTTTCTCAATTGCTACAATTCGGGCATTTTCTAGTTTATATCTTTTATAATTGGACAAAATTCGACCTGGAATTTTATTATTCGGGAATTTTCAAGCTCAATAATATTGTAAACTGTCCAGAATTTTATTATTCTGGAATTTTTTAATTGAGGATTTTCAGATTGCGGCATTTTATAATTTCAGGATATATACAGTGTCGGGAATTTTATTATTCGCGATTTTTCAGTCATAAAAATATTTGAAAACATTTTAAAAGATTGATATATTGTAAAAAAAAATCTGGAAGATTTGAGGCAATTTTTTCGAATTTTACAAAAATTTTACGATAAAAATGGGAATCATTAAAAATACATTTAAAAGTTCTGAAAAAACTTTAAAAATAATTTGAATAATATGTATATTATTTGTATTTTAAGTTTTATACCATATAACTTACGCAAATATTTCAAGTAAGCTGTATCAATTATAATATTTTAAAGTTTATTTTAAAATATATTTTATGAATGCGCCAGTGAAATTCTGTTCCTCTAATTTTTGTTGTCAATGCGAAACATAATCTGGGTTAGAACTGCTGCCTTAACATCTAAAAACCGAAAGAACAATTCCCCTGCCACTTGAAATTATAATTATATTTTTATAAAAATGTTAGAATATATAATAATTAAGAAAATGGAAAATACATACGGGAACTTGATTAGACGAATTGTATAAAAAATCCTTAGAAATGGCAGATCACAAAAATAAAAATAAATACTAAATAATATCAAAGAACTATTAATAGATATTGCACTAAAAATGTAATCAGTTTGAATAAAAATAAAATACTAGAAAGTAAAAAAATTATAACTTATAAATGAATATAAATTAGAAAAAATAATTTTAAAATTAGAATAAAATATATGAAACCGAAATAAAAAATAATCATGATTTAATAAAAATAACCATGTTTTGTAAAGTAATAAATGTAAAAAAAAATTAATTGGGAATTTACTTTCAATTTAAATGGTACATGTCCGAGCTAAATTACCATAATTGCGCATCGAGGGGCTACTGAAATATTGGTGCTATTTACGGGTTGCGGTTGGTAGAGGGGAACTGACAATTTTCACCGGACCTGCCGTCTATATTTGTCGCGGGTAACTAAGCTCGCACCGCATCTACGTTTATAATATCTTTGGCACTGACTAAATAGCAGTTTGTCTAAAATTAATTTTTGTAGACGAAAGTAAGGGAAAAATCGTGATATGGCTTTGCTTCTCAAATAGAAAAGCCATTTCTTTAATTATTGTTAGCAATTGGGGAGTGTGCAATTTGGACAATCCATCAAGAAAAAATATAATGTGCCGTGATTGAGGTTAGGCTGCATTGTTGGGATAGAAGGCGGTCAAAAACTCGGAATTTTGGTAGTTCGTTAAAGTGTGTTTTTCAAAGAATCCAAGAGATTCTGTTTGCAATTTGAGAAAAGAAAAATTATCAAAGGAAAAATATTCTTTAATTCCTTTAAATCTCTTAAACAATCCTTAAAACCTTTGAATTTTTGCAAATAACTTAAAATCTTTTCAAATAACTTTTAAATTAATTGCTTAACATTCTTTAAAGTCACTAAAACTTATGGAAATATTTTTAAATCTTTAGAAATAAACTTTAAAATCCCGTCCAGTCCCTTTTGATTTCTTAAAATCACTTGAACTCTTTGAAATTCTGTAAGATTTCTTGATAATCCTTAAACTTTTTCAAATTTTTTTTTGAGGTCCCTTAAACTTCTTTACAATCATTTAAAATTTTTCGAACTTTCTCGAAATTGACTTAAATTAATTCAAATCTCTTAAAATCCTTTAAATTTTCTTAAATTCCTTTAAATCTCTTTAAAATCCTTAAAATCTTTGAATTTTTTCAAATTTATTAAAATCTTTTTAAATAAATTTTCAAAAACTCACTTGAAATTCTTTAACCCCAATAAAACTCTCTTAAAATCTTAACAAATAACTTGTAAGTCCTTCAACCTTTTTGAATTATTTTTGAATTATTTTTAAATCCTTTAAAAAGAAACTTGAAGATTCAGCCAAGTCCCTAGTAATTCCTTGAAATCACTTGAATTCTTTGAAATCTCGCAGCATTTCTTTAAAATCCTTAAAGTCCTCCGAATGCGTTTGAACTCCTTTCAACTTCTTTTAAATAATTTAAAATAATGTAAAGTTGACTAAAATTAATTCAAATCTTTTAAATCCAAAATCCTTTAAATTTTCATAGGCCCCTCAAAATCTCTTGAAAATCCTTAAATCAATCAATTTCTTTAAATACCTTGGAATCTCCGAAAATTCATTACATCTGTTTTAATAACTTTTCAGTAAATAGCTTGACTTTCTTTAAACTCACTAAAACTGTCGCAAAATCTTATAAAATCTCTTATAAATTATTCACTATTTTTGAACTATTTTTGAATTATTTTCAAATCCTTTAAAAAGAAACTTTAAGATTTCGCCAAATCCCTAGTAATTCCTTAAAATAACTTCAGTTCTTAGAAATCCTTAAAGTCCTCCGAATTTTTTTAAACTCCCTTCCACTTCTTTGAAATCAATTAAAAATTTTTAATATTCACTAAAATTAATTAAAATCTTTTAAAATCCTTAAGTAATTTTTAAACTCCTTAAAATCTCTCGAAAATTACTTGAATTTTTAGAAATTTTAAAAGTTTTTATGTTAAAAATCCTTCAAGTTCTTTAAAATAATACTACAAAAATTACAACCCTTAAAATCTCTTAAAATTCATTAGAATTCATTAAACCTTCTTGGATTCTTTAAAACATCTTTAAAATTCCTTCAAAATCGTTTAATTTTTCTGCATTCTTTTAAAATACTTTCAAATGTTTTGAAATCTATAAAAAGCTCTTGATAAATCCTAAGATCACTTAAAGTCTTTTAAAATCCTCTAAATTCTCTTTGATATAACTTTAGTTGATAAGAAACTACCTAAAATCACTTATTATCGAAAAGTATTATGACATAAGTCGCCGACAATTGAGGCAATTGAGGTCGAAATTAATTAATTTTAGTCAAACTCCTATCTAAACAATGCTTAGCAGTCCACGAAGTGGTATAGCCTTACAGATTTTGATGTTACCGACCAAGCGTGAGGTAATATTAAAATACCATGGACATAGGAAACACGGGACTAGGCATGCCATTGCGGGGTTGATGCAATAAGAGGAGAGGTCCACCATCTTTTGATGTCCCGCGACAAACATGACAGCGCCCACATGTTTATATTTTCTTGCACAGTTTGTCGGCAAAAAATGCTCGTGCGCATTATCAAGTTGCACATCATAAGATAGCGGCTATCCCCACTCATTGAATTTTCCCCCCTCCCATAAACTAAACCCCGCTCGCCAAGTTAGGATGACATGCCTAGTCCCATCTTTCCTATGTCCATGTAGAATACTTAATACGCGAAATTACCCACTCTTATCTTCTCTACTGACATTGAAAAGTGAAAAAATGCCACCCTGTTTGACCGCTCAAGTAGAACCTTGTATCCTCTATTTTAATTCGTAAACCGGCTTTATGTCATTGGGGGCGCTTTATTTTAGTTCGCAAAAGCTTAGTGTCAGAGGGAGCACTGCTGAAAATCGTTCGAAATTGAATACATGGGATCGGCAATCTCCCACCCCATCTCTGATATTACCCAAAGATATTATAAACGTAGATGCGGTGCGGGCTTAGTTTCCCGCCATAAATATAGACGGCGCGTCTAGCGAAAAAAGTCACTTCCCCTCTACAGACCGCCACCCGTAGATAGCACCCACGAAGTCCCATCAATATATTTTGCCAACAGCCACTTGGAGCGCTGTAAGCAAGTCTCAGTAGGTCCCTCGAGTGGCACTAATGGTTACTTAGCTCGAACAAGAACCATTTGGAATGAAAGTAAAATGCCAAATAAAACATTTTTACATTCATAACTTTGCAAATCATGGTTATTTTCATAAATACCACAAATATAAGCCGATGAGTAATTTATATCACGGTTTCATATATTTTCCACTAATTCTAAAATTACTAATTATAATTTTCATTCTATATATTGTCTATATATAGTTCATTAATATTATTTAGTTTTTATTTTTATTTTTGTTGTATGTAATTTCTACGGATTTTTTTAGACTATTCGTCTAATTAAGTTCTCGTATGTATTTTCCAATTTCTTAATTATTATATATTCTAACAATTCATAAAAATATAATTATAATTCCAAGTGACAGGAAAATTGTTCTTTCGGTTTTTAGATGTTAAGACGGCAGATCCAAGCCAGATTACGTTTCGCATTGGAAAACAAAATTCGACGAACAGAATTTCACTGGAACATTAATAAAAAATATCATGTTCCATAAAATATTATATAAAATAAACTTTAAATTATTATAATTGATACTGCTTACTCGAAAATCAAATCGAAGGGCCTATGACAAAGCCACCGATCGCGTCCTCGGGTTGCGGATAGAGGGTCCCTATACCAAGGGTTTCTGCTGAATATGGTTACAAAAATAAATAGGCAGTCACGGACAATTGTCCAGGGGTGATCCCGAAGGAATTAACCCCCAAGCGGAGGTGTGAAAACCATGCCGAAAGCTGAATGGCACCTGGGTGAGGTGTCTAGAACGGTGACTCTGGGATACCGGGCGACCTCTCAAAGTAAGCAGCCTTATCCTTGCATGCGGGGCTCTACAAGAATGGACGAACCCCTTTCCCTAGCTTCTCGTGGGAACAACAATGACAACACCAAACATAGTTGTAATAAGTGCGGTTCACAACAACAGAACGCGCAGGGCTCCCGACAATGGGTCAGCCAACAATGCCGACCAATCTAGAGCTGGGGGAGCCAATGAAAATGGATTGAATGCGTTGGATCGGCGGGATCTCGTGACCTTTGGGTGGACGGAGCAACTGAATCACGACTTGCTAGACTGCTAGGATGCGAGTATGGCCCGTGAACCGGCTTACATAGCACGGCTGCATGCTCTGTGGTGCGAGAAACACCCGGCGCTATCGCACTTTTCGCAGCAATGGCTGCGAAACCATGCTGAACTATTCCGTAAAAGGGGCTATGTAAGCGGAACGTCTACTCTACCACAGCTAGAACAAGCCGGCAACAAAGAAAGAGAGGCGACACTAAGGCCAACCGCGGGCAGGCATCCAATAGATGAAGAGCGATGCTTTACGACCTGGAGAAACATCAACACCAAGGTTTCTCTCAAGCCTAAAGATCTGGCTGAAATGGATGACGAGCTTCGTGGACATTTTTCCGGTGAATCCGACCTCTGGGCTATCAATTATTGTGTGCATAAAGCAGCGAGATCTTTGGCCAATGCGAACCGCAAAACAAAACCAACGGCTGATCATAAGACCAAAAGACGAATGCATCAACTTGCCATAAAGATAGGCTGGGCAAAACAGTACGCGTCCCGCATTCAATATGTGATTGACTACAGCACATCTGGCAGGAATTTTACCGCCAAGGTTCGAAAGTTCGCGCGCGTACTCCGGGCCCGTTATCACACACTTAACAAGTCAAAGCTGCTGACCATCAAGCAGCATATTGTTGAGAGAATACGGATACTATCTGACGCTAAGAGAAGTCTAGAGCGGAGGGAGAGATGGGTCAGAGAAAATCAACAGTTTCTCTCTGACCCATCTCGACTCTTTCAAGACCCTCCAGTTACTGTCGAACACCCACCCAAACCAGAGGAGGTCGAAGCATTTTGGAGAGAAGTCTACGAAGTTCAGCATTGACTGGACGAAGACTCAGAAAATATAAATAGCTTCAAGGAGTTATGTGTTGCCCTCATAACACCTGATAAGGAATGCCCACCCATCACTACCGAGGAAGTGAAAAAAGTATTAAGAGGGATGAAGAACTATTCCGCACCGGGACCAGATTGTATCAAAACCTTCTGGTGGAAAAAGTTGTCTTCAACCCATCAGCATTTGGCCCGTATTTTCACCTCATATTTGAAGTCGGAAGAGCCGATTCCAGAGTGGTTGGTGGAAGGGCAAACAATACTCCTGCCGAAAACAGGCAACATAGCTGACCCGAAGAACTACAGACCAATAACTTGTCTGAACACGCTTTATAAGATAATCACAGCTATCCTAAATGATAGGATTGTTCGGGCAATTGAACCTGTGTGGCAAGAAATGTATGAACAA
>NC_046665.1:34838182-34844507 GCF_010883055.1 Belonocnema kinseyi | reverse complement strand
CCATGCACACCCCGAGCATTTAGCTCACATACTATCTAGTTGTCCAACACACGCGGGAACGACCTACATTCAAAGACACAATGCGGCACTAAGAGTACTTTACTACCATCTCTGTCACTCCTACGGCATTCATCTTAATATCGCTCCTCTAAATGCCCCTAGGGAAATTGAGTCAATTGTCGAGAATGGGAAGTGCCGCATATACTGGAACTTTATATTCTCGACAATTGTTTCTGTTGCCCACTCGAGGCTTGACATGGTTCTTCTTGACTTCGAGAAGCGAACCATGTTCGTTATCGAATTTTCGGCACCAGCTGACAAAAACATCATAGCCAAGGAGAATGAAAAGAAAGAGAGGTATCGAGACCTTATAAGGGAGTTGCAACCATTGTACCCGGAATATTCTGATAAACTGATCGTCCTTATCATCGGCGCTCTTGGAGGTGCCAAGCTTTCACTTGCTAATAGCCTAGAAAGAATCCCTGCGTGTCAACAATATGCTAGAACACTTGCGGGAAAAATGTAGAAGGCGGTTGTCCTTGGGTCACTCCGTGTTCTTAGGGTGCACGAGGCTTTTGCTGGATGATCGTATTGATTCCTTTACAGACTGTAACGCAATTTTTCAGATTAGCACCCTGCTGCCGGCGAAATCCTGCGGTTGTCCTTATGACAAAATTTTAATTATATATATAATTATTATTTAAGTTTTTCAGGAGTTTTCAATATATTTATAATGATTCCCATTTTGTCGTAAAATGTTTGTAAAATTCTGCAAAAAAATTGCCTCAAAATCTTCCAGTTTTTTTTTACAATTTTATAAATCTTTTTAAATTTTTGAAATATTTTCGACACTGTAAACTTCCCGAAATAATAAAATGCTGAAACCTGAAAATCCCGAATTAAAAAATTTTAGAATAATGAATGTCTGTACAGTTTACAATGTTATCGAATTTGAAAATTCCCGAATAATAAAACTCCAGGCCGAATGCTGTCTAATGATAAAATATAAAAACTAGAAAATTCCCGAATTCCAGAAATTGAGAAAACAGTATATACAATAATTGTATAAAAATGTCACACAAACAGAAATTTAAAACACATGAGCTTCAAATGAAACAAACTTTGCAGGATTCAATGCAGGCTGATTTAACGCGACTTTTATTTTTATTTTTTTAAATAATAATTTTATTTTTGCGAGCGTTTTCTGTAATGTAAAAAAATGCAATAAAAAGTTTCAAACAACTTTTTATGTCCAAAAATACATTTGTTCAATTAATGTTATTTTAAATTCAAACAATAATTTTTAGAAACTTTAAACATTAAAAAAGTTTTTTCCTTGGTAAAAATATTTTATTATACTATTAAAAAAAATTTTTTTTTACAGACTATTTTTAATTGCTCAAATTAGGGAGTTGTCTAGAACGGATATTGTATAATTCGGAAATTTTCTGTCGGCAATTCTCAAATTCGGTAAAATTGTAAATTATCGAGAATTTTCCAATTTGGGACTTTTATATTTCGACAATGTTAGGATTTTGGAATTTTTACAGTGATGTGAGAATTTTATTTTTCGGAAAAAGCGACTGATAAATCCCGAAAAATAAAATTCCCGACACTGTAAAATTCGTAAATTGAAAAATAACCAAATAATAAAATTCCCGAAATTAATCAAATTCCCGAAATTATAAAAGTCCCGAAATATAAAAGTCGAATTGGAAAATTCACGAAAAACGAAATAAATAAAATTCCGGACAATAAGATATTACTGAATTTAAAAAATCCCGAAAGAAAATGGCTGAATTATAAAATATCCGAACTAGACAATTCCTGAATTTAAACAATTCAAAAAATTGTTTATTAAATATTATTTATTTATTGAAAATACAATAATAGAACATATATTTCTGGATGAAAAAATTTGTTTGAAAATGTGCATGGTATTTGAAAAAAAACATAAAAAAGTTCTGAAAAATCGAATTTTTTAATAATAAAAAAAAATAATAAAAATAAATTTTGATATAAATCATTGTTGAATTGAATCCTGCAAAGTTTGTTTCAAAAATTTTATTATTTAGGTACGAAGAAAATTTAGACCGAACATTTTTTTCTTTCAAAGCGCACGTGTTTTTTAATGTATTTTTTAATACAATTTTTATAAAATTATTATTCAGGAGCCGGAGATTTCATTTTTTAGGATTTTTCATTCATCCCTTTCGGAATTTTTTTCAGTGGTCTCATATTTTTATACCTCTTCTTAAAATTATGTAATTTTCATAATAAAAAGTAAACATTTCAAAACATTTCAAAATCATCAAAATATCAATTCTCTTTTAAATTATTTCAAATCATTTTAAATTATTTGAAAAATTTTTCGGATATTTCAAATGTCTTTTAGACTGATTCCCATTTTTCCTAACGTTTTTGTAAAATCCTGCACACAAAATTGTTTTAAGAGCTTCCAGATTTTTTCTAATATTGTAAATCTTTTGAAATGTTTTGAAATAGTTTTAAACATTCTCTTTGAGTTATGCACTTTTTCGGAATAAAAAATCATTTTAAATCTACCCAGAAATTTTTATTGTTTTCCTAATATTTCAAAATTCTTGAGAAGCTCCAAATTTTGTTCTTTTCGTTGAAACATTCAGAAACCTCCAGCTTATTTGATTTTTTTCTAAATTAATGCTTATTTAACTGTTCTTCAAGAATCAAAATGAAATACTTTTAGTTTCGAAATACAAATAAAAAAATAGATTAAAAACGACTGGTTTCGAAGAGATTTTTTTTAAATCTTTCAGAGAATAAAATTAGTATTTATAGGTCGACAAAGGTTTGTTTGCTTTACCAAATTTGGTTTTCGTCTATATTTTTCCAGTCGTTTTTACGATAGTACAATTTACGTTTGTATCTCGGGCGAAGAAATCCATTCTAGCGTTTGAATAATATTCTTTGTAAATCAATATTTTTCACTGAAAATTACTCCGAGTGACCTTCAATTATAAGTTTATAAACGTTAAAAACCCACATTTCAATTTTTTCTATGAAAAATACAATCTCTGAGTGAGAGAACGAAATCGGAAACAATAAGAGGCAATTTATTCAGGAACAAGCTTTTTGAACAAAAACGACTTTGAGTGAACCTTTAATATATATTCCTTAATTTTTACTAAAATCCGGCCTTATTTTCTTACAAAAAAAAAATTTGTGAGGGGGGGGGGGGGGTAAAAAATGATCAAAAAATAAATAAAACTGGAAGCTGTACGA
This sequence comes from Belonocnema kinseyi, assembly GCF_010883055.1. Classification (NCBI taxonomy): domain Eukaryota; kingdom Metazoa; phylum Arthropoda; class Insecta; order Hymenoptera; family Cynipidae; genus Belonocnema; species Belonocnema kinseyi. The sequence continues at coordinate 34,841,246 of NC_046665.1, read as the reverse complement.
TTTTAATTTGTAACTAAATAATTTGAAAGGTTTCAAACTAAAATGATGGAACACTTTCCATTCAAAAATTCAGATGACGTATTTAAATAGCTTTAAATTTGAAACTATTCAATATACTGAATACTACAAATTTAAAATGTCTCAACTTTTAAGGTTTTGCAAATTTTTTTAATTGCTGTTCTGGATACTAAATAGCACCTATTCTTTTATTACGAAATAACAACCAAAATTGTTAAAAAAAGTTTCTATAAATTTGAAATTGATCCATACTTTTTCATGTTTGAGCTACAATTATTCAATTTTAGAAGCTATAAATTACAATCGTGAAAAACAAATAAAATGTTTTAATTGATTTAAATTCAAAACAAAAAACCTTTATATAATTCAATCTTAATGCAGCTGCAAACATTTAATTTGAAATGCGTTGAGTTCAAGGTATATTTGAGCAGCTGACAATAAAAATATACATATACATATCCATATACATATACATATACATATACACATACACATACATATACATATACACATACACATACATGTGCATATACATATGCATATCCATATACATATACATATACATATACATATACATATACATATACATATACATATACATATACATATACATATACATATACATATACAAATACATATATATACACATACACATACATATACATATACATATACATATACATATATAATACAATAGAAATATCTCGTTGGTGTGTAAGAAGCAGCTATAGAAAAGTGCCTAAAAATGGATATAATTGCTCGGCTTTTAAAAGTAGCAATAGAATATTGGCTGTAAAAAATAGACAACGGTGCTTTGGCCGTAAGAAAGGGGAACAGAAAAACTTGGCTTATTAGAAGTTTTTCGGCAAACGGAATTTTCACGGAATTTTGCAGGGCGTCCAGGCCGTCAAGAGAATAAAATAAAGTTCATGGCAATATTTTAAACGATTGCTTTGCGATGAATTCTAAGAGAAAATTGAAAAGAGATCACAAAACATTGTTTATTGTTTCCTAAAATTTTTTTAATGTGTGTAAAATATTTTTTTAGACTTTTGCAATATTTCCATATTAGATAATTTTAGAAAAATTAAGGAACATAATTCTTTTAAAGCCTTCTTGTGCAATTTTGTTGCACTTTTTTAAAATTTTATGTTGGTTTAAATAACGTACTTTCAAATTTGAGTAAGTTTAAGAGACGTTCAAAAATTTTAAACGATTAAAAAATAATTAAAACTTGTAAAGATTTTTGTAGAATTTTGTAAGCTTTGACGAAAATTAAAACAAATTTAGGTTCAGGAATAATTAAAATAATTTCTTATTTCTAAAAATTAATTTCAAGAGATTATTTAAGAAAATTTTGACACATGACAGAAGATTTTTAAAATTATCAAAGAAGAATCTGAATTATTTCAAAGGCACCTTTTTTTAATTTTTCAGAATGAAGCAGCAATCAGGAAAAGGACGTGATTAGAAAATAGAATTTTTTTAATAATCGTGTTCAAATATTAAACGATTTATTATGTTGAATAATCAACTTTAGGAGAAAAATTAAAAAGGTTTTTAAAAATAAAAAACGATTTCCTTAAATTTTCTGCAAAGAGTGTTAAATATTTTAAAGTGAAACTTTCTAGAATTCGAGAGATGCAAAAATAATTTAATCTTTAGAAGATTTCTAGAAATGAAAAGTTTTAAAGATGTAAAAAATATACTTTAGTAGCTGCTAATAATAAAAAGTGAAAATATAATTAATTACTAAAAATAGAATTGGAATTAATAATTTCATATCTGTAAAAAGCAGTAATGGAACATTGGCAGTAAAAATTAGACAACGGTACTTGGACCGTAAGAAACAGAAATAGAAAAACTCGACAGTCAAAAGTGGACACGCGCGTGTCCACTTTTTACAGCCACAAATTTGTGTAGATTTTTTACCGCCAGTTATGTCATCGTTTTGTTCTTTTCTGTAAGGTCATTATACACTATTCGGCAACATTGCAATATGCATTGAAACTTCAGAAATATTTGGGTCTTGGGACATTTTTTTCTTTTCATCGGCGTTAACAATTGAATTATCATAAATTTAACTGAAACCTTGAAATAATTTTTTATTTTGCAAATTAATTTTAACAGATCATTTAATAACATTTCAGCACCTGACAAAAGATTTCAAAGATTATCAAAGAAATAATTTAAACTTTTGCTAATGTTTTGTAATATTCCATAAAATAAAACAATTTCTTTAAAATATCGTAAAATATTTTCTGACACATCTGATATATTTAAAAATCTGTTTACAATTTTCTTAAAAATCTTATAATACTTATGTTTATATAAATTTAAAAACAAAATGACAATACTTATTATCTTTCTTTCAATCCTCAGAATTTAATGCCAACTAGAAATAAAGTGTTAAAAACTTCCAAAATATAAATAGTTATTCGAAATATGCATGTTATTAAATTGGTGAATTACAAGTAATACTTACGTAAGGTAACTTCCATATTTGTATGACTAACAAAATATTGAAAATCATTTTGTGTTAAAAAAATGGTATTATTTATTTAAGATAATACTTCACGTTAAAAACCTTTGTTTGTTTAGGAAACGTCTTTCATGTTTTTAAACATAATATAAAAAATTTGACGTATCGGCCATGAGGGGCAGGCCAAGAAGGAATGTTACAGTCTGTGTTACATTGCGTGGGGGGGGCATTTTAATAACTAATTAGCATATTTTTAAATTTATTCTTCCCTGGAGTCAAACATGGTGAAAAAAATGCATGCAAATATATGCATGCAGTTTTTTTGTTGTTGGAAAAACCGGCACATTTTTTAATAAAACTCCTTTCCACACCACCCGCGGAAGAAAATTTTTACAATATTTGTATTAAATAATAAATATTTGACCTTTTGAACTTAAATGGAAAAGTTCAAATTTTTTCATTAATTATGGTTGTTTCATTGACGTCAGTTATCGTACTGGACAATTGAGGAATCCCTTTTTCGCAAACAAGAAGTATGATAGTTCTTCCCTTATCGACTTTCTT
>NC_046665.1:34827915-34838082 GCF_010883055.1 Belonocnema kinseyi | reverse complement strand
CTCTAGAATCAAACCGAAGGGCCTGTGACAAACCACCGAATGCGTCCTCGGGTTGCGGATAGAGGGTCCCTGTGCCTAGGGTTTCTGCTGAATATGGATACAAAAATAAATAGGCAGTCGCGGACAATTGTCCAGGGGTGGTCCCGAAGGAATTAACCCCCAAGCGGAGATCTGAAAACCGTGCCAAAAGCTGAATGGCACCTGCGTGAGGTGTCTAGAACGGTGACTCTGGGATACCGGGCGACCTCTTAGAGTACGCAGCCTTATCCTTGCATTCGAGGTTCTAGAAGGATGGGCGAACCCCTTTCCCTAGCTTCTCGTGAGAACAACAATGACAACACCAAACATAGTTGTAGTAAGTGCGGTTTAAAACAACAGAACGCGCAGGGCTCCCGACAATGACTCGGCCCACAATGCCGAACAATCTAGAGCTGGGGGAACCAATGAAAATGGATTCAATGCGATGGATCGGCGAGATCTCGCGACCTCTGGGTGGACGGAGCGACTGATTCACGACTGGCTAGAGTGCTACGATGCGAGTGTGACCCCTGAACGGGGTTACATGGCACGGCTACATGCTCTGTGGTGCGAGAAACACACGGAGCTATCGCACTTTTCGCAGCAACGTCTGCGAACCCATGCTGAACTACTCCGAAAAAAGGGGCTATGTAAGCGGAACGCCTACTCTACCACAGCTAGAACAAGCCGGCAACAGAGAAAAGAGGGGACACTAAGACCAACCGCGGGCAGGCATCCAATAAAGGAAGAGCGATGCTTTACGACCCGGAGAAACATCAATACCAAGGTTTCTCTCAAGCCTAAAGATCTGGCTGAAATGGATGACGAGCTTCGTGGACATTTTTCCGGAGAATCCGACCTCTGGGCTATCAATTATTGTGTGTATAATGCAGCGAGAGCTTTGGCCGATGCGAACCGTAAAAAAACGAACGGTTGATCATAATACCAAAAGACAAATGCATCACCTGATAAAGAATGCCACCCCATCACTACCGAGGAGGTAAAAAAAGTATTAAAAGGGATGAAGAACTATTCCGCACTGGGACCAGATTGTATCAAAACCTTTTGGTGGAAGAAGTTTTCTTCATCCCATCAGCATTCGGCCCGTATTTTCACCTCATATTTGAAGTCGGAAGAGCCGATTCCGGAGTGGTTGGTGGAAGGGCGCACAATACTCCTGCCGAAAATAGTCAACTTAGCTGACCCGAAGAATTACAGGCCAATAACTTGTCTGAACACACTTTATAAGATATTCACAGCTATCCTGAATGATAGGATTGTTCGGGCAATTGAACCTGTGTCGCAAGAAATGTATGAACAACGAGGCTCAAAGAAAGGCGTAGCCGGATGTCGGGAGAACCTGCTCATCGATAAATGTATCTGCAAAGATGCAGCATTCTACCAGCGTGATTTACCGATGGCCTGGATTGACTATCGGAAAGCTTTCGATTCGACCTCCCATAGACTTATCATCTGTCTTTTGAAAATCTTAAAGGTTCATCCGTAAATAGTTGGGTGCACAGAGAGATTGATGCCGCTTTGGAGAACCAGATTTACTATCTCATCTGGAAAAAATCGTGTGACAACTGATACAAACGTCTCATCCGACAGATTTGGTCTTCCGAACTGTCGGCGAGGAACAAAGTATCTGCAACGAACATGCTTGCCGTCCCGGTAGTACTCTATTCATTTGGAGTAGTTCCATGAACGAAGTACCAGCTCAGTTCCCTTGATATCGGGACAAGAAAGGTTATGCACATGAACAAAAGCATGCATCTTAAGTCTTCCGTTCCGCGACTGTACATCTCACGCCGCCAGGAATCACGAAGAAGTGGGCAAAAGAGCGCTTCTGTACAAAGCAGCGGAGGAGGCTGCTGAAACACTCGGACTTGACTTCAATATTAGGGGTGAGCAAAATGCATCAAATCTTATCTATTTCGATTACTCACTCCTAAAAGCCCGGATTAAGAAAGCACAAGAGAAAAACTTTCGTGAACAGCTCCTCGATAAGAGGATGCATGGTATCTTCCACAGAAATGAGAAGGATCAGTCAATGTCTTGTGAGCTAACGTTTGCTTTCCTTAAATCGCCCGGATTGAAGTCTGGTACGGAGGGTTTCATTTCTGCATGCCAAGACGGTGTCATTTCCACCTTAACATACCGTCGCCACATTTCGAGCCAAGACATTCCTGATGATAGCTGCAGGGCGTGCCATGCATACCCCGAGCATTTAGCTCACATACTATCTAGTTGTCCAACTCACGCGGGAACGACCTAAATTCAAAGGCACAATGCGGCACTAAGAGTGCTTTATTACCTTCTCTGTCACTCTTACGGCATTAACCTTAATATAGCTCCTCTAAATGCTCCTAGGGAAATCGAGTCAATTGTCGAAATGGGAAGTGCCGCATATACTGGAACTTTATATTGTCGACAATCGTTGCTGTTGCTCACTCGAGGCCTGACATGGTTCTTCTTGACTTCGAGAAGCGAACCATGTTCGTTATCGTATTTTCGGCACCAGCTGACAAAAACATCATAACCAAGGAGAATGAAAAGAAAGAGAGGTATCGAGACCTTATAACGGAGTTGCAACGATTGTATCCGGAATATTCTGTTAAACTAATCGTTCTTATCATTGGCGCTCTTGGAGGTGCCAAGCTTTCACTTACTAATGGCCTAAAAGGCATCCCTGCGTGTCAACAATATGCTAAAACACTTTCGGGAAAAATGCAAAAGGCGGTAGTCCTTGGGTCACTCCGTGTTCTTAGGGTGCACGAGGCTTTTGCTGGAAGGTCGTACTGATTCCTTTGCAGACTGTAACCACCTAACAAAATTTTTAGGTTGTTCATTTTTTGAAATAATTGGAAAAAAGTACATTTTTTAAATAAAAAAATGTCGTCCTTTCTTCACTTCAACTCGTGCTAACTTACCTCATTTTTAGAATTTTTAGATTCTGTTAATACTAATTCAACTACGTATCTACATTGCCTGAAAATGATATTTAAAAGAAAAACTTAAATACTTTAATGGACATAGAAACTGTTAATTTCGTGTTGTAGACAATGTAATGAACATGAAGTTCAACCTTCAAGCGCTTCGTTTATCGAGCAAATTTTAACAAATGGAAAACCTCCAGTGATCAAGTTGCAGATTAAGGTTGAAATAAGTTTTTGTTCAAATTTTAACTCAATTGAATTAATGATTCGAAGAGTATGCAATTTTTAAGTAGCAAGTGGCAATGGTCACGCTGCCTTTTATGCATGTGCATGTAGAAAGGAATTTTATTAAAAAATGTATCGGCTTTTTTAACAAACAACTAAAATTAATTTTTTACATTTGTTATTTTTTAAGTGCCTTTACTCTGCTTGATGTTTAAAGAAAAATCGTATACTGGAAATTAATAAAAGAAATATCTATTTCTCCAACTGGTCCTAAAGGTTAAAGCCTGTACAACCGTTTGTTAACCTTAAAAAAAATTTTGGTATTATTTTAACGACAAGTTTTCATATTAGTGAAATTTATTTCCGAAGGCCAAACACGGTAAAAAATATCATAAAATTAGAAAAATTACCAACAACTTACAAGAATTTCAAAAATAAAAGTCAATGTGTATCATATTCAAATAATATATTGGAAAATTTATAAAATTATTAATATTGTTCATTTTTTAAATTAATGTATACAGAGTGCAACCGTTTTTATTCGAAATTTTATATCGGTTTTTTGTACCATGTTTGACCTTACGGCAGAATCAAGCAAAAATATTGTAAAAATATGTTCAATAGTTACTAAAATGCCTCCCCTCTCCCTACGCAATGTGACAGACCGCAACATTTCTTTTTGGCCCTCCCCTCATCACTGTTACATTAAATTTTTTATATTATATTTGAAAACATAACAGACGCTTCCTAAATAAAAAAGGGGTTTTAAGATGAAGTGTTATCTTTATATAAATCAAACAACTTTTTTAGCAATAAAGGCTTTTTTAATATTTTTGTAGTCACACAAATATTGAAGTTACTTAACCTAAGTACTACTTGCAATTCCCAAATTTAAAACTTTTTTCATTGCCATAAAAAAAAATTATGATATTAGTAATGACATAACATTGAAATTTCTAATAAATATTTATTTGTTGAAAGTTTTCAAACACTTTATTTCGAGTTGAAATTAAATTCTGAGAATGAAAAACAAAAAAATAAGTATTATCAGTTTGTTTTTTTAATTTATATAAATATGATTATTATAAGATTTTCAAGGAAATTGAAAAAAGATTTTTAAATGTATCAGATGTGTCAGATAAGATTCTAGGATATTTTAAAGAAATTGTTTCATTTTACAGAATATTACAAAACATTAGGTTGAATTCCAGTCCTTTTCAAAAATGCTTATGAATGTTTACGAAATTGGTGAGAAATTCTACAAAAATCTTTACAAGTTTTAATTATTTTTTAATCGTTTAAAATTTCTGAACGTCTCTTAAACTTATTCAAATGGGAAAGTACGTTATTTAAACCAACATAAACTTTTTTTAAAAAGTGCAACAAAATTGCACAAAAAGGCTTTAAAAGAATTATGTTCCTTAATTTTTCTAAAATTATCTAATATGGAAATATTGCAAAAATCTAAAAAAAATATTTTACACACTTTTAAAAATTTTTAGGAAACAATAAAAAAGTTTTTTTGATGTCTTTTCAATTTTCTCTTAGAATTCATTGCAAAGCAATCGTTTAAAACGTTGCCATGGACTTGCTTTTATTCTCTTAACGGCCTGGACGCTCTGCAAAATTCAGTGAAAATTCAGTTTGCAGAAAAACTCCTAATACAGTGGCGTGCAAAAGTTTTGGGCCACCTCTTTTTTTATGAGTGAATAAATTCTTTTAATTCTAATTATACCGGAGCTAAAAAAATGTTTCTTCAAAAGGTTGATTGTTTTCGAAATTTTGTTTAAAATAAGCCCAGGGTGAAGCCAATTTGTCTAGTTTTTAAATAGATATTGCAAAAATTGTCTAAATTTCAATGTTTTCTTAAATTTTCAATAACTTCCGAAATAGTGAACATTTTTCAATGTTCTTGGTCTCATTTTGAAGCTTTCTTTCGCCATATCACAGCAGCTTACGAGTATAAATTGTAAAAAAATTTCTTTTCGAATTGCAATAACTTTAATTTGTAATAAAAAAGTTGGATAAATTTAAAAACATCTTGACTGTAGGCAAATCAGAATAAAATTTAAGTAAATATATATTTTGGGGAAATTACATAGAAACTTCATGATTATATGTTTCATATATTTTACAAAAATATTTTTCTTACTAAGAATAATATTTCAATTTTTCCAACTTTTTTGTTACAACTTCAAGTTCTTGCAATTCGAAAAGAAATTTTTTACGATTAATATTCGTAAGCTGTTGTGATACGGTGAAAAAAAAAGCTTCAAAATGAACCCAAGAACATTAAAAAATGTTGACTATTTCGAAAGTTATTGAAAATTTAAGAAAACATTGAAATTTACACTATTTTGCAATATCTACTTAAAAACTAGACAAAAGGGCTTCACCCTGGGCTTATTTTAAACAGAATTACGAAAACAATCAACCTTTTAAAGACTCATTTTTTTAGCTTCGGTATAATTAGAATTAAAAGAATTTATTCAGTCATAAAAAAAACAGGTGGCCCAAAACTTTTGCGCGCCACTGTAGCTAGTTAGCCACTGAAAGCGAATCGCCCAGTCGATCGAGGCCGGGTTCGTCCTCGTGCAATTTCGACTTTGAACGAGACTTGTCTTTGCAACGCGTAACAGAATAAGGGATTGTAAAAATAATAAGCGAGAAATAGCATGAATGAGCTAAGCATGTTATTTTTTGTGACTAGGAAGTATATGTAAAAGAGTAATAAGTATATACATGAAGAAATAGAAATCTATTCTGTTTTATATTTAATTTTCTTTCTCTGATTTTTTCGGTAGTTTTTTCTACATTAATTATAAAAATATAATGAAATTCATTTATAATGATTGTAAAGATCTTATGTAATATGCGTGAATCAATTATTACAAACATAAGGAAAAAAGCATTATTTTCCTTTTTAAATTAAGGTATTACCCATGCGAATGGTGTCAAACCTGAAATTTAGACATTTAAATTGCGTACGATGATCCGCTCGTTTTCTTACGGCCCAGGCACCGTTGTCTATTTTTTACAGCCAATATTCTATTGCTACTTTTTACAGCTGTGAAATTAAATCCATTTTTTTAGGCACTTTTCTGTAGCTGCTTCTTACTCACCAACGAGATATTTCCACTTTTTATTGTCAGCCGCTCATTTTAAAAAGAAAACTAAAAGCAAAGCATCGACTTTCAAAAGAAACGAAAGAAAGTAACTCGCTGGATTGCAAATGAACATGGAAAATGGTTTATTTTCGCATTTTTTAATTTTAAATTTAAACTTTTTCCCGTTGTCACAATTTCGAATCCCAGAATGTTATTTTTGACTTAACGTATAACTTATAACGAAAATTCTGAAAATTCAAACAATAAGACTGTATTCTGAAAATGAAGCAATGTTAACGTTAACATTAAAGTTTTTAAACTGAAGGCCTAAAAATTTGCAAATTTTATAATTAGTGTTGTGTAAATTGTATTGGTATCTTAAAAGAGCATAAATAGTTCTTAAATTAGTTTTTAAATTTTCTGAAGTTTACCTTTTTTACATACCTAGATGTCAAAAAAGCCTACCCAATTTTTTCACATTTTAATCACTTATTTTTTAAGAGAAAATCACCGCCATTTACCAGTAAATGAAATAGATTAGAAAAAAATCGATAAGACCCAAGAAGGAAAATTGGATGTACAGCGAATTTCTAAATTTTTAATTGAGATTATCTTTAACTTTGTGATATAAAAGATTTCCATACAATTTTTTTTATTAATAATGTAGGAAAAAATCAAAAAAATCGAGCGCCGAAATTATAATTAGAGCAAATTTTCTGTAATTCTATGTGGACGGCTGAAATATCCCGAAAAATAAAATTTCCGACTCGGTAAAATCTCTCTATCCCGAAAAATACCATTTCCAAAACTAATAAAATACCTGAATATTTTATAATATTAAAGAATTTGAAAATTCCCAAATAATAAAACTCCCCAAATAAAATTGTTTCTTAATCAATATTAATTATTTAATAAAAGTACGAGAATAAAATATTGTTATCAAATAAATTTTTATTTGATATTTAAAGTGTTAAAAATTATCGTCTGAATTTAAAATTAAAATTATACAAAAAATTTTACCGACAAATTAATATACAAAACCGCGTGTTTTTACTTATCATTTTGATTTTTCGGAAGAACTCATGTGATTTAAAAAATACTATATACATTTTCAACCAAAATATCTTATCCGCAAATATATTTTGTTTTAATTATTGTCATATTAATTTAAACAATAATGTTTACACACTTCAAACATTAAAAAAGTTGTTTCTTTGGTATAAATATTTGATTATTTCAATTAAAAAAATATATTTGTCAAAGAAAAATGTTTTCAGCACTTTTTTTATCTCGAAATGTCTTTCTATAATACTTTTTTTAAATTAAAAATATGATTTTTCCAAAACATTTTTTTTTATGATTAAAAAAAAAGACTATGTACCAAAAACCTGGATCAAGCATCAGATCTGAACAAATTCAGTGATACATTCATGTCAAACTTTTCTAACCTCAAAAAATCTTTCTACTGCCCGCTGCAAGCAGACAGCTGCCCGAGACCGTTCACAACTTGGTTTTTCCACCTATGGAAAATCTTATAATCGCGCGGAAATTTTAAATATTGTTAAATTTTTTAATGAAATAAACCAAGTTTTTATAGTTAAAATTGACAATTATGATAATGAGTTTCATTTTTCTAATACAATGTAAGAATAACAGATAAAATACCCCGCCCTAAAATGAGTATTTCAGAAATTGTCAAGTATTTAGAGAAAAGTTGTTTTGTCAGTTGTAGTGTCTTTTTATTCTTATCCGGTGTTGATGCCCTGTTTCGCGCAATCAAAGAAAATATATTGTTGTAAATGAAATAAATAAGTTTGTATGCTGTTGTATAATATAAATATTTTTTTAAATGTGAAATTTTCAATTCCTATTGGGAACCATCAGCTTACAGCAACATATCCTGCAAAATGCAATGTATATACATATATCTTGGTTTCAGGCGATATAATTTTGGTTGTACGATATACTTTTGTAACTTTCTGCAAAATTAATGGAAAAGAATGGATAATGTACGGAAATATTTTTACAATGCTCGAATGAGTAAATTAGAGAAATGGGAAAAATATTAAATATATTACGCCTTTGTATTATAAAACAGAATTTTGGTTTTTCGAAGCCTGAAACCAAGATATATGTATATACATTGCATTTTGCAGGTTAAGTTGCTGTAAGCTGGCGGTTCCTATACGAATTTGAAATTTCACCTTTAAAAAATATTTACATTGTACAAAACAGCATGGAAACTTATTTATTTCACTTACAGAAATATATTTTCTTTGATTGCGCGACAACGGACATCAACACCTGATAAGAATAAAAAAACACTACTACTGACAAAACGATTTTTCTGTAAACACTGGACAATTTCTAAAAGACTCATTTTAGGACAGCGTATTTTATCTCTCATTATTACATTATATTAGAAAAATTAAACTCATTATTATAATGGTCAATTTTAACTGTAAGAACTTTGTTTATTTCATTAAAAAATTTAACAATATTTAAAATTCCCGCGTGATTTTAAGATTTTCCACAGACGGAAAAACCAAGGTGTGAATGGTCTCGGGCAGTTGCCTGCCTGCACCCGGCAGAGGTTGACAGTACCCTAATTTGCGACATTCAGGGCACTCTGCGATGGGCAGGAGAACTTCGCCGAGCGTCAATTTTTTGGTGCATGTATATGTATACACCCCATTCTTACATGCGTTGCATCTCAAATTAATTAAACAAAAACTAAGAATAAAAACAAAATGAAGCTATTATGAAACGCAAAATGAGAAATAAAAGATAATTAAAATTCTATATCTCATTTTTGTGTCTTATTAACTTCATTTTGCCCTTATTTTTATGACAAGAAATAATTCCATTGCGATTGAAGAAATACATTGGAATTTTTATTTTTTAATAAGGGGCCATCCATATACCACATGGACACTTTAGGGGGGAGGAGGTTTGGCAAATTCCACGCTTATCCGTGAGGGGGACCGGAGGGGTCAAGCTAGAATCCACGTGGACACACATTTCCCTAAATCTGTGGAAAATATACTGCCATGAGACAAGGTACTCTAGGTATACTCCAATTTTTATATTGTGCTAACAAACAATATAATTTTTATTCTTTTCACGACTTTTTCTTTCAAATTCAAATCATGTTTAACCTCACGTTCCTCAGCTAATTCGTATTTTTCCAGCCAATTCATCGCTACTTTTGGACTTTTTATAGCTGTTGGTGTATTTTGCAACAATTTATCGTTAAACTCTTCAAACATTCGAGTGAAAAAAAGTCATTTTAGTACGCTGGAAACCCACGGGCAATAATTGTTTAGATGCTGAAAACTAACAATAAGTTTGACTGGCAGCTCCGGAGTGGTGCCAAAGTTGACTGGCAGACTGTCAAACATGTGAAAATTTTGAGGGAAAAAACGTCATTTGTACCCTTCAAACCCACGGGGAATGATTATTTGGATGCTAAAAACTAACAATAAGTTTGACTGACAGCTCCTGAGTGGTGCGAAAGTTAACTGGGAAACTGTCAAACATGTCAAAAATTCGAGTGAAAAAACGTAATTTTAGTACTCTTGAAACCCATTGAGGATGATTGTTTTGGTGCAAACAACTAACAAAGAATTTGACTCGCAGCTCCTGAGTGGTGCTAAAGATTACTGGGAAACTGTCAAACATATCAAAAATTCGAGTGAAAAAACGTCATTTTAGTACTCTTCAAACACATTGAGGATGATTGTTTTGGTGCTAAAAACTAGCAATAAGTTCGACTGGCAGCTCCTGAGTGATGCCAAAGTTGACTGACATTTTAATCAGCAACCGGATGAAAGTTTTGTCCTTTTCATTACATAAAATTTTAATCTATGGGATACCTC
>NC_046665.1:34821728-34827815 GCF_010883055.1 Belonocnema kinseyi | reverse complement strand
TATAGGAAAATATTGGGTTTTTAAAATTCTTAATCATGTAACTTTATTTGCTATAAATCTCAATTTTGTTCATATATTTTTAGTATTTAATTTAAGGGGAAATTATCAAAACGTATTGCATTAGTTAATTGATTATTTAATCAACGATTACTTGAGAAAATGTGAATTAATTTTCACTTCTTATTTTATGCAGTTTGAATTTTCTCGTCACCGTCTTTGAAACATTGCAATGTTTCACGAGACCTTAAAAGTTTCATGAAACTTTTCATTGAACCAAAGTTTCATGAAATTTTACAACCCTAAGGTTTCAACAGTGAAAAAATAGTGTTTTGCATAAAAGCGAAATAATTTTAACAATAAAAAAATATATAAAAGGTTGATAAAGCATTTTTAAATTTAAAATTACCGAAATACATGCAAATGCGATTTTTTTAGTTTGAACTGTTTGCTCTGAAAATTCGTACAATAAAAGGAATATGATTAGAAAATGGTGAAAAAATTGTTTGTAATAAACACGTGCAACTGAAAGAAGTAAAAATATTTTTTTATTCATGTTTTTATATAGTACTTTTTAAATCAGGGTAATCGCTTGACGGGGTAGGTAGGAATTTTTGGTAAGAGACGAGAAATATGTCAGTAAATTCATTTTTTGACTGGAAATTTGACAAATTTTGAGGGGAAAAATACATCTTATCACTTAAAATATTACGAATGTCGTATCACACGATACAGATTTTAATTGTCAAAATTGAACTGTTTCAATGAGAAAACTTTAGATTTAAAAGAACTTTAAACGTCTGATTAAACCTTCATAAACTATTTGTAATGAAAATAATTTAAAATTAATAGATTCATAATTAAACGCTTTAATTCATTTGTAAATACTATGTAAATATTATTTCAGTTTAAAATATTTAATTTTTAACTCACTCTCTTCATAATTTTGTAATTAAAGAAAGTAATTCAAAATCAAACAACTCGAAACTGAAATGTTTAAAATAAAGTCTTGAATCGTTGGAATTTCACAAAATTAAATTTGTGAGTCAGCACTGTATTGCATTGAATGTTCATTAATAAAAAACCATTGAAGAATTATTAAAGTGTAATCACAACAATTTATTATTTGCTTTAATTATATTGTTATGAATGTTTTTGATTTAAAATTCATTATAATTTCTTCTATGTAGACCACCCTGAAATTTTTTAAATAAATCAACCATTTTTATCTTGAAAATAATGAATTTATTGAATTGATACATTTATCTAGTAAATTTAATATTACACGCATAACATTATTTTTAGAGTAAAGTGGTGCATTGAAATAGGAGTTCAGTTGGAAAAGTATTCGTCTCTGCGGGCACATAACCTCACCTACATATCACTTTGACTGCATTTCGTGCAATTTTTAATATATCTTTTGAATAAACCCTCGGGAATGTCACCCTTTCGAAATATTAAACAGGGTTTCGGAAATCTAATAAAATAAGAAGTACATTCCAAGTACGACTTGCACCGACTGTCACTTTTGCACCGTACCAACCTTTTTTCTTTTCAATGGATTTTCTCCAGTTATATTAGACATTCCTTTTTTGGTAAGTTTTTTAACTTCCAATTCTTCAAAATGGTTTTTTTCGCCAATGTTTACTATTCTCACATATGTTTCAGTGAAAAATTGACCGCAACTTACATGGAAGTGCTATATATTTTTCGCGCTTGCGCAATGTCGTATTCTTAAATGAAAAGGTCTAATAGAAAAACAATGTTTTGAGGGAGTTGGCCTAAAGGAAAAATGTGATACGAATTATTCTAAAAACTGATAAAAGTCGAGTAAGGAAAAATATGCTGCTATGTATATAACTTGTGATAATGTATTTTAAAATACTGCAAAATCTAGAATTCTACATAAAATTTCAGAGTTTTATGTTCATCGTTTCTTGTTTTATTATTTATTTTATTCGTCTAGTAAATGTCGGGCCAAATAAAATATGTAATAATTCTTTACATTTGGCTAAATGTTAAAGCAGTCTTAGGTTATATTCAGAGAAACCTGCATAATTACATGTATAATATTATGCAATATGATTCATAATCATTGTTATCGAAAGAATCAAATGATACTGCGAAAGTTTTCTGTCCTTTTTCTGCCCGAAAAACAAATCCTTCCATGGGATTAGATTATGATGTTGGGTATTTCTTCTCAGTTCAGGCATAATTATTATTTTCAATTACTACAACCAAATATATTTTACCCAGATGCGGCAAGGGTCAGGAGTGGGGACTGCCGATATATATATCTAACTACATTTTAGAACATATTGAGGTGCTGCCCTCTACAACTTTTCGTCGTTTAAGTGGCAACCGTGTCCATGATCATGTCTACAAGCGAGGTGAGGGCAGGGGGCACACTGAAAGTCGTTGAATTCCCAAACCGAACGTGATTTTCTGTTTTTCGCGTTCGCCTTCGCAATCACTACGGCAATCTTTGCTATAGCTGAGTCGGTCCGCTAGTTCTGTAGGCAAAAAAAGTTGTGAACACTGAATCACCTAATTATATTCAAATTACAGAGAGCCTACAAATATTTTATTTTAATTATTCTTTTTAAATTGATTAATTTCTCTTATGGCTGATTTGGAAAGAGAAATTTTCGAGATAATGAATAAATAAATTTAAAAGAAAATTCTTTTCGTACTTTAGAATTGTAGCGAAATGTCAAAAATTATTTTTTCAATCCAAACCTTAAATTTAAATGAAATTGAGATAAATTAAAAAATTAAACAAAAGTTAGTTAAATTCCTAAATTTAAATAAACTATTGTGTTGAAAATGTCATTATTTTGTAAAGAACTCAACTTGTCTGTTTAAAAAATCATATATTCTTTTTTATAATTAAAATAATTTTGTTGAATAATCTTTTTTTATCAAAAATTAAACTCTATTGTTGAACATTTGTCTTTTGGCTCAAATTTTCATCTTTTTGTTTAAAGATACTAATCTATTTTGTTCAAAAATTAAAACTACTTTCTTGAAAAATCATCTTTTTTCGAATATTTAAGTTTTTTTATGAAAATTTGTCTTTTTGGACAGAAACTTCGTCCTTTTTGATTAAAAGTTTCATCATTTGTTGTATAAGTCATATTTGTTATTGCAAATTCACCTTTGTTCCTTGAACATAAACTGTTTTGTTAAAAATTCAACTGTCCTCTAAAAAGTTCATCTTTTAGGCTCAAAAATTCAACTGCTTGGTTGAAAATTCCACTGTTTTTGGTTAGAGTTTAATATTTTTTGTTTGCAAATTTCGACTATTTTGTTTATATTTGAACTTTTTGGTTAGAACCGCAACTATTTTGGTAAAAATTTAATTATTTGATAAAAATTTAACTATTTTTTCAAAAAATCATCTTTTTTGGTCCAAAATTCAACTGTTTTGTTGAAAATTCCTCCTCTCTGGTTGAAAATTCACCTTTTTTGATAGAAGTGGCATATTTTTAGATAAAAATTCATCTTTATTGATTCAAAATAAACTGATTTATTGATAATTCAACTTTCTTCTGAAAAAAATCAACTATTTGGTTGAAAGTGCGACTGTTTTTGGTCAAAGCTCCTTTTTTTGAAAAATAATTTATTTTGTTAAAAATAAAACTTTTTAATTGGAAATGCAACTGTTTTTGGTTAAAATTTATTCCTTTCTTTCTGAAATTGGACCATTTCCATGAAAACTCTACTGTTTTTTTAGAAATGGAACTCTTTTGTTAAAAATTTGATTATTTTGTGTGAAATTTAACTTGTTTGTAAAAAAAATCACAAATATTGTTTCATAATTAAACTAATTTTGTTGAACAATCTTTTTTTTTGTTAAAAAATTCAACTGCTTTTTTTTTTAATTTCGTCCTTTTAGATATAAAATCCATCCCTCTTGATTGAAAATTTGTCTTTTTTGATCGAAAATTAAACTGCAATGTTGAAAATTTGTCTTTTTGGATCGAAAATTCATCTTTTTGCTTGAAAATACTAATTTATTTGTTCGAAAATTAAAACAACTTCATTGAAAAAAACATCTTTTTTTGAATATTTAACTGTTTTGTTGAAAATTTGTCTTTTTGGATAGAAAATTCGTCCTTGTTGATAAAAAGTTTCATTTTTTTTGTAGAAAAGTAATCTTTGTGGTTGCAAATTCATCTTTGATTGTTAAAAATAAACTGTTTTGTTAAAAATTAAACTTTCTTCTTAAAAATTCAACTATTTTGTTGAAAATGCGTCTCTCTTTAATAAAAGTCAATTCTTTTTTGTATGAAAAGTAATTTAGTTTGCTAAAAATTCTATTTTCTCATTGAAAATGATACTGTTTTTGGTTAAAATTTAAGCCTTTCTTTCTGGAATTATACCATTTCGTCGAAAAGTCAACTATTTCATTACAAATGCAACTATTTTGTTAAAAATTTGATTATTTTATGAAAAATTCAACTTGCTTGTTTAAAAAATTCTTCCCTATTGATTGAAAATTGGTATTTTTTATTGAAAATTTATCGCTTTGATCGAAAATTGTAACTGTATTGTTGAACATTTGTCTTTTTGGATCAAAAATGCATATTTTTTATTAAAAATACTAATCTATTTTGTTCGAAAATTACAACTACTGTCTTGAAAAATGATCTTTTTTCGAATATGCAAGTTTTTTTTAATGAAAATTTGTCTTTTTGGACAGAAAATTCGTTCTTCTTGATTAAAAGAATAGCAACTGTTTTTGTTTGAAATTTAATCTTCTTTTAAAATTCGGCCATTGGTTTAGAAATTTAACTATTTGGTTAGAAGTTGAACTATTTTATTAATAATTTAATTATTTTCTTGAAAATTTAACTATTTTGTTAAAAAATCATCATTTTTGGTCGAGAATTCAACTGTATTATTGAATTTTCTTCTTTTTGGTTAAAAATATAAATTTTTGGGATTTTAATTCATTTTATTTGAAATTTGAACTAATTTCTTTATAAAATAATCAAAAACTTGGCTTTTGGTTAAAATTAATGTATTTTATTGAAAGTTCGCCTTTTTTGGTACAAAATGATTCTTTAAAAATCCACATTTTAGTTGAAAATTCATCTGTTTTTCGTTCAAATTTAATCTTTTTATAAGTTTTACCATTCGGTTGGAAATTCAACTATGTATTTGGTTATAAACAGCACAGTTTTTAAAGAAATTTCATTATTTTGTTAAAACTTCAACTAAATTGCTAAAAAAATTTTAATTAAAAAATTCTTACATATCAATCCTTAAACTTCTTCACCTTGAGTCAAAGAAATATATCAAGCTGAAGAAATTTTAGGTTTGACATATTCAACTTTTTCGAAAGTGTGTGCATAGGACTCAATCCAAAAAACATGCCTTTCGGCTATTTTCAAAAATTGTAAATTGCGCGAAAATTTGGTTATAATTTTTTATTTTTTATTATTATTCACTAGCAAAAATTGTACATAGAAAAAATTCGCCATAATTTTTTAAGCAATTGGGGAAGTTTTTTGGAATTTTCAAACATTTTAATTCTAAATTCGAAGAAGGAAATAGGTGATATTATACGATTTTAAATTTTTTTACTTTTTTTAGATATCAACCCACAAATTTGTTTTGCTCAGCTCAAACGATTCGACTAATTTGATCATTTTCACTCCGCCTTAATATATAATGTATACATATTAATATAAGTATATTACTTATAGCTTATATTATATAAATATATATATATTTATATAAATAAAAATTAACTGATAAAACGTCCTGCTTGCAAAAAATAATTTTGCTGAAATATTTTCATTGACTTTTAATTTTGTCAATAATATTACTAATTAAATAATTAATTAGTTAGCTGAATATATATTTAGGCATTTTATATTTTTCTATCTTTTAAACAGAAATATGAAAATTGAATGTATATTTTTTGCGCATAAAAAGAATTCTTTAAATTGTCCGGAATGCTCACGTGAAAATTCCAAGTACGAGGGTAGTTCACTAAGTCCTTAGAATGACCAACAGATGGCGCGCGAATCGCTCCAAATCATCTGTTTTCAGTCAGCACCACTCCCGACTAGATATATG
>NC_046665.1:34815623-34821628 GCF_010883055.1 Belonocnema kinseyi | reverse complement strand
AGTGACTTTTTCTTATTTCCAAACTTGAAAAAATGGCTGGGTGGACAGAGATTTCCAGACAACGAAGACGTCATTGCCTCTGTAAGTGCTTATTTTGAGGAAATTCCGAAAATGCACTTTTCTGAAGGATTAAAAAAACTTGAAAAGTGATTGACCAAGTGTATAGAGCTCCAAGGAGATTATGTTGAAAAAAAAAAAAATTTACCCAAAAAAAATTTTTTTTATACTTCATTCTAAGGACTTATTGAACTACCCTCGTATTATACTTTTTATGAATAAAATAATAAAAGAAAACATTTTTTGACATTATATTAAAGTATTTTTTAGTTTCTTTTTTTTTAATAGAAATATGAAAATAAAGTGAATATTTTTTGTTGCTTAAAAAGGATTCTTTGAATTGTCCGGAATGTTCACGTAAATATTCGAATCATCCTCTTTAGAAATACAATATTAAAACAAAACTTTTTATTTGTTCGATTTTCAAAAATTTTCATTATAAAAATAAAAAGATGGAATCCCATTCTTTCTAGATCTATATTTTATACCGAATTATCTTCATCATCTTTTCAATGACTTGTTCATTCTCAATTTATATAACACTATATTCTACTTTTTTAAACTAATACAAATAAATTACTTATACTAAGAATATGGTCAAATGAAGAAAAGTTATTTTCAGTCCTAGAGAATAAATAAATAATCCATAATAATTGCAAATTTCAAGTTCCCGCTCGAACAAAGCTGAGTTTATTGCGCCGCCTCGTGGCATGTGGTCAAAATAATCCGTTTAAACGCAGCAGCATTGCCGAATTAGGTCGAAAAGTACCTGTAACGGCATGCGCCGTTTTATGAACTAAAACTCCAGGGCGCTGAGACCTTTTTACCTAATACTATCCGAACTAGTAAATTCTCTGGTGGAAAGATCCAAATAGCTTGAAAGAAAGTTAAGACACATAAGAAATGAGCAAATGTTTAAATTACTTAATATCAATTATGAATATTAACTCAAGGATAGAATAACTGCGAAAAAACAAATTAATTATAAGCAATATGTAGAACTTTATCGTCGTTTCGTGTTCGTTATATTTCCAAACGATTTCACATTTCTAAGTGAATCCAAGGTCGTGAGTATGAGTCACTGAGCTACTTATAGCATCATTAATGGGGTCTGGCGCCAGCCAGATGCTACAAACGGCGAACTTTAGACTTTCGGACAGGAAACTGTTACTCAAACTTAATAGGCGTATATCCGGCCGGATGTGAACTTTGGACCCTTGTCCTTGTCCTGTCACTCAACTTAATTTTTTACCTCCAGTGGGAGGAGCAACTCGACCTCGCTCACGATAGGCTATTCGGCAATAAAACCGTGCGACCCTTGAAATTCAATTAGTTCAGCGTTAAAAAGTAGGGATAAGTCCCTCCCAAAATGATGCTTCGAAATGTGCGCATGCGATCAGCTCTGCCGATAATACAGAGTGCTAAAACTGCCTGTGCTCTATTAAGACGAATAATTAAAATTTAATAATTTATACAATTTTACTGAATAATACAACGGACTAAATATTCTGAAAAATGTCTAATCCGGCTGCAGAGTTATTCGATCTCGTTGAAGCGTTTTCTGATAATCAATTTGAGCCGATTCAAATTTGCCGAGTCTATCACGAACTTTATAATATTATAATTATTGTTTATACCCGTAACGTCATTGCAGAATACATTTTCCATCAAGAAATAGCAATTGACGATTTGTGAATTCAATAAATCATTTAAATTTATTAAACTTAACTGTGTGTTCAGTGATCTCAGTTTTAAATCTGACCTATTCTCGCGGTTAGTGGTTTCAACCACTCAACGACAGTTTACGAATCCTCAAACTTAACGTATCAGTGCGCAGCTTTATAAGACAATTACAATTGCAGCGCCTGGGCGTAACATACCGAAAAAACCCGAAGCCAAAATTCGACGATAGCGCCGCTCTCGTGACATGTGGCCTAACTAGACTCTTGCCGCACCTAGGTAAAATATCCATTGTTTTTTCAGTTTCGACCTTTGGTTGATATAACATATAGTTTCCGGTTTAGAAGGTCCAAGAATTAAAAAAGAATTAAAAAAAGATGTTATATCGATTTTTATGATTGTTTATTTATTGTTTATTTATATGTTTATGATTGTTTATTTCATTGTTGTTCATACTTGCAACAAAAATCATAAAAATCGATATAACATCATCATTTATCTCACAAAACAGAGGATGATCTACTTTTGTTGATATATTGTGCCCTCTCCAGCTCACTAAAGATAACCTAAAAAAATTTTTCTACATTTCACGTCACTCATACGTATTCTCACCAAACTTTGTTTAGGCTTGGTAAGGGACTATATTTTGTCCGAAACGTCGCCAAGTTTTTTTCAAATTTAAACTCGTGTTTTTTATTTCTTGGACCTTCTAAACCGGAAACTATATGTTATATATAGGTAAAATATCTATGCTATAACGCATTCTACAGGCTTATTAATAATTATTATATTTCAAAAATGAGGATATGTACTTGTCCAAACTCATGACACTGATTTGGCAAGTCGGCCATCTTGAAAACGTAACTTACAGAAGTTTTCTACAGGTTTCGACGTATATTACGCCAAATACGTAATATACGTAGAAAATACTCGATTTACGGGTAACACTAAAGCTAAAAAAAATTCCATTTGAGGTACTAAAAACTGACCTGCAAAGGAAAGAACTTAAAGTGATACCGGCATGTTGGGAACGTATGCCCTATCACTTGTCTATTATTAATTTTTTAAGCCCACAACCACTCACTGAACACTTTTTTATATCCATTTTAAATATTTCAAAATAATTCTTTAACTGCCACCAGTGAACCATGCAGCAGACGACAACATCAATTTATTTTGCGCGCACGCGCGTGGCCCTCGGCGTTTCGCGTTAGCGCGTCCTGCGATGGGCGTGAGAACTAATTTGACTCCCCTCCCTGCCTGTCAGCCCCCGCGCCTAAGTTCTCTAAATTTGCCATTTTCCCTTCTTGAGTTGACCGCAGTGTCCCCAATCTTGGGAACTTTTTAAACTCCACTTGCGTCGCGCCGACCAAGCACCGAAAAACCGATTGGTCACTGTTTGTGCGCTGAGTTTGTATGATATAAATATTCAGATTTAATATTTATAATAAATAATTCAATTATAATAATAAGAAGTTATGAATTCTGAGCTCAGAGCAGCCCCCTGCCACGACCGTGTATGTGTATGTGTAGTAGTTTTCATACGATCCGGAGGGTAAATGTCGGTCAAACTAATCCAACAGGTGGCGCCACAAAAAGTAGATCTGTCTTCTTCATTGAATTGCATTAAGAAAAAGCAAAAATAATTAAAAACTTGTTGCTGTTTGCAAATAAACAAAAAAAATATGTGAAAAAATAAGAGTAACTATTACTAATTATTAAAAAAAATAAGAAGTCATAAAAATAAGTAGTTTAATATGAATAAAATTTGATTTTGAGATACATTTTGAAAGCAGTTCGTACATCATATTTCTATGATTTATTTTGCTGTTATTATTGATTTTATTATTTGTTCTAGTTAAACAAAATTATTTATTGTTGAAATTAATAATATAGCTAATGAAAAAATTAATAATATTTAAGACCCCAATGACAAAAATATTTAAAACATATACATGATCAGAAAAATTAATAAAAAATATATTACTTATATGCAATATAAATATAATAATAATTAAAATATGTAAGACTACAACTTAAGTTGCAATGTTAAGAATCTTTGTACCTTTAAAATCTTAACAGTTTCAAGTTTTGAAGGAAATATTTTTAAAAAGTACTGATAATTGCAATTAAAGTGTTTGAGGGAAGTGTTTTGAGGGAAACATTTGACAAAAAGTCACTGACACGAATGATAAATGAGAAAATGGATTTAATATTATTCAATATACTGTATATATTTATTTAAATTGAACCAAACATCATATATACATTTATACAGTACAATAATTTATTTGTTGCTTAATTTTGCAAGCTTTTTTCTCGCTGCATTCAGCCCCTAATAATTTTATTGAAAATTTTTAATCTAAAGGAGATTTTGAATTAAATAGTTAATTATATTATTGCAAATCTCATTTCTAAAATAAAGAGACTATAAGTTAATAAAATCTATAAACAAGCGTACTGTACTCATGACGCACAGTTGGAGGAAATGCACTTTTTTCATTCAAAAATGTCCAGAGCCTTCAATTTTCTTGCGAATTTTAATTTTTCTGTTTTAAATTGAAGATGATTAAATTCTATAGATCTTGACTCTCCGAACATTTGTCTCATCTACATTGTTATTGACCATTTTTCCAGTCAAAGTATGAACAAAGTCTTATTATCGGTGAAATTTTTTTTTGCTAAACGTGCTTCCCATTAATGTAGGAATGACATTTAATGACAAAAATTATTTCAAAACTTATTATAATCACTGTGATAAACAATTTTTGTCAACAAAATATTAGAATTTGAGATTTTTCAAATTATAATTTCCTTCAAAGACCAGAACGACTTCAGGTATTCCTTAAAATAATAAATATTTAATAATATTTGATAAAATATAACAATTAAAATTTTTGTAAACAAATTAGATGAACAAATTTTAAATGTTGGCCCTTTCGCATAGAACATTTTTTTTGCACTGAAAATGTTTTAAGCTCTTGGACGAATGACTGCTAGTCACAAAAATATTAGAAAAGTTAACAATAACCACTGTTATTAACAATTCTTGTAACAAAATATTGAAACCTGAGGTTCCATCAAATTAAAATGTTCTTCGATGGCCAAATCGGCGGGTTATTGTCAAAAGATTTTGTATTGAGTGAATTTTAGCATGCAGTGTTATGAATCATTTCCAATCTATTACGATTAAAAACCCGATATTTTCCAAGTGAAATTGCCAACATTGGGAAATTTTTTATGTAAATTGTTTATAAACGTGTAAGTTGTTATATTTTACTAAATATGATCAAAGATACATTTTTTAGAAATATCCGTAGCCATTGTAGCGATTAAAGAAAATAAAAGTTTTGATAAAACCTTACATTTGAATATTTTGTCACGAGAATTATTTATAACAATGGTTATTGTTAACTTATCAAATATTTTTGTTATTAAATGTCCTTTCTACATTAATGTAAAGCACTTTTAACAACAACAAAATTTTACCAATAAGAAGACTATTTTTTAATTTGTTTATCAAATTTGTTTGCAACAAATAAATAGAATGATAAATAAATTATTTGTATTTTATGAGTCCCTAAACATTAATTTAATACAATATAAAGCTTTCCTGATCAGTTATTAAAGCGTAACAAATTATTATGTACAAAATATCAGTTTTTCCATACTTTGAGTAGAAAAATTATTAATAATCAAATAGAGAAGACAAAAGTTCGGAGCGTCCAGCTGAACGAAAAAAGTGAATTTAAATATATACACTAAATATATACATTATATTATATAATGCTAAATCCATTTTTTCATTTATTAGTCTGCATTGACTTTTGACCAAATTATTCCCTCAAACATTTTAATTACAATTACTATTACTTTAAAAAAATATTTTCTTCAATACTTAAAATTGTTAAGATTTTAAAGGTACAAAGGTTCTTCACTGTGCAACTTAAGATGTAGTCTTACATATTTTAATTATTATTATATTTATATTTGAGATACGTCATATATTTTTTATTAATTCTTCTGATCATGTATATGTTTTAGATATTTTTTTCATTGAGGTCTTTAATATTGTTAATTTTTTCATTAGCTACATTAATAATTTTAACAAAAAATAATATTTTTTTAACTTTAACAAATAATAAAATCAATAATATGAGCAAAGTAAATCACAAAAATATAAAGTTCGAACTGCTTTCAAAATGTATATCAAAATTAAATTTTATTCATATCAAACTACATATTTTTATGACTTTTTTTTTAATAAT
>NC_046665.1:34814423-34815523 GCF_010883055.1 Belonocnema kinseyi | reverse complement strand
TTAAACAAAACCTATCCACTTCTCGTAAAATTAACCGGTACCATTGGATTCAGTGGGTCAAAATACATAAGATTAACTAGTTTTTACCTTTTGCCTCTTGAATGCATGCGGGAACATACCCAGCTCCCGGACTATAAATATTAGTAATGATTTCACATAATCTTGAATTTAAATTCGGTTTTCATTTGTCGCGTCTACAATTTATGATCCACATTGACAGTCCTTCTCTTTGCCCTAGTGGAAAACTGTAAAGTTTAAATTTATCCGCGCTTCTATTTTTACAAAACGGAGCACTGCATCAAACCGTTTTTCTTATATTCTAAAATTACTTTTAATTAAACTATGCGACATGATTATCGCATTGTTTCCCGCGAACTGTTCAGGAACCAGAATGGCGGTTGCATATTCTTGTCTAGCACAAAATAAAGCGATTTTCATGCAAAAAACAAGATTAATTCCGATGTTAGGAAAATTTTTTTTTCGTTTATTTAGGATTTTTAAATGTTTAAAAATGTTAATGAAAAGGTAATAAAAGTTTTAGTTTTGAGCAAAAAATATTATTTTTAATAGTATAAATATGACTTGATTATTTGCATACAATATTTTATATTTTATAATATTTATACAATAATTAATTAGTCACAGTACACATAACAGAAAATTTGTTTAAATTTCTAGAATCTAGACAACAAACTAAAAATGTTATTTATATATTTAGTGAATATTGTGTCACTTTCTTGTAATCCAGATCTTCTTGAAGTTATTAAAAAATGTATGATATAACATTTATCAGTGCAGTATATAATTGTTTTTAATTCATTTTTGGTAATTTTAGTAATTTTATTTTTAATGACATTGTTGGAAATGAACAAAATTTTAATTTTAAGACTTAACACAGACGAGATTAATCATTGGGAATGATTTATTTCTCTAAACCAGCCCCATGCATCGCCCCAACTTTTCTGCTTTCTTACGATCCGGAGGGGAATTGTCGGTTAAACTAATCCAACAGATGGCGCCACAGAAAGTAAGTCTGTCTTTTTCTTTGAATTGCATTGAGAAAAAGCAAAAATAATTTAAAAGTTGATTCTGTTTGCAAA
>NC_046665.1:34787155-34814323 GCF_010883055.1 Belonocnema kinseyi | reverse complement strand
AACCGGTACCATTGGATTCAGCAGGTCAAAATACATAAGATTAACTAGTTTTTACCTTTTGCCTCTTGAATGCATACGGGAACATACCCAGCTCCCGGACTATTATGACTATCACAATATAACTCAAATATAGTGGGTCTGAAGATTATGTTTACATGTAATTAAATTGCCTATCAGCATTTTTGTGATATATTAAAGTGAAATCAGATCCTGAAGAAAGTAAGATTAGCAACCCGTTTTTCTACAGAAGGTCGCATATTAACCCACGCAAATAAAAAGTACGTATGATGTGAAATATAAATAGCAATCATAATAAACTCTTGAAAAAATATTGTAGTAATGTTTGACCTATAGTCTATTATTACTTGTTAATATTTATTTAAAAAATCATATGATTATAATTTTAGCGCAGGCCTATTTATAAATTGAGTAAAATTTCGTTTGCCATAATAATTTTTGCAAGAGCTACTTTTTGGCAAATGTGTGGGTTAAAAAATCATATAGTCGAATTTAAATATTTCATATATTATATCACGTAATTTTATTTATAATTTATGCTTTGATAACAATGCTTTAGTATAATTTAAAAATAAATAATCTATATCATGTAAGTGTGTTTATATAATTTGATATCAATGTAGCGATTTTGAATTTTGCGGGGAACCAGAATGGCAGCTTGCATATTCCCATCTAATATAGCATGATCTAAGAATACACGGTCTAGCCACACGCAACTAAAAAAAAGTTAACCAATAAGGAGCAACTCCACCAATTTTAACCATACTGGATAAGTGAGCGCGCGACAATGAAGTATATTTGAAAGGAAGTAAATGCAATGAACGAAGATTGTAAGTAAAAAATAAAAAAATTATAGTTTATAAATAAATTAAATTAGTTAGAAAATAATGAAATTTTCGAAATGCGTAATCGAAAGTATAAAGAAATATATAATATCTAACTTGTAATATAGAAGAAATACTTAGAAATATAGATAACATAACCTCTCAAGGCACCTGAGGAATTGTACCTTTTAACGCGAATGAAATGAAGTATCATCCACCTAAGCAGATAAAAGAATATTGTTTTCGGGCTGAAAGCAGAAATAAATAAATGCAAAATAATCGATATCATATCCTGTATTATGATGATATCCGTTTTTATATTTCGTATATACATAAGCACTAAATGAGAACAAAAGAACCCTCTCAGGGTACACAAAGTCACATGTTCAGATCTTATATTCATATGAAATAATGATTTCAATGGTATTTTCAATAGAAACACCACTACAATTTTCACAAAGTTAATCTTAACACGACGCGCTTTCACAAACGGATAGTGTCAGCTGTGTCTGCTTCTTGCACCTTATTTGAATATTGAGAACTTTCACAGGTATTGACATTGATTTACAATGTAGCCATAATTCATGATTTCAAATCTTTTGAGTGAAGACCGAGACGCTAACAGTTGCTATGGTAACCAAAATGGCAAAAAGTGGTGGAGTGCGAATGGGGACGAAATCGGGGGAGCTGATGGCTAGACCGTGTATTCTTAGATCATGTAATATAGTACCTTACCACTGCCGCTCTCGATCCATGATGTCAGAAAGGTAGGGTGCCCTAGGGTGCCGAATCTGATTGGTTGACTTTTTTACTTGCGCCTGGCAGGACCATGCTTTGTTGGATCATGCAAGATTGGGGACACTGGTTGACCGAGCCTGATTCTCAAGCCTTCGCGCAGGAATAGTACCGGCCTTCTATTACTTGTTTTAATAATTAAAAGTTTAACTATCAAATAAATATAGCAAAAATGAATATAATAATTGATACAAGAGGTCAAGCAGACCTTCTCACAAAAACGAAACTTGTAGAAAGTGATGATGATTGCGACCTAGACGATATTGGTAAGCGTTATAAAAGTCACGCATCTATCATTTGACTCTAGGTTAGCCCAGTATATTTTATTACCATTTTTATCCACAGAAATATTTATTTTAAAAAATCTTATATTATTTTATATCTAGTACGAATTGATTTATTAACAACAATACGTTTTTGCCTTTTGACTAATTCTATATATATATTTTTTAAGATTTTAACAAACTTGCGATTTCGAGGTTAAGTTTTGATTCTGAGGTACGTGAAAACATGTTTTTTTATGTTTCAGGTATTTCTCGTGCATTGTTTCTAATTTAAGATAGGGCAAATTTATAACTGAATAAAAATTGAAGAAATGAATAGTGCCCCCAAAGTCGCTTCATAATCTGGACTGTATCTGATTTGGAATGTATGCTTTTACTTTATTGCATATTATCAGCGTATTCATTTCACTTTATGTTTCCAGGAATCGATCCAATGAAGATTAAAATGCCTCGAAAGAAATCAATGAAGAATACTGGAAAATTATCAGCGAAGGACTTTGACCTGGAGGAATTTGAAATAGACATGGGCTGGAGTAATAAAAGAAGAAAGAAGCCTCAAAAGGCAACCAGTGTTGCAGAAATAATAAAAGAGGTCACTCCCCTTGATAAAATTCTCCAGAAATCAGTAATCACAGTAGGTTTTGAAAAGCTTAAAACTCTACCTGGATACGACCTTAGCGAAAAGAAGTTAAAACAGCAAAGAAAATGGGATCGCGAGAAGACTAAAGGAAAGAAATGGTTCAATTTACCTGCCACCGAAATAACGGAGGAAGTCAAACGTGATCTAGAAGTCATCCAAATGAGATCAGCGTTGGATCCAAAGCATTTTTATAAGAGGAACGATATGCAAGGGCTTCCTAAGTATTTTCATATCGGAAAGGTTATGGATTCTCCCCTGGAATATTACAATGGTCGCCTTACGAATAAGGAACGCAAACGCACGATTGTGGATGAGCTTATGGCAGATGCGGAATTCGCCAAGTATAATAAACGTAAATACAAAGAAATCATTGAGGAGAAAAGCAAACTTCACTACAAGGCGCACAGACATGCGAGAAGACTGAAAGGAAAGAAGAACTAGATTTAGCTAATGGTGACGTATTTAAAATTAATTATGTTATTTAAGTTGAATTTTAGACATGAAAAAAAACAACGATTTAACTGTTATTCATTATATTATTTAGGGTAAAAAATACAAAAAATAATCATCTCCTGAAATGTATAGATAGTTTAATGCAATTTAGTTGTTATTTAAAGGTTAAAGTCCTCCTGTGACTTCAATAGATGCTCCATTAACATAGGAACTCCTTTCCGAAGCCAAAAATGCTATAACTTCCGCCACTTCCTCTGGTTTCCCCATTCTTTTTAATGGAATCATTCCGATAAACATTTCTTTTACTTTGTCTGGAACACACGCAATCATGGGGGTTTCTATAGTGGCAGGCAGTACTGCATTTACGCGAATTCCGAACCTAAAAACATTTATTTATCTTACTGCATCTTATGGTAGGATGGGGTTTAATGTGCAAAATATGTGCAAGAAATTATAAAACTGTACATTTGTAAGATTGAACCATTCATGTTTGTTACCTCTTTTAATGCCTTTTTTATAGCAAATTTCATTAAGGTTGGACATTTAGTTAATTATCAGAAATTATATACCTATGTATGCTCATTCGTTAAGTGTATACAATTTTAGGAAAGCTTCAATTTTGTTTGAAAAAGTGTTGAAAGTTTCAGAAAAACACCTTACGTAATTTGTGGATGACCTCTGAGAAGATGACTAGGAAATTTTCAAACAAAATTTCGTGAAAAAAGAGACACGCAGAAATGTTAATTTAATTTGAAAAATAATTCTTACTTTCCAAACTCCATAGCAGCGGTTCTCGTAAGCGCTACCACTCCAGCTTTCGAGGCAGAGTAATTACACTGGCCAATATTTCCTATTTTGCCTATTATCGATGATAAGTTAATTATGGAACCACCTTCCGACACACCAGCTTCGATCATTGCATTCGCTGCGGTTCGCACGGTGCAGAAAGTGCCTTTTAAATTTACTTTCAAGACTTCGTCAAAGTCTTCTTCGCTAATCTTCAAGAGAAAATTGTCTCTAGTGATTCCAGCTGAATTGACTATGATAGTTGGGGGTTTTGAAAAGTGCTGTTGGCATTTTTTGAAGGTACTTTCTACGTTTCCTAGCTCACTGACGTCGAGCTCTAAAGCCAGATGTCCTGAACCTGGGAATGATTTATTTAAATGATTAAAAATACATCACGCTCTACGACAGGAAATAGTTTCATATGTTCGAGAAATGGATTCCTAGTTTGAGATATATTTGGCTAGTATCAAAAGTGCCATTACTTTAAAATCCTAGAGAACTTATTTTTTAAGGTGTTCTTCCTTATCAGGTTCTGCTTCCCTTGTTCGAAAAAGAAAATAATAAAAGTGACTCAAGTGAGAAACTGACATTTAATATTACAGTGGAAATCTTCAAGAGCCCTCCCTTCTATAGCCTTTCCGAGAATTGACGCCGCTCCGCATGTGGGTGGAACAGGGTTGCGCGGGATCTGCGGCTATCACTCAGGCGAACAGTTAGACGTGAACAAACAAAAGCGGAGCAGGCTATAATGAATTAGTTGCCACCCACCGTCAGCCCCGAAATCGGCGCGATAGAAGAGTCACTGTATTTTTATTGTAAAGTCCTGCAAGATGAAGAAAATAAAAGCCACCTTGGTGGATAAAAGCTAGTAGGGTATTGCATTTATAAATAATGAATGACATGTTTCTGTTCTTTCAAACAAAAAACTTTACTAGACTCCAATAAATCTCTAACTTAATGTTGCTTTATTGTATTCTAGGCATTGGTTCTGAAATTCAACGTTTGCATTAGACTTTTATTCAAACAAAATTCACGACGAGTGCTTTTCATAATTTTGATCTAAAAGGTGGCAGTATGGAGCTAAATAACTGACCTTTTTCGAACTGGGTTTTTTGCATACAAAATTCTTTTAAAAAATCAAATACAAATTGTATTAAGAGGATTTGTTCGAATTCACGTTTTCTAATATAGTAATACAACAATTTAATTTAAATTCTAGTGTGCTTGGTCATAATTATTTACTTCCCTTCAACATCTATATTTTTTTAAATTAATATCGTTTATTAAAAAAAAATTCTTTCTATATACCGTTTAGCGAAAGTACGTCTTATCACAGTGGACTGACGTCACACTAAATTTTTATTTTCTCGGAGCAAAATAGATGATTCAAAATTCGTAGTCGAAAATAATAATAATTTTTAAACATATAAATAAAAATATAATATATAAATATCTCACGGTTGTGAGACGTGGTTGTGGCTGAAATTTTACCGCGATTTCGCTGGAAGCGGGTGCAATTTTTCAGATTAGCACCCGCTCCCGACGAAATCCTGCGGTTGTCCTTATGACAAATTTTTAATTATATATATATATATATAATTTTGTATTAACAATATATTATATTGTAGGAAATCAATATTTAATCATTCGACGCTAACATCAATTTATCAAACAATAATAAATAATACTTTATCTGGGAAAATTGCTGGATTATTTTACAGAATAAATGACATAAAAACATAAACAATGATGAAAATAAAATAAATGCAGATGATTAGAATACATTCAACACTGATTTTATTCCAAATTTTGGGAACATCTTAATAATTTTGAAATCAATGTTGGATTAATTAGTTTACATACTATATTTAGAGTTATTTTTAAGAGCAATATCTACTCAAAATTGGAAAAAATATGTATGAAATGATAGACAAAAAATGTGTGATTAATAAGGTTAATTGCAAAGATTCACAGAAGTCTTGAATATCACTCAGTCCTTTTAAAGCATACAATTACACATGTTCATGACTTCAATTCGAATGACATTCTTTTTCATGAAAGATATCATAAAAAGAGAGATTTCAAAGAGATGTTATTAATTGTTATTAATTTAAAGACAGACCTCTCCAGATACAACAAAGTATGGGATAGAGTTATAAATTAGTTAAATGAACTTTCTATTACTTGAAAGTAAAAAGAATTCTTTTATAGAACAATCATTTTATCACTAAAGATATTGATTTTATTAGACTTAATAAATTTTTAATTAATATAAATCGAAATATTTTCTTTTCAGGATTTAATCTTTCATAACTTTAGCTTTTCCTATAAACAATGTCTAAAATTTTGATATACAGTAATTTAACAGTCGATCTGACTAAAATTTGGTCTCTCTTAATATTAATTTTTTTAATTACACCATATTGCAATTACGATATGAGTTTTCATGTTCTTATCCTTGAACAAGCCTTTTTTTGAAAAACTAAAATATTTCACAACCAAACAGTCTTGGTTGAAGAACAAGAGAACAAAAAAAAGTACATAATTTAAGTCGAAAATTCGGCTTATTTTAAGGTGTCACAAAAAGAAGCATAGCCACTCTGAAATTAAGAATGACATCTGAACATTAAATTAAGGGAATAAGATTCCTGAAATCAGGTCGGGGCTATTTGAAATTCAGGGACACATGACCTGAAATTCAGGTATGCTCGCTCTTCAATGAAGAATATATGTATACTGAAAGCTAGTGTAACCTTAAGTTAATACACTATCCTAGCTGAAATTAAGGGTAATATTCTAAATAAAAACCAGGAATTTCTTACGCCTTTCGGACACTCCTCGGCTGTTCTTATATGATAGTTATTCATTTTAGAAAATATACATGTTGGGTTCAAATTTGTAAGAAAATACGGGAAAAATGGAAAAAACAGTATATTGGGGGCAGGTGTGATCCAAAATCTTCAGACAATTGCGATCCGTAATGTATTGAAAGGGCGCTCACGTTCAGAAGTAAAAAGTTTTGTAATAATTTAATTATTTCCATGGGTTTAATAATCCAAGTATTGGCTGACAACTCGAACTGATTTTGCTGCAGCACTTTTTTAAATCCGTGAAACCAAAACTCCACGATTTATGGAAACGTAGTATCATAGCCGAGACTGACCAACGTGACATGAGTATTGGAGTAGGATATTGCCACGAGCTGTATAGTAGCGCAAGCGTTCTGTAACGTTCTATATTCTATATTCGTGACGTTCTATATTCCTTTATTTTAGTTGACGAAAGCCTTACAGGTTATTTCAGGTTGCTTTCAACTTACTTTCAGAACTGAATATTGAAATTTAGGAGCATACTTTACTTTATTCCATTTGAAAATGCTGATTTCTTATTTAAAATAAGCTAGTACTTTATTCAATATAGTTTGCACACTTAAATTCAGGTTCTTTCTTAATTCAAGTCAAATCTGAAATTAACTATAAGTTAAGTCGACTTAACTTGTCTATTTAATTTATATTAAGCCAAACCCCAAAAAAATATACCCGCTGCGCGGGCACATTCTCTACATACACTTTAACTACATTTTTTCAAATATAAATATTATAACTTAAATCGAAAACTGTGATTTAAACTTCTCAGGAATTACAGCCATAAATTGTAGCTGACATTTTTTTCAAGAAGGTTCTCAAAGCACCTACGGCTTTAACGATTACATTCTCATTACTTTTTTAAGTTTTATTCAAATTAAAAATGTCATTAGGATAATTGGCAAGTCTGTTTGCCGTGTACCAGAAACTTTGACAAAAATGTCTAAAACACATGCAAAATATTTTTTCAAATTTTGAAAAAGATCTAACTTTTTGAATTTTTGTCTGATCAAGAAATTTGACTGAGATAGTTTATAAATATATTTCATATCTCGTACCGAATTTTGAATTGTATTTCTTAATATATCAGAAAGATATTTTTTTCTATTTTTCGGAACATTTTCAAAAGTAGAAACTTTTCTAATTTTCATTGAAATTGAAAATTTTATTTCGATATAATTCAAAAATCTTCTACCCATCTATAAGAAACTTTGAAAATAATTTGTAAAATTTGAAAACAAAATTTCAAATTTTGAAAATGCTTTGTAACCACGCTAACTTTTGAAGGACTTGTCCAAACGAGTTAGCCTTTGATACACTTTTCAAGGTTCTCAAAATAAAGGTTATATATATATATATATGAAAGAATGCCTTACATATAACAATTTATACTGTGACTCCAAACTTTAAAGAATTATACAAAGATAATCAGACTCTTGTTTATTGCATCATTTTTGACGAGAAAAGTACGTAGGAAATCCTTACTTTATTTCGATGGGCTATTGAAATTATTTTAATAACTAATATTTATATAAATCATTAGTCAATGATTTTGAGTTAACCTAGAAAATAAAGCAAGTTTGACATGGACAAACTGAAATGTCTGGTATTTGGATACCTCAATTAAAGAAATATTCAGCTTCGAAAGTTTTAATTTTTATCAATGGCGAATAAAAAATCTTTTTTTTCTTAGATTTTAATGGCTACCACGATGGAATAAAAATTTTAAAAACTTCAATTTTTCTTTCATACCGGTTAAACATAGAAATCTGTCTTATCGACTATTTAACATATTTTCAGGTTAGATTCACAATATACCTATATTGCACGTGATTCTGCCAACTGAAAGTAAATTGTAAATTATAAGATCGTGCAGATTGTTATAAGCACTAGAACCAATTCAAACCTTCTAAAAACGAGGTAGTTTGCTCTGCAGCTTTTAAATTTTTATCCGTAGCAATGACCTTGGCACCTTCTCTCGCCAGAATACGGCACGTGGCTTTTCCAATGCCACTGCCTGCACCTAAAATTTAACAATTTAATAATTAGTATAGGGTCGATAAAAATTCAGAAAGCAATTTGTTGAACTTTGATTGATGTTAGACAAAGTAATCAAACCTGTAACAAAGGCGATCTTTCCCGCAACAATGTTCGACATGGCTGCTAATTTATTTATTTGAGTACTTAAAAACGAGTGTTATGACGTACTGTCAACATTCAACTATAATATGTACTATGTTACAAACTTCAAGTACCGCTCGGAGTTACATTTTTAACACATGGAGCAGTTTCTACTCGCGTTGGTCGCGAAAGACCGCGACATAGACTCTACTGTAGAATAGGTCCCTTACGTCCTTATAAGGCCTAGGTGGGAGGGGGTGGTGACCCCTAATATCATGGAGGGGGGTGATTCTACTTGCAGTTGCATGACCGAACAATTTTTCTGGCTACCGTCTTGCGTCCTTACGCTAAGAATTCTTTAGTAATAAATTATTGTACGTAGAAGCAAAGAAGTAGTGCACGGAAAAAAAATTCTTGAGGCGAACGAGTGAATAGAGAATATATTAAACTCAAAGAAAGTGTACGCTTGAATTAGGTAAAACGTTTAGTTAGAAGAGTTACACATTTAGTTACTTTATGTAAATTGTTCTCGTAAATCAGGAATTTGGGCAAAATAGTTAAGTTGGAAAGTTTATTATTTTCGACAGATTATGTATAAATGTATTATCTTCAGATTAGAAAAAAAATTTAGTTATAGAAATATATTAACTTACAGTAGCCAATTCTTCGTCTGGTATCGCGAAAATGAATTTCCCTGAAATCCGTGTAATGCATTTGAAGGTCAAGTTTGTTGTTTTTATCGCGTTTCTTGATATTTCAATATAGTTATCGCCTACAATCCAAACAAATGAAAATTATTATTACTGCATCATAAACTCCATTTAATATTAACAATCGCGCACATTTTAAGTGGTAAAAAGCGTTTAATTGTCCAAAGTAAATCTCAACTGTCACTGCTCCCGATTAGACCGTCGCTATTTTATTTCGCTGCTCCCATAATGCACCGGCGCTCTTCCCACAATTGCTTCAGACACCTATTCTTAATATCCCTATTATAGCTTATTTTATTTAACTTATTTAACTTATTTTTAAAAAATCGAAAAAAAGTCATGTTCTTCGCTATTTTCTTAGAGTCATGGTAAATTTCTCGACTATTTGTCCATACAATATGTACCATACAATTTTGACATTGAAATAATTTTTGTTGACTTGGAATTACAAGAAAATATTTTAAAGTGATATATTGTTATTTAATTGACAATAAAATTAACTTTTGGTATATAAATCATCAGAAAATTAATTTTATTGTAAAATAAAGAGCAATATATTATTATATTTTTTTGTTATCGATAAATATATCGATAACAAAAAAAGTAGTGAGGGAACCTTAGATTTGAAACAACTTCCAGCGAGAAAGTTGTTCTATTTAGTTATAAGAAGATTTTTATAAATTTTTAGATAGACATTCAAAATTGATGGAAATATGCACTATGTGATATAGTACGCACCGCCGTAATAGTTTCGATCATATTTGGCGGAGTTATTACGATTTATTCCTGGCGGACCGAAGGAACCGAATGGAGCCTCTACAAAGTACCCGTAAAGACCCCATTCGGTTCCTTTTTAAAAAGCAAAATAAACTTTTAAATTGTTGAAATTCGGATTCTACGTTAGAATTCCCTATCGAAGGTCACGGAATAATCGCAAAAGTTTTTTTAGCAACGGTAAAAAGTTTAAAAAAATATAAGACGTATAACGTCTTTTGACTGCTACACTTCAAACGCATCGCCTGTAAGTAGCAGTCAACAGGCGTTATACGTCTTTACGGGTACTTTGTAGAGGTTCCATTCGGTTTCTTCAGTCCGCTAGGGTTGTTTCAATCAGTTATCGCATTTCGGGAAAATTATTTTTCAGATAAAATATCTTAGTATTAAAACTCATCATATTCATCCGTTTTGTTATTCTAAAAAAGCATATATTGAAGAAAAAGTTAATTTTGCGAATTTGAACATTTTCCAGTTATTGAGACCCGGGATTTGAAACTTTTAGCGTTTCCATTTGGATGTCTTAATTCGCAAAATTTAACCTAATTTTTATTGCCCGACGCTGTAAAACGCTAAAAGCTTCAGATCCCGGGTCTCAATAACTGGAAAATGTTCAAATTCGCAAAATTAACTTTTTGTTCAATATATGCTTCTTGAGATTAACAAAACGGATTAATATGATTAGTTTTAATACTAAGATATTTTATCTGAAAAATAATTTTCCCGAAATTCGATAAGTGATTGAAACATAAATCGTAATAACTCCGCCAAACATGATTGAAACTATTACGGCGGTGCGTACTATATTACATAGTGCATATTTCCATCAATTTTGAATGTCTCTATCTAAAACTTTTAATAAATCTTCTTATAACTAAATAGAACAACTTTCTCGCTGAAAGTTGTTTCAAATCTAAGGTTCCCTCAATACTTTTCGTTAGCGAAATTAGAAACACGTGTTTACCGAGCAGTTTAAATAAGGAAATTAAAGAATATTTTGTAGGTCTCAAGAAAGTCTGAAATTTGCAACAACTTAAATTAGAAACAGTTTTGAATTGTTTTAAATTTAACCATTTAAATTAAATATCATACAAATTTACGAATTTTTACAATTTATTGAAAAAGATATGAATGCTGCTAGGCCTGGGATTGGTCATATTGCATGAAGGTAAGTACCCGGTAATAAGCGTTGAATTCAGAAGAATGAAGAATTTGTATTCCTATGAATACGCGATTTTTCGAGATTCTAAAAATCCCACAACGGGAAAAGAAAAATTGCAAATCATATTTTCCTTAATCCACTTCGTTAAATTTAACGGAAGCA
Source organism: Belonocnema kinseyi (assembly GCF_010883055.1). Lineage (NCBI taxonomy): Eukaryota > Metazoa > Arthropoda > Insecta > Hymenoptera > Cynipidae > Belonocnema > Belonocnema kinseyi. The sequence continues at coordinate 34,802,730 of NC_046665.1, read as the reverse complement.
TTTATTTAACCTACTTTTTCATCATTAATTCGTTTTATAACTTATAAATTATGAAAATATTTGAATTTATGTTTATTTATATATTAAAAAGTTATTTAAGCGTGTTAAAAAATGTATTAATGTATTCGTGTAAAATGTGTAAATGAAAATAATTTTAACTCTAGAGAAGCAGACTTGAATGTTGAGTAGAATTAAACTTTTAAAACTTATATTCCAGATGAAGGAATTAAAACAATTAATTAATTAATTAATTAATTTTTTATTTATTTAATTAATTTCTGTTGCAGCGAATCTTTCGCCAGAAATCGATGTAAAGGTTATTTTCTGTTTTTTTTTTGTGATGCGGCGGTCACTATGAAAATAGAAATTAATCAGTGTCGGTGATATGCTATTCTTATAATGACATTTTATACAGATGGAAAAATCGCGCATTCAAAAGAATAGAATAATCTTCACTTTTACGCTGAAATCTGAAATATTAATTTTTCTCTATTCAAAGCTTATTACCCGGTAGGCCCTACCTATTTTTTCAGGACAGGCCGGCCCGAGTTAGTTAATCTCAGGCGTTTATAACATCTCTGCCTCGGGCATACTAATTTATTTTTTCTAAAGAAAAACTTGTAAGGTGTTTTAATTTTTTGAAGCGTAGAATATTCAATTGCTCTCAATTTAGACTTGACACCACTCAAAATTGAAAATAATAAAATAAATCATTATGAAACGTATCTTCCCTGCAGAAATATTGAAGAACCGCCATACTTTAAGAACGTCTTCCGTTCCCGTGGCAACGCTTAGACTGACGTCAATCCTGACTGTACTGACGTCAAGGAATGCAACTCGAGGCGTGTTTACAAAAAAATTGAACTTAAATTATTCACTCCATAAGAAAGGATTGGCGCAACTATATCAGAATAATGATTTTATATTGACAAGATGAAAGGTTTAGTAAATACTAGTCTCATCTGATGCAGTCTATATTAACCATTCAGATTTGCGAGCATGTACTCTCTTAAACTGAGCCAGTAAAATTGTCACTGGTTTAATCAGCATTTTTAATTATTAGTAGTGAACTAGTGATTCTCTGATTTTCAGTGGATGAACTAGTAAGTGACTCCACCAAAACAGCGTTATACTGAATATACCAGTGATGCAAATTCAACCAGTGATATAGCACTCCCAGCTGGCAAGACATGGACGTCTAGCCGCGTCGTCCGTTACTTATAAAAACCCTTAAAACTATCGAAAACGGAATTTATTGTTGACTAGTGTTTTTGTTAGAAATATTTGGGGCCTGTGTGTAATGAATTGTGGATATATCTTTTGCTTGAAAGTGGGGGACCTCTGGTCACTTGGAAAACGCGACCGTTGAGGTAAGACAGGCCTTCCCATAGTTATAGGCGCAATATATATTATGCCCTACTATCAGGCCTGGCGTGAGGGGGGGATACTCCACGGGCCCGGATTCTCCGGAACTGTTTCATTTCAAAATTACTTGTATCCCACCCCCCGTCGACAACACCTATGTCCACTGCCCAGCTTACTACTATTACTGAGCAACCAGCAAACCTCACTGATTAAACCAATGATGAAATTCTACTGAGTGAACCAGTGAGACTTCACTGGTTTATTTTAAAAGAGTATCCCTAAATTTAAATGCAATAAAGAAGAGAGAAAAAAGTAATCGCATCGAGGGACAGCGTACGAAACTTAACTTCAAAGGTTTAACGTGACTTGTTCGGCCCAAAATGAGCAATGCAAATTCAAAAAACTTTACTCATTCGTGCGCTTTGTGCGCAAGTTTGAGCGCCCCTAGGGTGCGCATCAGTCGGATCTCACGCATAAACCTCTTTTACAATTGAAGCTCAAACTAGTGACAACTGTCAAAGCTGTAGGCAGAAAATTTTTTCTGATGAAAATCACACAGGAGAGTATATGTATATTATGAACATGTTTCAAGAATTTCGGGGGGTGGGGGGATCAAACACGCATCACCCTCCTCCTGTTTACGGCCTTCAAAACTGTAATTTGGTCATTTTAAATTCCTTTTGTTAAAGCTCCTTCGGAAATAATAAACACCTGTTTATCACGTGACTCGCGCTTTACACTCAATTTAAGTATGTCCAAAATACCTTAGACTAGGACTTTTTATACAGATATTGCAAAATAAAGTAACACTTTTATTTTATTTTTTTATGTTTAAAGCAAAAGTTAGTGTTTCATTAAAAATATTCATAAGCAAGTTTGTAGATCCTTTTGAGATAAACAATTCTTTATTTTAACGTTTTTCATATCTTGTACAGTTTTTCTGCAAGGTGGCATTATTTATTATTAATAACATTTTTCATATCTTGTATAGTTTTTCTGCAACGTGGAATTATTTATTATTAATAACATTTTTTAAGATTGAAACAAAAGCTCTGAATTCTATCAACAATTAGACTCGTGCAAGTTTGAATATGTTTTTGAGATTAAAACTAAAATTATATGTTTGATCCAAAAATAGTCTGAAACAAATTTGCAGATTTTCCTAAATGTAAAATTTTTCTCTTCTACATTTTTTTTATATATTGTATAGCATTAAATAAATTGGGAAAAAATAATGGACTAGTTTAAGCGTATATCATATTCCACTGGTTCTTCCCTTGGTGTAAGAATTCTAAAAATTTGTATTGGTTCTGAAAATTTTTTTTAAATCGAAAAGAAACACAAAATAGGTTGAAAAAGTTACAGTGCACCGTTTTTCTACACAACCTTATCGTCGCGGTGTCGGAAAAACGTGCAGTGTAATTTTTTTCAACATCTTTTTCCTTCTTAAAGTTTCATATCCTCCGGGCAGAAACTCGTATAGTTTTGGTTGAGTGTCCGCTCGTCCACCGTAATTTTTCCTAAGGAGGGGTAGTGTTGGGAGGGGAATGTAGGGAAAGTATGGGGTGGGAATGTTTGAAAAACTTAACTGACTTTTTCCAAGGAAAATAATTTCCAAAAATTTTTTTTTTAATTAAAATTATTTTTCTAATTTTGGACTGAAAAAAGTTTTGTGACTTAATTAACTTCTTAATAGGCTACGATAAGATATACCATTTTTTGTATTTAATCGATACCAAAATAAAGAAAAAACTCATTTGCTAAGTTTAAACATAATTTTTATTATCAAAATAAAATTGGCTGTAATTAAATGCATTCTAAATTTGACACTAAAATGAGATTCTAATTCTTAGTTGCGTCACGTGACTTTCGATATCGCGACGCGGGGAACTTAATAAAAATTAATTCTCTATATCGATACACGTAAAAGGGATTTAATTCCTATGTTGAATTATCAAGAATTTTTAAACAATAATTATTTTACTGGTTAAAAAATGATAATCTTAATAATTAAAAGTAATTTTCTCACTCTAAAATCTAAGCAATGATAATTTTAAACAAAGGATCGAGGGTTTCAGGACCCCCAAACATGTGACTCCTAGAAATCCGTGATATCGGAGTTGCGCACTGAAACTGAAATGTCATTTCCAATAGCGTATCTAGCTGAGAAAAATTAGGGAACATTTGAGTATGATTCACTGGTTGGCATTTTTTTCGTTCGTGCCTACTTAACAATCTTGTTTTGAGAATGAGTTAAACAGTTTTTGCCAAAAAACACGGTACATGAAAGTTATCTAACTATTACAGAACAAAAAGTAACCCAGTAAAAAGGCTTGCATTGAAAAGTATTCGAAAATTTTCCTAGCCTTTTGGGGGAGTTTTGGATTTTAGAGCTAAAAAACCGTAGAATAATAAGAATAATCTGTGCAAAATAAAAAAATGTTTAAAGAGGGTCTTGTTTTTTCCTTTTTTTTTATTGTAAAATTGTGATTTTCTTTACAGGTGGGTGGGTGGTCCTGTGAAGAAAGGAGCTTCGCTCCCCCAGCCAACATTTCAATGTGCGCCACTGATTATTGAATCCTTTTCGATACCGTTTTTGTCTTCGTTTTGAATCCCTATCACAGTAAAAGTTATTTTTAAAACTGAATTTTACGTTGTCAAGGTTGATTCCCACTGAAAAAATCTAATTGGGGCGAATTAAAAAAATTCGCTAGTAATCCCCATGAATCTTGCTTTGCTACAATCTTGAATTGGAGCTGGTTGTGACTTTGCGTAAATTCGTGAAAAGTAATATAGTCTTCAAATATACTATTTGCCAGAATTCAGCAAAAAATCGGTAGGAGACATAATTAATTTGATGCGTCAGCACGAATTATTTTCAGAGTCGCGCAACTTTATTGTAATTAACAGGATTTCAAGTCAAGCCATTTAATTGAATCCCGTAAACTCATTGGTCAGCCCCTGGACTCATTCACATGGGATCACCGGTTCGAGTCTCGAAGTATGCAATTCTGATTATTTTTTTCGAAAGTTCCTTAATCACGAATTAAGGAGCCTTCCATAAACCACGTGGTCCAAGCCACGTGGTTTTATATTCAGGTGGAAAAAATAATAGTAAAACGCACAGCTTACTCCTTTTTTGAAATAGCATGCGGAGTTTTAAATTCGATCCCTGCGAACCGAACCGAGTGCCCATTCCCCAAGTCTTTTTGTTTGTTTACATTAGTTAACGAATCGAGGCAAGACAATTCTGGTAATAACCACTTGCGTGGTTGCTACCATTCATAATTTTTTTGTTTTATTTTCGTTTTACAAGAAATAGAAAAAAACCATGTAGCACCCTAGGAGAGGTCGACGATAATGCCACGGATGACCACATGGGGGTAGGTGGAGTCAAAAAGTGGCAAAAATTGGGCCACATGGTTTATGGAAGCTCCCTAAGCAGGGATGCACAGTTAACCGTAACTGGAAGTTTTTTACGTAGAATACCTAAATCAAGTATTTGACTTAGAAAACCGGTAAAATACCTAGTAAATTACATGCAAAGATGGCGGACCTGTAGAACTGTGCAAAACCTTATTTTTTTGAATTTCTGGCACGGGCATTCGTAAGAGTTCTTTTTCCAATGCCAATATTTTTAATTGAAAAATAATAATCACAATTAAAGTGAATAGGAGAAACACACAAAAACACTTCGGGCTTCCATAAATTCCATGGGATGAGGTTAATTTTAAACATATACAAGTAAATAAAAATAATAAAAATTATCCAAATGTATGGCAATGTTTTTTGCTACATAATATTAAAGAATGTTGCTTCTAATCGCGTTCTGAGAGACAGGTATGTAAATAATTTTGAAATATTGTTACATTTGTTCATTTAAATATTTGTAATTGATATTTAAAAAAATTTAAATTAAAAAAAATATCAAAAATTTTACCTAATAAAATATACACTGATAAACAAACTTCATTATAATTAACTTATGTACGTATATGATTTCTTACATTTATCTCCAGGAATGTTTGCAATGGGCTACGGTATTTTACTTACCCATCCTTGCTCCTAAGACGAATTCGAAAGCAGAATTCGAGCGAATTTAAATATGTTGATTAGCCGAAATTCTCCTTAATTTGTTTTTTACCTGTTTGCTACAAAAAGCTGGTAGCCGTAATGAAAAATAATTTTTTAAATTGGTTTATCTTAGTTTTATATATTTTTTAAATTTATCACGTTTGAATAAAGCAAGATTTTTGCGATAAAGTGATGCATTGTTATGCGCAGACTTACTAGATTTTCAAAATGTTATGCATCTGCAATCAAGCGCATTCTCATGCTTTAAAAAAATGGCATTTTTAATTTATTTCAGGTTATGTTTGATAGCTCCGATCGGCTTCAAAGTGATTGGAATCTAAATAGGTTGGCTGTCTACTCGGGGATTCAAAAAGCGACAGAAACGCCGTTCCTAGGTATTGAATATTTTAATAATACCTTTGAATGTAAGCCTTTGATTTGGCACATATGTTCGAAATCAGTTTACTAACCAGTTTTTCGAAATTATTCCGAAGACATTTGTATCGTTTGTGTAAAAGTTTTAATAAAATGTCACGCGCATTATGTAACAGTTATATAACAGCGTTACTGTGTAAAATACGAGGCACCCGTTCACGTTTCCAAGAACCTTCTCTATCAGTTTAATATCTACAGCACTGGCCTCGACCTTGTCGTCGGCTAGGCACAGGCACACTTGTGTGGGTTGGATCATGCTGGTACCTACTACTGCTCGGCAATTCGGCACCTCGTAGTTCGTACGCCAGTGCCAGTTTTGTTTCGGTGCGGCTTGAGAGCAGAAAATTAGGAAAGTACTGACAACTAGCGTGCACACATTTCGCTTTTGTAGGTATCATCGTCGCGATTCGCGGAATGCGATCCTTCGGTTGTTCCCGGTTCCGTGAATTCGAAACAACACGTAACGAAGGCTACGAGAGCGAGAGAGATAGAGAGTCAGGAGAGGATAACGTAGGATTTACTTACTATACTTAGATAGTATATCGCGGCTTGGTGCATCGTGGACAGCGAAAACAGATTGATTTAAGGGACAACCGGCACTGGCAGCACCGGTTACGGGAGTAAGTCTTGCCGCAGCGGCATTCCAGGATGATATTTTACGCTCCAGGAAGATGGCCGTGATCGGCGAACCCAGGTACAATAATGCCGAAACAGTCGATTAGACAACAAAACATCACTTCATCTGCCTATTGTCGTACTGTCTCTCGATTCTCTTATTTTCTTCCTTTCTTTCTTACGAAGGTACTGTCCCGTTAACTTTGTTCCAACTCCAATCACTCAGCCAACAAGGCCAGCAATTTTCAAGGATACTCTTTTATTTTTACTCGACTTATTATTTATTAGCTATCTCTTTAAGTTTCAAATTAACAAAGACAAGCGAAACCATTTTTATCACTGGGATCCAGAGGCAAAAATAGCTAAACATGATTAATTTTGATGAGATAATATTTGACCCATGTTCGACAAGCTGTGCTGAATACAAAGATATATTTAATTGTAGTTACAATAAAATAGATCCCTGCAAAATATTTGTGAGAAAAATATATTTGTAATTAAACGTACCCCGATAGAGTGATTAAATTTGAATTAAAAATTTAAAATCTCAAATTTGAATTAAATTTGAATTAAATTTAAATTTGATTCATTAATTAATTTATGTTAATATATAATTTTGAGAACAATAGAATGATAGGTATAATATATTTAGTCGATTAACAATAATACATTAAATAAACAATAGAATAAACTAAAATTTAATTAGAATTATTAATATCGAATGTTTTGATTAAAAACAAGAATGTAATTTCAACAGGTTTCCAGCAGTCCACGTGAGAGAACTGTCGGAATTCTTTAGTCATAAAAGTAAAAGAAGAATAAGTCTATCCTCACCTGGCTGTCATCGTAGGAAAAGGAAGAGTCGATCGGCTCGCGAGAGCACGATGTTGTGTTCGCGAAGTGCTGATCAAGGCGACCTTAGCGACTCTGAAGATGGATCTGTGGAAACGGATCCTCTTAGGTGACTATGCAAACCTTTATTACATTTCTTAAACTCTTAAGAAATCTGCCAACGAGTGAATTTTCCCAACTTTAATGCTCCCTTCTCACTTTTTACGGGTTTTACTCGCTTTTTCCTTAATTCCCTGGTTTCGTTTTTACGCATTTGATAAAAGTGCGAATAATTTCACGCATCTTTAAATATTAAATTATGGGAAAACTGAACTGGGACACTGTGCGGGGAAAATCCTAAAATAAGAGCAAATTAATCACTTTAAGTGTTACGTGATATCACACGAAAGTATGCTAGTTTCAAACAGTAAATTCCGAAAATTCTTAAGATTGTTATAATTCCAATTTTACCTTGTACAGTCTTGAGTATATCAAGTTTCTCGTAATCTTTCAACTTAATATATTAAACTTTTTTAAATTGAAAATTACTTACATTTGTACAATTTTTAATCAAATAATTATTATCAACTATTATTTCTAATTGGAAATCATAATAGATGATAAATTTTGCATTTACATTTTTTTTTTTAATTTTAATTTCCTTAAATTAATTCTTTTCATTTTTATGCCTTAAATACCAAACTTACTAATTTCGAAAGCCTACCATTTTTAAGTAGAGGAGAGTACTCGAATATGAGATGTTCTCGTAATATGAGAAAGCGGGGTATCAGCTAAACTAAGAGACCCACTCTGTTGGTTCTATGACTAACTTGTAGCCCTTGAAGAAAGATTAATTTCGAGTTATAGTTCATTTTTCATTGGGCTTCTAAAGATTATAGGCGAACTTTTTGTGAAATCGATGGTGGACGAGTTGTTGGAAGGGAATTCTTTAAGCCCTATTTATTATTCATTAAATATGTATTTAGCAGTAAAGTTTGTCTGGAGTGATGGAGATTGAATAACTAAGTAGGAAAATATCGATAGTGTTGAAGTTTTTCATTGTACAGGTCAGGCATATTAAGTGCATAGTTGCACGGTGTGGTTCTCATAATATGAGATACCTATGGTTTTTATAACACTGGCTGCGCGGGGGAAATTGGTTACAAAAGTATTTTGTGACTACTGCAAAAACTAAGTATATCTAAATAGTAGTAAATTTATATTTCGGAAACATAGAATGAAGTTTTTCATTAAAAATAATACTTTATTTTGCATTTTATTAGCTATTTCCTGGGATATCTCATATTATGAGAATAGTTTGACGTGTTTGGAAAAAGCACTTTTTTACATTTTTTGTATATTCAGCATAAAAAAATTTTTAATCAAATTTTTTATTTGAGCTCCTTATGACAAACTAAATTTCCTTTAAATTGACCTATATTACTTTTAAATTCAGTACACAGAATTCCGACAATCACGCCCAACAGAGTTGGTATCTCATATTTGGGTACTCTCCTATATAATTTTAAATTACACAGTATTGAATGCTTTAAACCCAATACTGTACAATTATAAGCACTTTCAATTTCGAATTTATTAAATTTTAAACGCCTATTCTGAAATTGGTCAATTATTTGCTAAAAAAATTACTGTATGGAATCTCTTCAGCTTAGTATTACAATTTCAAAGAGAAACGAGTTACGTTCCCGTTATCTTTCAGTTACTTTTTCTAATTTCCTATAACGGACTTTTAAATAAGTAATGATTTTGATTGTTCTTGCACAGATTTCAAAGTAAAATTTTGCATTTATTTTTACATTCACTTCAGGAGAAATAATAATTGCCTAAACTGTCTGACGCCTAAACTGTTTCTCCTCGCGACTATAACTCAACCCGGTTTTCCCCTGTAGTTTTGTAGAAATTCATTGTACGTCGCAACAAATTAAATGACTCATCACAAATACGAATACGTTCAAAAATTGATTGAAATTTATTTCAATTTTCCGCTTTTTTGGGAGTTTAGATATAATGCAATTTTTTCCCACATTATACATTATTTTTATTGATATATTATCTCATTATAACTGTTGGTAGTTTTTTCACAAAAAATTATTAAAATTTCTGCACGATTTGTTATTGGTGTTCAAGAAATAAAATTGTTCTGAATTTGCAAAAAAAATTTTGTTTGCTATTATTCTCTTAATTACAATAAATATGGAATTTTTAACCAGAAATATAAATTTTCAACTAAGAAGGATAATTTTTTAACCAAAAATTGAATAAAAAAATTTTCATTAAAAAATTAATGTTCAACCAAAGAGATGAATTTTTTTAACGAAAATTAGGAAATATGCAACTGTCATAACTTTCATAAACTTTCAACCAAATAATTTTATTTCAAACCTCGAAGGGAGCGTCCATATATTACGTAACGCAAAAATCGATGTTCTTGACCCCCTTAACCCCTTTGTAATGGGAAATACTTATTTAAATGAATTTTATACCTCTTCTTATTTTACTTATATTTGGTTATTTTTTGGAAGCCATAAAGTTAATTTAAATAAATATTATAAGTTGAGAAATGGGATAAAAAGTGTTCTTGAGCATTTTTTTAGCAAGCTGTTTTATCACGTAATAGGGTTCGTCACCCCCTACCCTCTTCGTAAAAAAACCATAACAGAGTCTTTCCTCCCCCCATCCCCGTAAACAGCGTTACGTAATATATGGACGCTCTCAAAGATGAATTTTCAACGAAAATGAATACTGGAATACTTGATTTTTTAACAGAAAAGAAGAATTTTTAGATAAGAAGATTAACTTCAAATGAAAAAGATAATTCTCTACTAAAAAAAAATAAATTTTTCAACAAAATATGTGAATTTTCAACGAAATAGTCGAATTGTCAATTAAAACAGAGCAATGTACATACAAATTGTTTAACTTTGAACTAGAAATGATCAGTTTTCAGCTAAAAATTAAACAATTAAATTTTCAGTTAAAGAAATTAATTTTCAAACAAAATGATGAATTTTGAACAAAAATTATGAATCTTCAACTGGTATACTTGAATCTTACGCCAAAAAGATTAATTTTCTACCAAAAAAGACGAATTTTTCACAAAGTGAAAATGAATTTTCAATTAAAGCGATGCATCTTTAACAAAAAAATGAATGTTTACAAAAGAGATGAACTTTTAACTAGTAGGTTGAATTTTTAACGAAAAAAGATGAATTCGTAACGAATAATGTAAAAAATTTCTATTATAATTCAGCAATATTTCTTCCTTGAAACACTACTTCTACTCTAGACACTGCTTGAAGTACTTTTTTTACCTAACATTTAGAAGAGGGAACATTCAAATTGTCACAAATTTTGACTTGGAAGAGGGATTTTTGAAAATTCCTTTCTTCTAAATCCGAATTATAATTCACTTAAAAAATTCCGTTCTATGTAAAAAAAAACCCTGTTCCAAGTGAAATTATATTTCTTTATCGAAGCTCCCTATCCTAAAATAAATCCCATGATTTATTCTGAAATTCCCTGTTTCAAGTCAGATAAATAAGGGGTAAACAAATAAAACCTGATAAATCCACTTTTTGAAAAAATGGTTTTTCTGTATGTTTGGAATATCTTCAATTCGATTATCAAAAGTAAGTCAGCGAGGGAAATCTTACTAAGCAACAAAATGGCAAAAGGCTTTTATCATAATGGAAAGAAACAAAAATTCTTCCTCCTATAGTGTTTCGTATTATAAAATTCCAGGATCAGACTCAGGGAACGCTACATTTTTTAAATGGTATGGCAAGCCCTCTTTTTCACTAATAAAAAGCAAGAAGTCATTTCTCGGGTTTTCATGGTAAAATTGTTAAATTTTCGTATCGGATTATGGGCCTTGAAGGATCAGTGACAGAAACAGAGGACCAAAGAGAAGCAATAGATAACGGAATCAATAACGGAATCTGAATCGGAAATGACGATATACAAACAAAAAAGAATTTTAAATGCAAAAAGACGAATTTTCAACAAATCAAGATTTTTCACTCAAGAAATAAATCAAAGTTTATCTAAATTTTTTAACTTTCGAGTCGAAAGTAGAATTTTCTCTACAAAAATCGGATTTTCAAACCGAAGTATGGCTTTAGCAACAAAATAATTTTCTACGAAACTAATTGATTTTTACCCAACAAACATGACATTTGAAAACAAGAAAATTATTTTTTTTCGCTAAAAAGGAGAATTTTCAACTAAAAACGATAAATCTTAAAAAATGGAAAGGTTACGTTTTCCATTGAAAAATTAATTTTAAAGAACAAAAAAAGGACTTTTCGACTAAACAGTTTAAGTTCCAACCAAAGACATAAGCCCTGATCAAAAAACTATTTTTTTAACAATGTAGTTTAACTTTTACCCAAGTAGTTGAATTATCAATGAAAAAAGATTAATTTTTAACAAAATGGGTAAAATTCCAACGAAAGAGATAAATTTTCAACTAAAAGTATACATTTTTAAGAAAAAAACGATTCCTTAATAAAGTGATCCGTTCAAATTTTTCAAACAAAATAGTTGAAGAGACGACCTTTCGCATACTTCCTGTCGAGTTGCAATAGATGATATGTTTACGTTTCGAAGGAGTTTAAATAAACGAGGTTTGACTGAATTTTCTTTTTTTTTAATACACGTTTGCAGTACAGAAGATTACTGTTTAGAATAAGGCTTAATTTTACAAAAGTGTTTCATATCACATTGGAAAGCCAAAAAATAGCAAAAAAATCTAACCAATATTTTTTTATTACTTTTTTCATTACAGGGGGTACATTTTTAAATAAGGGTTGATTTTACAAATGCGATTTATAGCACATTGTAAAGCAAAAAAATAGAAAAAGAATCTAACCTAGTAATTTTTTTTTTAATTTAATGATTTTTGTAGAGGGCGCCGCTGAGTTGACGGCCAGCTAGCGACGCCCTGTTTTTCTCAAAAACTAATAGAGCAAAAATAACGAATCCTTCCATCTCTGGATACAGAAGACCCTTTCTCAGACAAATATGGGATGCCTCACTATCCACTTCATGTTGATCTAACGTTTTGGGGTGCTCGCCGTGAATAGCTTTCTGCCTCCATTGTATTTATAATTTCGCTATGGTTTCTGTTCTGATATTCAAAACCTCATCTGAGGACAAGTTGAATTAATGTGGTGCATTCGGTGCTTTATAATTATTATTTTATTTATAACTACAAAAATATCATTATTGATATTATATCTAATGATACAATTAAAAGCTTTTAATATTAATTGATGTAGTATTTGAAAGCTGCAAAAAATGGTCAATGTTTTTTAAAAACATATAAAAGTATTATACGAACTTTGTAATTTAAATATTTTATAATAAGCTCAATGGTATTAATTGTTAGATCAACTATCCAACTTTATGTGATATAATGAAGAAAATGTAGAACTTTAGGCTTCATGTTAATATGTTAATATGAGAACGAAAAAATAAAAATCCTTAATCAAAGATGACTGGGGGTAAAAGCGGATTGAGTTCAGACTGGGAGAAAATCAGATTGAAGTCCAAACTCGTTTTACCGCGCGGAATAATTTAAGTTCGATTCTACTCTGACGTTGATTCATTCTGTTTCCGCACCTGTAATTTTTCAAAATCTTCTTAGTCTCAAAACGAAAACTGAAACCGATTCTATTCTGCAAAACCATCTACACCACATTTACTCTCGGCCCATCAAATATGATTTAATTTTAGATAGCACTATTGAAAGCATTCATGTTTGAATAAGGTTAACTTTAAATTAATCGTTCAAAATTTAATATTGTGCAATGGAAAATGTTTAAAATTTAACAATTTTAAAAAGGAAAATTTAGAACTAATAAGTTTTAAATTTAGAGGGATCAATTTTAACAACGTAAAATTGAATCAATTGAAATTAAACAAATTAAACCATTCAGTTGTGTACAATTTACAAATGACGAACAATAATTGTAAATTTGAGGTCTTAAAAGTTTCAAATTCATGTCTTCAAGAATAATCAATGTCAAATATCAAAGTAAAAAAATGACCGCTTCGCGGGCACATTCTCTTTACACATAGATATTTTCAAATGTCATAAAGACGATTCTCATAGCACTTACAGCTTATGCGATTATATTCTGATTGCGACACTCGCGCTTCACGCTCGACAGTTAGGTTCTACAGATAGTTCTCTTTAAAAAATAAATAGATTTAGACAAAATAAAATGGAGTTTGAAAAGTAGGTCTGTTTTTCGACATAATGTTTAAAAAAATACTTTTTTTTTAATTTACTCAGCAGGGACATTAAGCCACAGACTTTAGTTTGTTCAATGTTCGGTTCTAAAGTCAACTCTACAAAAATGTGTAGTCGGCTTGAAACAGATATTGAAAATAATTTCACTATTGTATACAAATGTATCAATAAAGGTAATCTACTCGAATATTAATTATCTAAAATTTTTTCATTTGTGTCCAATCGAAAAATTTTATTAGGATAATTTGGAAATCTTGTTGAAATCTACTAACAAACGCGATGTAAAATGTCGAATCTCTTAAAAAAGAAAATTGTGCTATTTTAAAAATGATCTTTTTGAATTTTTATCCAATCGAAAAATTTCATTGTGATAATTTCGAAACATATTTGATATTTAGTAACAATTTTTATTAATATTCCCTAATCAGAAAAATAGCTTTTTCTATTTTTGAAAAATTTTCAAAATATTGAAAAAGATATGATTAATTATTCAAAAGTTTGCATGGCTACAACATCCAGATGACCACACAGGAAACATTTTATGATTTTCGGACTCTGTGATTGCCGAAACGTTAAGATCCTTTAAAAATGTTGGTCTAGTTGAAAAATTGCATTGGCATAATAATGAAATATATTCGATATTTACTACAAATTTAGACCGAAATTTCTCAATCTAATAACATTTTTTATTTGTTTAGAAATTTAAAATATCATAATAGTAATTTGCAAGTACAGTGAAACCCGTCAGTAGCCCTCCCTTCTATATACCTAGGCGAGAATTGATGCCGAGCCGCAGGTAGATGTAACAGGAGCTGCGCGGGATGCGTGAGATCTGCGGTTGTCACTCAGACATGAACAAACAAAATCGGAGCGGGCTATAATTAGTTTTTTTCCACCTACCGTCAGCTCCAAAATCGGCGCTATAGAAGAGTTACACTGTATTTTTGTCATGTACCAAAAAGTTTGACCAAAATGTCTACAAACTCTTTAAAAAATTGGTTTCGAATGTTGAAAATGCTTTAAATTTTTTTATTTGTTCGGAAATATCTGATTAATAATCTTTAAACAGTTAATGTGGCTGTAACATTCAGGTAATCACACAGACATGCAGTTACACACTGACAATATTTGATGAGTTTCTGACTCTATTAGTGTCAAAACTTAAAGAACCATTAAAATCTGGATATCGGAAATTTGAACGATTACATTACACTCTTATGAATGAGAATGTAAAAATTATGTCACTGGTTTGAATAATTAATACCAGGAGCCTTACCTAAGTAAATATTGTACTTGAATATTGAATAATTTCTAATACAAGAATCAAGATTATATATTGAAGTAGAATATTAAAATTCCCATTCTAGATGTATACTTTTTTTCCAAATATGAAAATAATATCTTATAGCGAATTCGGTTTTCCTACACTGGTGCACTCCAAGAGCACTCTGATCAGAGATGAGGTGGGAGATTGCTTATGCCGTGTATTTGATTTCGACCGACTTACCGCAGCGCGCCCTGTTTGCCTTATTGTTATTTTTCGGGAAATAAATCGAAAGGTGGCTTACCTGCTACTCACTTGGTAAACAAGGTATAATTTGATAAAGTCGGTAGAGAAGATCGGAGTTGGTAACAATTATGAATAATAAAATAATAAATTAAGAAAAATGTATCAAATCTACTCCTTTAAACTTAATTATTTAACTAAGCTTTGGCTTTAATGGTTTTTTCAACTAGAAAATGTTATAATAATAAAGATAATTTTTTATTTATTATCTCCAGTTCTTAGAATAATATAATAATGAATTAATTTATAATTAATACTGTGAATAATCATACCCAATTATTTTTATCCATGTTATTTAAATTTAAATTCATTATTGGGTTTTTAAAGATAAGGAGCTTACATAATAATAATTAGAGTATGATCTTCAACTCAATAGATTCTATATTAGGAGCTATTCAATATCAATATTAT